>NC_136997.1:50379023-50474023 GCF_032717465.1 Coenobita brevimanus
AAAACGGAGGTAGGAGAGTGGGAGGTGAAGGAAGGGAGGGGAAAGAGAGAGAGGGAAGTAAGGGATAAGGAAGAGGGAACAAGGGAGGGGAATAGGAAAGGAAGAGGAAGAAGGAGGAGAAAAGGGAAGGGATACAAAGGAATATACAATGGAATCCTTTCGAGGCTGTTTGTTACAGAGTAGACTATTACTACGAGATCTAATTCTGCATGCTGAAGGATAAGGATAGTGAAGGAAGAAGGCTCCCCCCGCCTCCAAATCCTCCGGTTAAAACTGGCAGGAAAAGGTGAGAAGGACCACCTTGCAGGATGGAAAAACTGACATGGAAATTTCATGGGAAAGACTGAAAAGGAAAAGTTACATTCTATAAGACTTTATTTATCAGCTACCAGTTTGAATGACCTGAAAGAGAAAGTGATAAAGTATAATGAATAATCAAATAAAAAAATAACTAAGGCATGACATTATGTACGGGTACGTTGACTTAATGGGGCGTCTGTACACAAGTTACACCCTAAAACAGTGACCCCTGGTACATTAAAAAAATCCCGATGGTGGTCACTTAACTAACGGAGACCTACGGTGATCCACAGCCCATCACAGGTCGAAAGTAAGCGTATTGACAGTTAACTCAGGATTGTCTGTGCAGATCCTAGTCTGTGTTTATACTACTTATTTTGCATTTAACAACTTGATAAATATATAATGACGTGACGCGACGCTGTGTACGGGTATGTTAACTTTACTGGGTGTCCAGTAGACAGGAGGGGAATGAACTTTCGCGTAGTTGGTAAAAGTAAATCTGTTCCAGATATTTACGACTTTGTTGAAGAAGTATTTTACTTCATGGGATTGGAAACGCTCTCCCATAACTTTGTAGTCATTACTCCACAGAAATGTGCTATTCAGGAGTGAACATACCTAGCTGGGGGTCAGATAACAGATACTTATACAAATGATTTTTAAAGGTTAGTACTGTATCACACTTTACTATATTTGTGAGCAGTTTATTCCATATATTTACAACTCAGTTTTAAAAAAATTCTTAGCTTTTAAATGAGAAATGCTTAGCTTAGGATGAAGGAAAATTGGTGAGGGAAGGGGACGGGAAGGGATGAGTGAGAGGAGAGGGGGGGGGGAAAGGAGAGAGGGAGAGGAGCAGGGGTGAGAGAGAAAAGGGAGGGCTGGCGGGATGGGAGAGAGATGGAGAGACACTTGCATATAAAATCAGGAGGGGTAGGGAGATATGAGCTACATGGAGGGAGGCTGTAGCAGGGAGGGTGACAATGAACTAGGGTGAACAGGGAGGCAAAGGCTGAAGGGATGAGGTAGGTTGGGAGATGTGGAGGACTGGGAGTATGCAGTAAATTTTTTTGTTATTCTCTCTCTCTCTCTCTCTCTCTCTCTCTCTCTCTCTCTCTCTCTCTCTCAATATATATCGATATATATATGTAATACTGTATATGCAAACTATATCTGTATTGAAACTATAATGGCGTTATTCAAAATAATATAAAGCTATACAAAATAAGTCACTGATGAAAAGATGCTTACCTTACCTTACTTCACCTTGCTTTAACTAACCTTACCTTACTTTTTCCTTACTCTACCTTACCTCACCTCACCTCACCTCACTTTACCTTACCTGACCTTACCTTACCTTACCTTACCTCACCTCACCTCACCTCACCTCACCTCACCTTACCTTACCCTACCTCACCTCACCTCACCTTATCTATTACTGTACCTATATACTCATCTACTTACCTGTTTCAGTCGTCCAGTAGATGAGGGCGTTCCGTGGCCTCTCTACACCAGCGCCACGCCTCAGTACTTCGTGTGGAATGGAAACAGCTCGGTCCAGGTCGGCACGGGTCCCAGGGCCACCGCATGCGCTTTCTGGAACGAACTGATGCCCGTCCTTAGGCAGAAGCGAGGTGAGGCACGAGGCGAGGCAGGTGTGGTTCGATGAGGCAGGGGTGGAGATAGGTGTGGTGGGGGTGGAAGGTGTGGTAGTGTGAGGAAGGAGTGTAGGTAGGTTTGGTGGGGCTGGAAGGTTTGGTAGTGTAAGGCAGGCGTGGCAAGGTTAGGAAGGGATGGACGTAGGTGTGGTAGTGTGAGGTATGTGTGGTTGAGGTGGAAGGTGGAATTATTATTATTATTATTATTGTCATTATTATTTAGTGTATATTTTTGGTTGTGTGTGTGTGTGTGTGTGTGTGTGTGTGTGTGTGTGTGTGTGTGTGTGTGTGTGTGTGTGTGTGTGTGTGTGTGTGTGTGTGTGTGTGTGTGTGTGTGTGTGCAGTCCAAAACTTGAAAAAAGATTTTGATGTGACAGGGTGGTTGGAAATGAGCCACTTTCAATTCTGATGCTGATTGACCTATTCTGAGGTGGTGCTTTGGCCCCTAATACTTGTCCCCAATGGTGTTAAAATACACACACTTGGAAGAGGCGACGAAGCATTTCCGTGGAGCTTCATTTGTCTTTGAAGCGAGGCAGATAGACAGGCAGACAGACAGGGGGGAAGGGAGAGAGTTGTATGTCTAGTCTCTGATGTCTATTACTTCACTGATGCTACGGACACACAGTTCTATTCAACAGAAAATGGTGGTAGCTGTGGTGGAGGTAGCTGTGACGATGATGGTGGTGGTGGTGGTGCTGGTGGGAGCTATGATGATCGTGGTGGTGATAGCTGTCATGGTGATGGTGGTGGTGGTAGCTCTGATGGAGATGGTATTGACAGCTGTGGTAGTGATGGTGGTAATGGTGTTGATGGTATCTGTGATGATGATGTGGTGGTGTTAGCTGTGGTGGTGGTGGTGGTGGTGGTGGTGACAGTGGTGGTAGCTGTTCAGGAATGGCTCTTATTAGGGTAAATGCTTTGCGATGCTTTTTTGATTATTACTAAAATAAAAATATCATCATAATTATTACCAATGTTAGTCTCGTATTGTGTCTGCTGGTATTATCATTATTACCGCCTCTTAGTCTCACAACGATTCCAGGAGAACCGCAGACTGCATGAGGATATTGAAGGGCGGAGGTTATGTGTCCTGGCATGGACCGTTACTGATAGGACGAAAATTCTAAATACTTCTTGTACAGTGAAAGGCCATATCAGAATGAGTCATGTCGGTATTATGTTGTGAACAAGTTGGTCGTGTCTACTGGAGATTTTAATGGAACCTGTGAGAGGAATCAGAATTGTCCAGGGTATGTGTCCTGGTATGGGTCATTGCCGATGGAAAAAAATTCAAATCTCCCCAGTGGGGTCAAGGTCATTGTAAGAAACAGTAGGTGGAGACAGGTGGCTATACGTAGGATAGTTACAGAGTTCTAGTTATTATTATTATTATTATTATTATTATTATTATTATTATTACCACTACTACTACCACTAATGTAATCCACAACCTTGCACTCACTAACTCTTTCCTCTCTCAACAGATGGCGGGGTATGCGAAAACGACTTAAGGAAGGCGCTCAGTAAATCGGCCTCTGTTAAATCCTCTTCCCCTCTCATCCTTCCTCTCCTTCTCTCCTCTTTCCTCCCTCTCCTCCTCCTCCTCCCTCCCTACCTCTTCATCAATTAAAGGGGGGATGTTGAGGGAAAAATAGACTGGAGAGAGAAAGGCGAGGAAGAGAATAAACAGAGATACATAAGGAGAAAAATAAAGTTAAATAATGATCAGGGTAAAGCCTATGCGCACATGGAATCAAAGGGTTAAGCTCTTTATTCAGGTAACGCGTGCTTTATTGAGTTCTTGCTGCCTCCAGACGATTTTATTCAGCTTACTAGAGGAATTTTTAACTAGGAAGGGTTAGATGCAACTCTCACTAACCCCTCCACTGAAAACGTCTCTCCTAAGATGAACTAAATCGTCTGGAGGTAGTAAGAAATGACTGTGTAAGGGAGAGAGGTGTGTAGAGGTAAAATAGGAGACAGTAAGGAGGGAAAAAAAGAAGAAAAAGGCTGGAAAAAAGTATGGATGAAGGCCAATCAAGGAAGCAAAGAACATGGGAATTAATGCAAAGATAACGAGGAAGGAGGGGGGGACAGAAGAGGAATTGGAAGAGGAGGGGAAGAAGAGAAAAGGGAGGAAGGAAGAGGAAGAAAAATAGAAACGAAAGAAGACGAAAAGGAAAGAAGACACGAAACGAGAAAGAAGAAGAGGAAGGAAAGTACGATAGGAGAAAAAAGAGGAAAACGAAGGAGAAAAGAGAAAGAAGAGGAAGAAAGCATCTGAGAAGGAAAAGGTTGAAAGCTTCCTAAAACAGAGAAAACAAAAGAAAATGGGAAATAAGCACGAATGATAATGGAGAACGGGAAGATAAACGATAAACGAAAGGGAAAGAATATGAGAAGAGGAAGAGGATGGATATGAAAGTAGAGGAAGACTAAGAAGAGGGAAAAAAAGATGAAAATTAGTGAAGAAAATTGAAGGATGTGAAATAAATAATACCATGACACAAACAGGAATCACAAGACGTCGGTTGAATCACAGAAACTCTCCTTCACAGAAAACGGAGGAAATCATAATCACATGCAAGCGCCTAAAAGCAAAAATAAAAACACTATTTGCCTTAGAGATTGAAAGCACACGAGAGAGGAATGAAGCAGTATCGTTACATGAAACATTTCTGCTTTAGTTTACAATTTTTTGCCATTGGTAGAGAAACAGAGTAAAATCTTATACCCGAGATTTTAAAAAGTATTGTTTTGGGGATGATTTTTGCCTTTATATCAATTGGCTAAATTAATCAATAGAAATTGTAAAATAAACATCATTATACACCACGGAAATATATCATTACGTATACATATCAGCACATCCCGGGAAATGACAGAGAAAATAAGAAAATGTATATAGTTTAAAATCGTTTGTGTGAAAAATTTTACCCTTCTCTGTCTCGCTCGTCAGGCAGGACCACTGGAACTAAGCGCCCAGAAGACTCCAAAACAAATTGAATGTTGTGTGTGTCTGTGTCGATCCCGGAGCTGGCGGTCTCTCTCCCCACAGGCCCAGAGGAAGGTCAAAAGGTCACGCATTCAGGGTAAGAGAGACAACTTTAAAAACTTTTATCCCAAGTAAATGAGACGACGTGGGAGACGAAGCATAATGTCAGTCCCTCTGGTATGCAGAATGTCGCCCTCCCCCCCGACCCTTCCCTAGCTGACAATATGGCTGGATATTTTTCTTTTTCTCCCATAACTCTGCAAGTTTGCTATCTGCTGTCAGGTATACATGTTATTAATCCATAGAAGGTCCATATACGGATTAAGTTCCCTTGTTTCTTATGCTCTCTGGACCCTACCTCACCCCATCCCTAGGGGGAAGAGGTCTGGATGATGATGATGATGATGAATTTCGATTTTTTTTTTTTTTATAAATATTTTATAGATGCGCTGAGAAAGAGGCTTTAAACATTTTTTTCTCGCTCTTCCGAAAACATATGAATGACAAAATACACACACACACACACACACACACACACACACACACAAAGGGAAATTAAATAAAACAGGAGGACTTAATCTGTATATTGACCCCATAGACAATAGGGCCGCATTCGCGTTGGCTTGAGAGACCGTAACACCTCTTCCTCGCCGATTTATGTTGCATAGAAGAAAACTTAATATATCCTCTTAAATGGTACTGATGCGACATAAATAACGTGAAAGAAAATGCTGTGGCGTAAAATGCAAAATAAATAGGTTAGGAGGATACGTTACGGAGACTCCGATGCCACCGACTATAAGCTTGTGTCGTCATGGTTTGTTTACCTTGAGCGTCACTATTACCTCAGCCAATCAGGCGCTGGGAAAATGGCTCTGATCCGTTACGTCATGACTCGCTCGGCCAGTCAGGCGCGAGTGTCCGTGACGTCATGAAGCTTTGCCAATCAGATGAGGTCTTGTGACGCCACGATCCTCGTAACCAATCAGGTGCGAGTATCCGTGACGTCATGAAGCTCGGCCAGTCAGACGCGGGAGTTTTTGTGTCGTCACGATCCCCGTAGCCAATCAAGGCGCTGGGTTATTAGATCAGGCTGACGTCATATCAAGGAACCAGCCAGTCAACCAAGAGGTACAGTATTTCGTTTGTAGATATCACTAGGACGGCTTTTGTTACCCCGTCTGTGTATCTTGTTGTGTCAGTGTTCATTTGTTGATGGTGTTCGTGGAATCTGTTGTTAATCGGAGGAATGTTTCTTTGGATAAATCTCGTCGTTATTTTTGTCCGTAGAAATATTTAAAAGGGTTAAAAAAAAATACTGAAACCTGTGTATAGTGTTGCCACCTTGTCATGTGTGAAATTCATTGTATGTTGTGATGTTAAGATAGGGCTGGATTCTAAGTGGCTTTGCAGATTACGTAACACCTCTTCGTTAGCGATTTATTCTAGATATTACACCTCAGTATTTTGCGTGTAAGCGATGGAAACAATGATTATTAAAACGAGATATGTACGAAAATAATGTTGCTGTAATATGCAAAATAATTCACTAAAGAAGATTTGCTACGAAGCCCCCCATGCCACATAGAAAACGGTCCTGAAAACGAAGCAAATAGTACAGTACTATGAATATATAAGTAGCAACAAGGCGTATAACTGTAGCTGTAATAATAGTATAAATACATAATTATATGAATGAATGGAAAGAGTAAGTCTGTTCAGTTGAGTGATCAGGATCTCTTTACTCTTAGAGGCGTTCGGTTTGTCAAGGAAAATGTTTTAGTTGTTTCAGTGTGGTTGCGTGAGCCCCATCATTCTTATCTATACCCTTTAGGAAGAGAGAGAGAGAGAGAGAGAGAGAGAGAGATGACCTACATTGCTTTGCTATCGCCTTCTCGTGTTTTCCAGCCTCTTATAGTTTACCTCCTGTTTTGGTATAGGTAACATAACCTTTGTAGGCAATAATAATTTAACTCATTACGATACCAGTGTAGATGTCACCTCTTCACTGAGCTTTCTAGGAGTAAACGTGAGTCAAGAGTATATATTATAAATACAAATGAGTAGGTAGGCTGATACAAGGCACCAAGATAGACCTCTCACTGTAGGCTAGGCTGGAATCAAATCTTGCCTGTGCACTCATAAGCTTCTTGAGCATAAACACAATTTCTTGGCCCTGGCAGATCTTGTACATAGACTAAATATATCTGTACATTATGGGCTAATTATAATGTTTGGCTGCACAGACTGTGGATACTGTCCAACTGAAATCAGCAAGACCAAACCCAGCCGTGAAACCCATATACTTCTGTCTTAACTTTGGTATCCTTTACACCAAACCCAGGTATCCTTCAGCCTTAATCTTGACATCCTTCAGCCCAAACCTTGACATCCTTTATTCTAACCTTGATATCCTTCAGCCCTAACCATGACTTCCTGCACCTTGACATCCTGCCTTCCTAACCTTAACATCCTTCAGCCCTAACCTTCTAAAATAAGGGGGAAAAAAGTGTGTGACTTTCATGGTTGGGTTGGGTTGGGTTAGATTTGGTTTGCGTCATATCCAGTAAGAATAGCTGTGCGGCTGAGCATACCAATTCCTCATTTTTGTTGGTAGGAGAAAAAAAAATCACACTTGTCGAGAGTTCTAGTGAAAATAGAAAAATATAGACAATGCAAAATCACAGAAATCTAGCAGAATTGGTAGAGATATAATTGTTGGGTTTCTGATCACATTGAAGCTTCTGTTAGTGAGACGACTAATTAGGACTAAATTGTAAGACTTTTTCCACACAATATTGATGTAGATATTAATATTTGTTGGTATACATATTAATTTATTTACAGGGAATACATAATTAGCTGATACAGGTAAACATGTATTACACAGGAATGAAGGCTGGTACAGAATACATGTAGACTGACAGTGATATATAAGAATCTTGACTGACACAGAGTATATATAGGATGACATACAGAACACATAAAAAATACATAAGAATATTGCTTGAAATACATGTAATACATCTGATTAATTATTACACCTTACAGGGTACATAACAATATCGGTTGACATAAAATTAAAAATGATATTGATTGATATATGTAAGAATTTTTGATTAATATACATAGGCCGTATTATACACTGAATATTGGTTGGTTGGCATAGAATACATAAAAATACATAGGAATATTAAATTCTGGTCTTTTTTTTCAGGCCCTCTTGTCACATCATCTGGTCTTTATATTATGTTGCTCCTACACCTGTGTATAATAATAATAATAATAATAATAATAATAATAATAATAATAATATCAATAAAACCTTTACTCGACCAGGTGTTCTTGGTCATATACATTGGTTTTCCATCCTTCTTTAGTGAGAGAGAGAGAGAGAGAGAGAGAGAGATTGGTCGTATACAGTTCCTCCTCCTCCTATAGTTTGTAGCTGTGATTTGGGGGTTAAATAGATAGATAGATAGATAGACAGATAGACAGGTAGATTAAGTCATATATGTATATCCACTCCATCCCTCCACCTCATCCTAGGTCTCCCCCTGCCCATCCCACCTTCCACCTCACTCACACATCCTCTCCCAGTCAGTCTCTCATCCTCTGTTCTCTCTCCTCATGGTCAGACACAGACAAAAAATCGATATCTCATTCTGTATGCCTCACACAACACGAGTCACGCTTCTTCTGTCTCATGGAAATCCGTCTGTCACTACAAAGACTGCGCTTGTCAGACACTCTGGCGTTACAACAATACCTTCTCTTCATCTTTCTTTTGGGCCTTCGTCGTGTCTCATCTTACCATCTTTCCTTCCTCCCTTCTGACTCTCCCCTTGCTTTCTCGTCTTCATATCTTCCTTCTGACTTTCTCCTTGCTTTCTTTTCTATCTTCATTCCTTCTTTCTCCTTGCTCTCTCTTTTTCCTTCTTCCTACGTTCTCATTTATCTTTCTTTCACGCCCTCATACCATCTTTTCTCATTTTTCCTTCCTTCCCTCTTCCTCTCCTCATTTCCTCTTTACTTTCTCTCATTCCCACATTTCCTTTACTCTTTCATTCATGGGCTTTTATCCTTTCCATTCTCATCTCTGTTTCCTTCCTTCTCCCTTACTTTCCATCCTTCCCTCTTCCTTACAATTTTTTCCTTCCTATAGTGCCTTCCAATCCTCTTTCTTTCATTCCTTCTTATCGCCTCCTTTTCTCGTCTTTTTTTTCCTCCCTTCCTTCCTACCTTCCTTCTTTCCCTTTTTTCTTCTCCTCCTTCCTTCTTTCCTTCCTTAATAGGCGATGCATCATGGAGGACACTTTTTGGTCAATCATCTCTCATTTTTCTTACTTTCTCTTTCTCTCCTTCCCTCTGTTCTCTAGTCTTTCCTTCCTTCCCTCCTTCAGTCATTCCTTCCTTCCCTCTTTCAGTCTTTCTTCCCTTCCCTCTTTCAGTCTTTCCTTCTCTCCTTTAGTCTTTCCTTCCTTCCTTCCTTTACTTCTTCATTCTCCGTCCGCAACCAGATGTGCCAGCATGGGTAAGGCAGTACAGTCACTCACCTACCATTTGTCAGCATCAGCACACACCCACACTGCAGCCGCCTTGCAACACCCAGCCTCATCCCCCCCTCTTCCTTCTACACATCACACCATACCGCACTGCAGCACCACATTCCAGTACCACACTGCAACACCACAATGCAGTAGATTCAAAACACATCACACCACATCACACAACACACTGCAACCTCATGCCATACCACCCTAAGTCACACCATAACATAACACAACACTGCAACACCACACCACCACGCTACACCACACCACGTCACATCATGCAACACCTCACTGAAGCACAACACATCACAGCACATCAAACCACACCACACTTTAACCCCACACCATACCACCCCAAATCAGACAATAATGCAATACAACACTGAACACAGCGTCACCACACCACACCATTCCACATCACGCAACACTGGACCGCAGCACGCCACACCACACCGCCCTATACAGTATACAGCACGCACAAAACACCACCACACCACACCACAACACCGTACAGCAATACCACAGGGCAGCCACCCCACTAAACCCTACATCTTCCATTCTCCTTCCCCCACACCACACCAGAACACACCTCACCCTTCTCTCATTTTTTGACAGCCTCGCAGCATCAAACTATTTCTCAGTACAAATTTCGCAACACTCTTTTATCTTGCAACTTAACGTTTCGACAGCACTTTTCCCATCAGCACAAATTCTACTGTTTAGGAAATCAATATCGCAAAATCACGATATCCCTCAGCATTAAATATTGCATAAAGGAACACCGATGCAATATTCGGTGTTCGGCAGCTTCAGGAAAAACATGTTGGAAGGAAAAGAGGGTTGTACTTTGTTTTTTGTTAGGTTGCACTGGCAGCAAGAGCAAAACATACACACACACACACACACACACACACACACACACACACACACACACACACACACACACACACCGCGCGCTCGTCAAAACATCATCGCTCCGCCTTGCTAGAGGTTGGCGATAAACAGGCAGGAAGAGGAAAAAAGAGGTAAGGAAAAAGAGGATGAGGAATGGACAGAAGAGAGTGAAGAGGAGGGGGAAGAGAAAGACAGACGAGAATGAAGGGTAGGAAGAGAGAAGAGGAAAAAGGGAGACGAAGAGGAGAAAGAAACAAAGGGAAGATGGAAGAGGAATGAGAAGGAAGAGAAGGATAGAGGTGGACAGGGAGAAGGAAGGGAGCGAGGGAGTGGAAGGAAGGGAAGGGAAGGCAAAGGGAAAGAGGTTGGGAAAGGAGGAAGAAGGAGGAGAGGAGGAAGAAAAAGGGAAGAAGAGACATAGGTTAAGGAAAGCAGAGGATGGGAAGGAAAAGGGAAGGATTTGTGAAGGAATGAAGGCAAGAATTGGAGAAGAGAAGGAAGGAAGAAAATGGTTGTGAAGGAAAGAATGAGGTAAGAAGAATTGGAAGATTTAGGGAAGGAAGGAATAAGCATATGCATCAGATAGGTAAGGAAGGAAAGAGGCAGTGAGGGAAGGAAGTAAGAAAGGAGGAATGAAGGAAGGAGGGAAGGAGGCAGGAAGGAGGGAAGGAGGCAGGAAGGAGGGGAGGAGGCAGGAAGGAGGGGAGGAGGCAGGAAGGAGGGGAGGAGGCAGGAAGGAGGGGAGGAGGCAGGAAGGAGGGGAGGAGGCAGAGAAGGTACATTAGTCAAGCAGATGAATACATTAATCTTACAAACGCACGCACATTCAAACACACACGCACGCACGTAACATACATACACATACGTACATGCATACATACACACAGGAATACAAGCACAAGAACATAGAAATACATATACAAAACACACACACACACACACACACACACACACACACACATACATTCAAAGAGAGGAGTGACGCAACCGGGTGGAAGCAATTAGTAGGTATGCTCCTTGAGTGAGAGAGAGAGAGAGAGAGAGAGAGAGAGAGAGAGAGAGAGACAGACAGACAGACAGACAGACAGACAGACAGACAGACACAGGTAGACAGACAAAGGCAGAAACAGAGACAGAAATAAGAAAAAAAGAAGAAGGGGAGTGTGAGTATAACCAAGAACTCTGCAGAAAGAGAGTGGGGTGGGATTACTTAAGGGAAAGAGGGATTAGGGGAGCTGAGGAGCTTGCGAGAGAGAAATTAGGAGAGGGAAGAAGGGAGGAGAGAAGGAGAAGAAGGAAGAGAGAGGAAGGAGGAGAGGGAAGGACGAGGGAGGAAGACAGTAGGAGAAGAAAGAAAGAGGAGGGAGGAGAGGAGGAGAAGGGAGAAAGAGGGAGGAGGAGAAGGAAGAAAATGAGAGAAGGAGAAGGAGTGGAGGAGGAGGAAGGAAGCAGGGAGGAGGAGAAGAGGGTGAAGAGAAGGAGCGCTAAAATAAGGGAAGGAAGAATGAGGACGAAAAAAAGGGGAAGGTGAGGTAGGGGAGAGGAAAGGAGGAAAGAACTGAGGGAAGAAGGAATGAGGAAGGAGAGAGAGAAAAGAAAGATAGAAAAGGAGAAGGGGAGAGAAAAGAATGGGGGAAGTTGGAGGAAACGAGTACACTGGAAAGAAATGAAAATGGCAATGATTGATCGGTCAGTGAGAGAGAGAGAGAGAGAGAGAGAGAGAGAGAGAGAGAGAGAGAGAGAGAGGCCATCCAGTCATTTCCATACCCCTTTTACCTTAACTTGGCCTAAAACTGCCATCTCTCTTTAAGCCCAATTCTAACAACAAATTATCACTAGTCTATGCAACAAATTAGCACTCGCCTATGATGCTAGTCACGAAGCAGTGTGATGGAAAGGATGTAGAGCCTTAGCACTGCCTTCCTCTGCCATTAACCTGCGAGGAAAAAGCCGCCACAGGACAAAAAACTGGGCCAAGTTAAGGTAAAACGACTATAGATGATCAGGCCTTAATAATAAATGAAATGCTAACTCTCCAACAACACAATATTTAGACACAGGACAGGGAAGTAAAAGTCTTTCCCTCACCATCCTTCACACTTTTTCCTGCCGGATTTCCCGTCCATGACAATACAAAGCAAGGCCATTTGTATCTATATCCACTGACAGGCATCTTTCCTTCCTCCATTTTCACTGAACTAACCAATACATACTTTTTTTTTTCTTTACTAGATCTAAAACTGCCTTCCCTTCATCAAGGGCGTTGAGTTGTAACAAATGATTAACACTATCATGGTGCTAGTCACGAAGAAGTGCTGCGGAAAGGATGTAAAGCCACTGAGCTACGTGAAGTAAACTGCAGTAGGACGAAATTCTGAGCAAGTTAAGGTGAAAGAACTATAGTTGTCAAGACTCCATATTATACTAATACAAGTCATAGATAGATAAATAGACAGATAGAAAAACCAAGCCAGGGGATGAGATAGGAAGTGTGTCAGCAACCCTTGCAACTCTTAAGTGAAGGAATGCTGGACGTGCACAGGAAGCAGTCCATACACACAGACATACAGTGTTCTAGAAGCTTCACAATAGTATAGCCCACGTGACACGACCCCTGCTAAACGAGAACGTAGGAATCAGAGCTCAGAACGGGGCTAGCCATAGAACCTGCAGGTAGTGGAGAGATCAAACAAGAAGAGGGCTCCGACTAGACCTAGTAAATTAAGTCCCTGTGTAATACATACGCTGCTCAACTTAGACTTTCTTTGAAGATAATAAATCAAGATCAACTCCCTGTATTCATCTTTAACTTCTCCTGCTCTTCAATTACCAAAATAACTTCAACCAAAACTCAAGACTTACCTGTTACAGGACTAAAGAGTTACACATATATTAATGGTGGCTACGACGTTCCAACATAGTAGCTGCAAATTTCGAAAAAAAAACAAAAATTAAGACCTTCATTGATGTAAGAGAGAGAGAGAGAGAGAGAGAGAGAGAGAGAGAGTTAAAGAGGTAGTGAGTGACATCCGAACCCACGTCTCAAGACCTTTCACAAATTTTCACTCTGTGCTTTCTCCATTTGCGTCTGATTTTTAAATTTTTCCCTCTTTTGCTCCTCACATCTATTTGATTTCCACATCCTCTCTCTTCCTGCTTATTTTTCTTCACTCACGCTCTATTTCTTCCTCTTAAATTCTTCCTCTAGCCATTTCTTTACCTGTACATAATATATTCAGTTTGAATTTTCGTCTCTGCCTGTCTTTTTATTTATCTGTTTGTCTTCGTCTTTATTTCTCCGTATTCTTTGCTTCCTGTTAATATCTTCCTCTTGATTTCCTCATCTTCGCCTCGTCATTTTCGTCACCTCATTTCCTCATGTTCGTTTGTCATTATTTTATTTTTTACATACATGGTTCATCTCTTTTTTTCTCGTTTCTGTATTTCTTCACACCTTTGTTTCCTCATCTTCATCTCCGTTTCTCTAACTTCTTTCTTCATGATCATCTTCCTGTCCGTGAGTGACGTGGAGTGGGGGAGAGGGAGTGGGAGGTCGAGGGTGATATGGAGGGATGAAGAGGTATATGAGAGAGGGGTGTGTGAGCTGGTGGGAAGGGCAGAGAAATTGCGAGGGACAGGGCGACATGGAGGCAATTGTTTGTGTCCACCCCTACAGGGATTAAGGTGTCTAGCAATAGATAGATTTTTTCATATCCATCACTATTTCCTCATTTCCTCTTTTTTTTTATCTTTTTCTTCATATTCATCTCCACTTGATTGTTTCTCCACCTCTTTCATTACCTTGTTCATCCTTCATTTCATTATGACACCTCCATTTCTTCATCTTTGTCTTCATTTCTTCATATTCTCATTATTGCATCACCTGCGGCCTTATTACACTCATTTTTCTTCTCACTTCGTCTTCCGTGTTTCATCATCTTCACCACCATTCCTTCATTTTCATATCCAATTCATCATCTTTCTTCTCATTTCATCTGTATTTCTTCATCTCCACCTTCGTTTCTTCATCTCCGTCTCTTCTTATTCATTTCCCAGGCTTCGTTTCAGTCTAACCTTCCTCACCTCCTCTTTAACACCGTCACCTCAGCTCAAATTCTCATCTCCTTCACCCCTTCACTACGAGGCGTCTAAGCTGAATAAAATCGTCTGGTTGTAGTAAGGATGAATAAAGAAATGAAAATCGTATGAACGAGGTTAATGGGAACTAGCTACCTCACTCTTTCCAAAATTATTATTATTATTATTATTATTATTATTATTATTATTCCAACTTCTTTTTCCCATCGAAGGAATGAGTGAGATTTAGGTCCAGAGATTAAAACACACACACACACACACACACACACACACACACACACACACACACACACACACACACACACACACACACACACACAAAGGGGAGAAACCTATTATCACCATGTCCAGTTAAATGAGCCACACATTGATCAATTCGCCACGCAATCTCCCGGAATCCTGACTCTAACGCAAACGACCCTAAAACTTTTAACGCCTTTCCTCCACCCCTCCTTAAAGAACCAAAAGTCTCTCCTAAAACCACTACCCATTTCCCCAAACGACCAGAATTTCCCCAGTTCCTCCTTACCTAAAATTACTTAAAACTTTCCCTCACCTTCTCTAGTGTACCTTAAAGTTTCACACGAAAAACACTTCCCTCTTCCTCGCATCCTCCCTTAATGACCTAAAATCTCTCCCCAAAGCTACTTCTTATTTCCCCAATCCTCCCTAAATTACCTAAAATAATCTACCCCAATTTGTTGCTCACTCAGTCATTCCTAAGTGACCTAAAAAGTCTCCCCTAAATTAATTCTTGTTTCATAGTAGCCATTCATCCCATAAATGACCTAAAATATCTCCCCAAAGGTGTTCCCCCTTTTTCCCAATCCTCCCTAGTTACCTAAAATCCTCACCCCCCCCCAAGTACTTCCTACAAATACTTCTAATTTCATTTCATCATCCCTAAATGTCCTAAAAATGTCTCTGCCAGAAATATTTCTCATTTCACTCGATCATCCGTAAATTCCTAAGAATCTCGTCTCCCCACAAATACTTTCCATTTCACTCCCTCATCCCTAAATGTCCGTAGAATCTTTCGCTCACAAATCCTTCTCATTTCACTCCATCATGCATAAGTGAACTAAAAATCCCTCTCACACAAATCCTTCCCATTTCATTCCATCATCCCTAAATGACCTAAAAATCTCTCCCACAAACACTTCTCGTTTCATTCCACCATCCCCGTGTCCTAAAATTTTCCCACCCTCAGACATTTCACACCATCCTCCCTAAGCAACTTAAAATCTCTCTCCCACAAATGCTCCTCATTTCATATAATCTTCCCTAATTAACCAAACAAGAAATTCAATTATACCTGAACTGGGCCCAGGTAGATCCGAGACAGTCCAATTTCTCGGTACAAAGGAAATTTCTAAATGTACCTATAATTCTTTCTTCTCTCAATATTCTCATTTTCCCAGCCCTCTCAGATGATCATAATCTTTCAGTTCGATTACTTTTTAAATATATTTTTCCTGTTATTAGGCGACTATGACAGATTTCGGAAAACTAACAGGTGTGAGGGATTAAATGAGGGCTCTGTGTAACCCCCCTGGCTCGAAAACTTATCTCCAAAGCTGAGTAAAATCGTCTGGGGAAAGAAATAAAGCCACTTCCCAAACCTGTCTCCCATTTCTGTTCATCTCGCAGCTTATTCTGGTCTCTTGTGAATTTCTCTATCTTTTATCCAAGCTTTCTTTCATCATTATATCATCATCTTGTTTTCCCCCAGCGATTCATGGTTTGATTTCCTTCGTCTTTTCCTTTCCTTTCCTTCATCCTCGTTTCCTGCCTGTCCACTAGTTTCACCTCGCCCACCTCTCTCTGCCATCTGTCTTCCTTTCCAAATTCTCTGTTATTCTTCATTTCTGTCACCCTTTATTTTCTGTTGCGTCCTGCTTTCCTCTCTCTCTCTCTCTCTCTCTCTCTCTCTCTCTCTCTCTCTCTCTCTCTCTCTCTCTCCGGCGCATCCACGCCAACACCACAACACTCCTTCACTTCCTCATTTATCTGTCACTGTCTCTCAACGTAATGATAATCCAACAGAACAAGACAACGGAATTAAGGGTCTATGCAAGAATAATCATCAGGGAAACAAAGGTAACCCAAGGAAAAAGTAATTTTGGGATTGTGTTCCGGCGAAATGGGAAATGAGGTAAAAAAAAAAAAAAAAGCCTCTTGTTTTGGCTTCCTTTGTCCTACTTCCGGGTTGTGGTGGTTGCCGTGGATGCTTCATTTGTTCTTTCTCCTTCTTCTTCCTTCTTCCTTCTTCTTCTTCTCCTTTTTCTCCTTCGTCATAACCATCATCATCGCTGATGTAAATGATAAAGATAGTGAACCCAGAAATGAACCTCGCTGCACGCCACTTGTAGCTGTTGCCCTGTTACAAGTTTCCCCATTGACTATTACTCCCTGAGGTCGGTCGGTCAAACAGTTCTGAATTCATCCAAGGAGTTTTCAATGCATTCTCAGTGCACGAAATCCTTACCATCAACCTTCGATGAGGTACTCTACTGAACGTCTTCTATAAGTTCAGCTAAAGAATGTCAGTTGCTTGGCACTGGTCACAATCAGTTTCTTAACCACAAGCGATGCCGCCTAAACCTTCTTGCAAGTTATACAGAAACTTATTATAATCTATAATCGTAAATTCTAGAGGGTCCACACGGAACACTGATACAGGTGGAGAACACAAGACAAGAATGAGGGGCAAGGGGGTAGGGGTAAAGGGGCGACAGAGGGTGTACTGTGAAGAAGACTGAAATAGAGAGAGCGGGGGGGGGGGGAGAGAGAAAGAACACAAGGCACAGAGAGAGGGAGAGGACACAAGACACGGAGAGAAAGAGCGTGGAGGGGCCGAGTCGGGGGCAGGGGGAGGGGGTAGTGAAGACGGAGCAATACCATAATGGAACAGGAAGGGGTCGATAATGATGCTCCACTACGCCGCTCACACACCCTTAAAGCAGAAGGGGCAGGTAAGGACAAAGAGAGACACGAGGAACCTGTATTCTTTTCACCTGATCTTGGCCTAAAGCTGAAGTCTCTGTACCTTGAATGCTAAGCTGTTACGGGAGCTTAACACCACTAACACACCCTTAAGGCAGCAGGACACGTAAGGACAAGGAATTACACAAGGCAGCTATACTCATTTCCCTTCATAGTTGTCTGAACTTAAAATATCTCAGTCTTAATTGCTAAACTGTAATAGGAGATTTTTTTGCCACTTATATATACTTAAAGGAGAAAGGGGAGGGAATATCAAGGAGGGGTCCAAGATACTTATACCCCTTCTAATTCTGTCCTTCTATAAGCGTCTTCATTTGGTTTTGGGCTGGCACTGCTAGCTGATGCTGCTCGTGTTAGCCAGATTATGGAGAGGTGGCGTAAGAACATCACAGACAAACTACCAGCAAAATAAATTATGCTCGATTAACTTATCTCCGATATACATATATAAGTAAATAAATAGATAAAGGCAGATGCATATATAGATAGATAAAAATAGCATCCTGACAGCATAAAATTAATTTCTTGGGAGGACGGTGCACGAATTAACTCTTATCGGTGCAGTCACTCATTCCACCATATCAACGCCCCGCACATACACCCGGCAATACACGATAACAACTAATACACCCATTTGTCTGGGGAAAACTGTGGATGTTTTCTTGTTAGGGTCGGGTCGGGTCGTGGGCCGAGGACAAAAATAACACACCACACCTCACACATCTAACAGCACGACTGATGATGCGTGGGGTTTTTCCTATGGTGGGAGATTCCTGTCACAACTCAACAAAAGTGATCGGACATACAATTGTCGTGGGGCTCTTGTGATTCTGTTACATTTTCGTTCTTGTCATTCACAGTTGCTCTATTGCTTAATCTTATTGGACGTGTAAGACCTGGGAACGACTTAAGTGCCAAGACCAGGATGAAAATTGGATACAGGGAAATGGAAAGGACTGTGTGCGGGTTGAGTAGGCAGGATAAAGAAAGAAAGTAGAAATCTCTGAAAGTTAAGGAGAAAGGAAATCTGTAGATCAAAGGGTAGAAGAGAATGTGCTTTAGAATGGTTACGTAAAAGGAGCAGATGTGAAAAAGAAAGGTTAAGTGATAAGGTTGAGGGTGCGTGGGGGTGTGGAAGGCCAAGAAGCAGGTGAATGAATGATTTAAGTGAATGTGAGAAGGAGTGGAGTTTGGAAAATGAAGACTTTGACTTACCATAGGACAGAATGGGATGGGTGATAGGACTGGATGGATGATAGGACTGGAGGGGTGACAGGACTGAATGGGTGAAAGAATTGGATGGGTGATAAAATTGGATGGCTAATAGAAAAGGATGGGTGATGTATCCATAGTAGTGGAAGTGACTAGCCTTGCATCCCCATTTTTCTAACTAACCAGTCAGTAAAATGGTCTCTATCCCACAAGCATTTAGGAAACACGTGTCTGGCTGGGTGGGAACGAGAAATTTTAAGCTTGAATTACGCGTGAAAGAATGCGTGGTTATGGTATAGGGAATTCTGGTGGTACTTCGATGGATTAATTGCCTTGTTGTTTTAAATTCTCGATCCCAATCACCTCATATAGTAGTGACAAAGAGGATGATGATGATGATGATGATGATTAAGGTTATGATGTTGATGATGATGATGATGATAGGGATGGAGGTGATGATGATGATAGTGTTGTTGATGACGACGACGATGATGATGATGATGATGATGATGATGATGATAATGATAATGGAGGCAGAGTTGATGATAATGATAATGATGGATGTAGAGTTGATGATGATGATGCAGGTAGGGTTGATGATGATGATGCAGGCAGGGTTGATGATGATGATGATGATGATGATGATAATGATAATGGAGATAGAGTTGATGATAATGATGGAGGAAGAGTTGTTTATGATGATGGTGCAGGTAGAGTTGATGATGATGATGATGATGATGATGATGATGATGATGACGATGATGATGATGGTGTGGGAGGTGATGAACCCCTTCAGGACGCGAAATATATTTACCATTTAGCCTAGTTCTTAATGTCACCAGACGATTTTATTAATTCCAATGATGGCTTCAGTTTTCAGAGTTAAAATAAATCTTCGTTTTTTTTTGTTTTGTTTTTTCAAAATGTGAATAGTCTTTTTCATTATGTTTGTTGCTGCCATCAGATTATTTTATTCGGCTTAAGACTCTCTCTCTCTCTCTCTCTCTCTCTCTCTCTCTCTCTCTCTCTCTCTCTCTCTCATCCCGTACACACAGAAAGCTCTGATCTCTCGTTTCTTCGCCCATTAGCGAGAGCTGAGGAGAGTCTGGGGAGAGAGAGGGAAAGGAAGAGGGAGAGAGGGAGAAAGAGACAGGGAGCGAGAGAGAGAGGGAGGGAGATAGGAGAGGGAGAAGAAGATGAAAAAGGAGAGGGAGAGGGAGAGGAAAGGAGACAGGCGAGGGAGAGGGGGAGGAAGAGGAAGAGGGAGAGAGAGAAATGGAGAGGAAGAAGGACAGGGAGAGGGAGAAGGAGAAGGAGAGGAAGAAGAAGAAGAGAGAGAGAGAGAGAGAGAGAGAGAGAGAGAGAGAGAGAGAGAGAGAGAGAGACAATAAGGGACGAAAGACTGACAAAACTGATCTTCGTCTAGCACCTTCCCTTTCAAACCCAGGTATCATCATCACCACCACCACCACCACCACCACCATCACCACCATCATCATCATTATCATCATCATTATTTTTAGGGTTCACTTGACAGCACTCCTCCACACTGATCACTTTTACTTCAGTCCTCTTGTAACCCCTCCAGTGACTAATCTCTTAATATATCTTGTCATATCATTAGTAATACCTCTGCTGCTCTCCTCCTGTGTCTCTAATAATACGTTTCTCTCTCTCTCTCTCTCTCTCTCTCTCTCTCTCTCTCTCTCTCTCTCTCTCTCTCTCATAAAACCCACAGATCACCATGGAACACACCAAGCACTTCACCTCATCAATCTGAAATCACCTTTACATAAGCCATCACCCCTCTTGTTATTTCCCGTATGCCCAGTCACACATTTTTTCACCAATACACGCACAAATATATATACGAATAAATCCACGTCTAGCCAGAGCAGGTGGCCCCATTTTCCAAGCCTGACGTATTGGACATGTGAACAGGAAATCCACTTGACTTTGCATTTAGTGTCTGGTGCAGTATCGACAAAAGGGACGGAACTCTACCTGCCTTTCTTTAACGCGGCCAAAATTCACCCTCTCTGCATCTCATATCCTGAGCTGTAAAGAGGGATTGATACTAGAATACGATGCTAGTCACGAAGAAGTGTTGTGGAAAGGATGTGGGTCCGCGTCTCTGAGCTACGTGAAATAAGCTGCGAAAGGACGAAAATCTGGGCCATGTTAAGGTGAAATGACCGTAGCTTTTATATGTTGTCGTACTGAAGGGATCAAACAGTCTCTATTAAGCATCTTCTATCAGTACCTTGGTTCTGATGACACATTTATATTTATTTATTTTTTTACCTTTAACCTGGAGACGATAATTACTCCCACGCGGGCGATAGCAAAGAGGGTGTAATGTTTGGCTATGTGTGTGTGTGTGTGTGTGTGTGTGTGTGTGTGTGTGTGTGTGTGTGTGTGTGTGTGTGTGTGTGTGTGTGTGTGTGTGTGTGTGTGTGTGTGTGTGAGAGAGAGAGAGAGAGAGAGAGAGAGAGAGAGAAAAAAACAAAACAGGATTTTGATCCCACTGTAACCAAACTTGATGAAAGAGTTGAGAGTCAGACGAGTGGCTGTTTCAGAGAGCAGTAGGTCAGAGAGGTCAAAGTTACAGGATACGATAAACTGATATAGTGTTTATCCGCCTCAGTTCAGTCTTTGAGGAAGGGTTCAGGATAACGCAAAGACGAAGGGATTCCGTTTGCGGAAGAATCACTCAAGACCCCAGGTAATAGGAATGTCAAAGGTCAAGGTCACGTAGCAAAGTCAACATGAACAATTTTGATCGTATTTAGACCAAACTTGACGGAAGTGTTAAGGGTAAGCCAAGGAAGAATGGGTTTGATTTAAGAACACTTAGACTACGGTCATGGTAAACTTTGTGCTGTATCTGTGAACAAATTAGCTAAGGCTATTTTGGTCTGATTTTAAGCAAACTTGATGGAAGTGCTAAGGGTCAGCAAAGGGTTGATTTATTGTTTTTGGGAACATCAGGTGAGAGGGAAGGTACCACGATAAATTGATTGTTTTAGTATAGCTCAAAGTTTGGGAATGTGATTAGGGTAGAGAAAGGATGAAGGGATTCTGTTTTGAGAAGGTCAAAGGTCAAGAGCACAAACCAAGGTCAAGTATCCGACCCTATAACTGAAAGTCTTGATTTAGATATTGGCCAAACTTGGTGGAAGGACCGTGGGTTAGCCAACAACGAAGAACTTTAATATTGAAGACAATCATTCGTCAAACACCAAAGTCACAGAGCAGAATCGAATATTAGGTCCTTTGACAGTACATACTGTAGGGTGCAGGTGCTGCCTCTCTGAATGCTCCTCCTTGTATGCAACTTAGGATGGATCTTTTCTGGTAAGTTAATGTCTTGGATCCAATCATATATACAGTATATTTCTTTTTCTTACGGCCTTCAGTCAGTATTGTTCAACTCAGAAATGGTCTCACATATTACAAAAGGTTAACGAAGTCTGTCACTAACCCCCCAGGTCGAAAAGTCTCCCCTATGAAGAATAAAACTCTCTGAACGTAGCAAAATAAAAAATAAACAAAAAAGCAAGAATGAAAGAAACAGAGAAAGCAAAGAACGAAAAAATAAAAAATAAAGAGAGAGAGGTTATTAATTGCATCATTCCTGGAAAAAATAATCTCATATATTAGGGAACGAATTAATGAAATGGAGATTAATTGTCTATATTCTTTGTTCTCTCTCTCTCTCTCTCTCTCTCTCTCTCTCTCTCTCTCTCTCTCTCTCTCTCTCTCTCTCTCGTCCCCTGAATCCCCCCTCTATGAAATATTCAGCCACAGTTTTATTTTTATGTGACAACACTAACAGGTTTGGGAGAGAGAGAGAGAGAGAGAGAGAGAGAGAGAGAGAGAGAGAGTGAGAGAGAGAGAGAGAGAGAGAGAGAGAGAGAGAGAGAGATTTAAATGAATTGCATTATAATACCATTTTCGTTGACATCACACCACCATACCGGTATACCACCACACCACAATATCACCACATTACTACACCGCCACACCAGTACCACACCATGACACCAGCATATCGTCATACCACCGTGCCATCTTATACCACATCTCTATACTGATATACCACTACATCACCACACCACTGTCATCATTACACCACCATACCAAATCGTCATACCACTGTGCTACCACCGTAGAATCACACCACAACATCGCACCACCATACCACCACACCACCACACCACCATACCATCATACCCCCACAACATCACACCACACCACCATACCATCTCACCACAACACCACACCACCACTGCATCACACCACCATTCCAACCACCATACCACAATACCATCATACCATCACACCACCATTCCATCACACCACCATATCGCTTTACCACCACACCACCATACCATCACACCACACCACCATACTATCATACCCCCACACCACAACACCACGCCACCATACCATCACACCACCAAAGCACCATACCACCACAACACCACACCACCATGCTATCATACCACTACACCACCAGGGAATAGCCAACACTATTATAGTACAATTTTCGCTGCCACCATCATCGCAGGCTTTCCCAATCAAACAGCCCCCTCCCCCCCCCCCCTCTCTCTCTCTCTCTCTCTCTCTCTCTCATATTCCTCTCCTCCTCCTTTCCATGCCCTCCGCTTTCTCCTCCCTCCTGCCCATCACTCATAGCGTTTTGCATAGTAATCACTTTGTCAATAAATAACCTAAAATTCCCTTAATTACCTCAACCACCCTCAATCACTCAGTCAATAACACGCTCATGACGTCACTTCCCCAACAACCACAAACTCTCATCATGCTATAGTTCGTTCACCTTAACATGGCGCAAATTTTCGCCCTTTTGCAGCTTATTTCACGCAGCTATATATCAGTGTAAGAAAATACTATGGTTCTACCTTCTTTCTCTAGCACTTCTTCGTTAGGAGAAACACATTGAGGTTGTTTGGCCATGTGGAGAGGATGGAGAGGGAGAGACTGACGAGGAGAGTGTATGAGAGTGAGGTGGAGGGGGAGAGAGGGGTGGGGAGGCCAAGGATGAGATAGAGGGATGGAGTGGAGAGGTATATGAGAGAAAGGGATGCGAGCTGGGAGCAGGGCAATGAAATGGCGAGGGACATGGCGACATGGAGGCGATTTGTTTGTGGCCACCCCTTACGGGATTAAGGCGTCTGGCAATAGATAGATAGACTTCTTCGTGACTATTCGTCCAGCCTCACTTGGCGATTTCTATCCTTTTGCAGCTTATGTCGCACAGTTCATTGAGAGAACAGGAAAATAGTATGCCTTCTTTCCGCAGCACTTCTTCGTGACTATGGATAATTTTCATTCTTCTGCAATTGGTTTCCCTTAGCTGAGTGAAAATATAATACGGTACTATGAGTTAGAAGGTGTGATGATCCTACCTGGCCAACTGTGCTCTAAAGGGATAATCTCGCTCTTGGGACTGGTGCTTGAAAGGAGAGAGAGAGAGAGAGAGAGAGAGAGAGAGAGAGAGAGAGAGAGAGAGAGAGAGAGAGAGAGAGAGAGAGAGAATATCTGAGCACAATAAGAAACATTTTACCCTAACATCGATTAGAAAACTAATGGAATTACTATATAAGCTTAACAAGGGCACACAGCTTTATCAACAAATTTAATCACAGAATTATACACGCCAATATTACAACCTCGAAGGCTTTATCTAAAATTCTGACGACTATAATTCCCGGTATTGTTATATGTGGAGGTGGGGAGACTAAAATATTTCTGGCCGTGAACGTGAAGGTGCCTCCCGCAGTGCCAAAAATTTTACAGTCTTAAAAGTTTTCACGAGGCCGTAACTTGAGAGGCCTCGTTACAGTTCCCGCCGTCCCGCCCGGCCCCACCCCACTTCCTGCCCCACCCTACCCCACCTGTCTGCTTCCCCGCCTCACCCACCTGCTAGCACCCCCCACTCGAATTGCTGCATCACCCCACTCCACCTACAACTCCACTTCATCTGCTGCCTCACTCCACGGTACCTGCTGCCACATTCTACTTCACCCCACCCTCTGCCCCATCCCACCCCACATCACCTTTCACTTTCTGTCTGTTTGTCTCTCTGTCTATCTCTCTCTGTACAGTATATATATATATATATATATATATATATATATATATATATATATATATATATATATATGTATATTCACGAGTATATTTATCACCAGGTATCTACATAGGAAAGGTTAACTTTATGCCCATCGGCTGTACGAGGCTCATAAAAACATAAGAACATGAAAAGAGAAGATTACTGCGTGACAGAAATAAATGGAGAGAAATTGTGAATGAATAAGTGATGACGCAGCCCTGAGGGGATATTCTCCCGCATTTGGTCTGATCAGCTAGTCAGGTCAGGTGCGGGTAAGGGGATGGGTCTGTTATGATGTGGCAGGGGTAAACCGGTTCTGCTGTCGGGCCCTGCTGCGGATGTCACTGATTGCATTGCCCAGTTGACCCTTGTGCGGTGTGGTGCGGTGAGGATCTGTCCGTTCTCCCCTTTGGGGCTAAGATGCGAATGAATGTGTTTGAATGGATGAGTAAATGGAGAGTGAGTCGTCCTGTCTCGGCTACCTCCCTTTCCTTGGGGGAAGCAGCCTAGGTATATAGATAGATAGATAGGTCAGATGGTCCATGCTGGGCAGATCCAACAGGAGTAACCAAACTACCAGAATAAGACAAGGGTAATAAAAAAGAGAAGGCTCTCACCCGCCCGCATAATCCCGGTGTCTATTGCTATTCGGCACTCGGAAAAATTAGAACCAATCAGAGAACGCAGTGAATAGGAGGGTGTTTGGTGGGTCTAATCAGGTATCCCTGCACAAGTAAAGAAAACTGGTTTAACGGGTAACTTGCTCCTTTTCTGAGCAGATATAGTAGGTTAGGTTAGGTAAGGTTACGTTGGGTTGGGCTGGGTTAGGTTAGATTAGGTTAGTGACCAGTCACGAACCTAACCTATCCTACTATATCTATCTACCTATCTATTGCCAGACGCCTAAATCCCTTAAGAGGTGGCCACAAACAAATCGCCTCCATGTCGCCCGGTTCATTGCCAGTTCACTGCCTTATTCCCAGCTCGCACACCCCCTCTCATATACCTTTCCACTCCATCCCTCCATCTCATTCTCGGCCTCCCCCTCCCTCTCCCCCCCTCCACCTCACTCGCATACACTCCTCGCTCTCCATCCTCTCCACATGGCCAAACCACTTCAGTGTATTTCTCCTGACGCTTTCTATCACATCCAGATTCACACTACAGCGCTCCTTCACTTCCTCATTTGTCAGCCTGTCTCTCCATGTGACTCCACAGGCTCCTGTCAAATAACTCATTTCCAATGCTCTCACTTTTGACTTGTGTCCTTCCAACAACGTTCAAGCTTCACTTCCATACGTTAGAGTTGGTATCACAATACTGTCATGTAGTAACTTTTTCACTTCCATGCTCACTCTCCTGTTTCTTGTCACTGCTTTCAAAGAACCAGCAACCTTTCTTCCTTGTTGTATCCTTTCAAGCACTTCACCCTCTAAACTTCCATCCTTACTCATCACACTACCCAAGTACTTAAACATACTCACATTATCCATTTCCTCCTCATCCAACCTTGCTGTACATTCACTGACTTCATTTATCTCGAAGACCATAACTTTACTCTTTCCTACATTCACCTTTAGATTCCATTTTTCACACACTTTCTCAAATTCATTCACCAAGCCTTGCAGCTCCCCTTCCTCTTCACTTAACAATACCGTATCATCTGTAAACAACAGTACAGGGAGTTTCAACACACGCCCCTCTCTCATTAGGGCCGGTCCAACGTCCACTGCTTTACCTTGTATCTCTATAATCAGGCTATGTAATGGACTATGATATTGTATTCACATTAACTAGGCGTAATTATGCCATGTCCCTATTTTGAGCGCCGAGTTGCAGAGAGAAACGCTAAAATATTATGCTAGTCACCAAGAAGTGCTATGGGGAGGACGTCGGGCCGTTGTGTGTTCTTATTTTGCCACAAAGCCACGGAAAATAAGCAGCAAATGGACGAAATATCGCCCAAATAAAATGAGTAACTATAGAAGAATTTATGTCCCTGAGAGTACGTGTGGTTGGAGGTGTAGTGTGTGTTTAGATAATTAGTTAACCCTATGAACATATACTCCCAGACAATGAACTGTGGAAAATGTCCAACATTGTTTGCTGTGGTATAATTGTGATTCTCTCTCTCTCTCTCTCTCTCTCTCTCTCTCTCTCTCTCTCTCTCTCTCTCTCTCTCTCTCTCTCTCTCTCTCTCTGTCAGGCATAACTGAGTCTGTTGTTCTTCACGCATCTCATCCTCTCTGCTTTATCATCCTTCTGTAATTATTCCTATTTTTACTTACCTTCTTTCTCTTTCATTTCCGGTTCCTAATTCTTTTTTCTTTCTCTTATTCATCTTCATTTCTTCTTTTGCTTTCCCCTTTTTCTCATCTTTCTCCTGTCCTTTCCTCCTCTTCCATCGGGCTTTTTTTTCTCCCTCCTCCTCCTCCTTATCCTCTTCCTCCTCCTCCTTTCTTCTCTTGTTCCATCTTCCTTCTTTCCCTCCTGTTTCCTTAACTTTCTCCTCCTGCTTGCTACCTTTCTTTCTTCCTCCATCCTTTTCTTTTTATCACCTTCCCTCTCTCTTCTCCTCCTTCTTGCTCCTCTCCATGTCTACTTTCTCATCCTCGTTCTTTCTTCCCTTCTTTCTCTTCTTTCTTTTTACTTCCTCTTCCTCTTCCTCCGTTTTGCCTCCTCTCTGTCTTCTTCCCTATTCTTCAACTCTTCCCCATTCATCATTCTCCTCTCTTTCTTGTTTCTTTTCCACCTAATCTTTCTTCTCCCTCCACTTTCTTCCAATTTTCTGCTTTCTTTCCTTCACTTCATCTTCCCCCTCATCTTTCCTCTTCCCTCCAGGCTCATTCTGCTTTCTGTTATCCTCTTCTTTCCTCTTCATTTTTCTCTATTTTTTCTTCCTTCCTCCTCTTCCTTTTCCTTTCTTCCTCCTCTTCCTCTTCCTGTCTCCCTGATCCCCTTCTCCTGATCCCTGCTCCACCACTCCTTCATACTTATCCTTTATTGGCTACAGTAAATCTTCCTAGTCTTCACGAACCCCACCAAACCCCCACCCGAACCCCCTCCCCCACCCTCCACCCACACCTCCAACTCAACCCTACCTCCACCCCCACCTCCAACTCACCCCCTACTGTCTCCTTTCTCCTTCCCCTCCTCCCTTTCTCCCACACTTCCCTTCGAACCTCCATTCTCTCCCTCATCCCCGCCCTCCACCCTCACCCACACCCTCCACCCTAACCCTTTCCTCTCCCATCACCATCACCTCCTCTCCCCTACTGTCTCCCTCTTCCCTACCTGTTCCTTCTCCCCTACTCAAACCCTCTTCTCAACCATTCCAGTCTTCCCCACACTCGTCTCTTACTTCCACATTACCCCTCTTCACCTTCACATTCCTCCATCCCTCATCCTGTTCCCTTCTCGACTCGTTCCTCCCCCCTCTCACCGCCATTACGCACTCCCTCATGATCCACACCATCACTACCACCAGCACTACCCACTACCAACACATCATCACCACTACCAACTGCCCACTCGCTCTCCACCGTCACCACAATACGCCCTCCCTCGCCACCACAACCGCCAGCACGACCACCACCAATACCAACACCACGACTCGCTCCTTCAACATTACTACTTTCATGACATGTGTATATACAGAGAGAGAGAGAGAGAGAGAGAGAGAGAGAGAGAGAAATGAGTATTGTGAGTCAGAGAAAAGAAAGCAAGAGAAAATGATAGAGAAAGCAGCAGGAGAGAAAAGAAAAAATATGATGACAAGGAAAAAACACAGACGGGAGACTGGGGGAGAAAATAGTAAGAGAAAATGGGAGGAAAGTATCAGTGGAAAGTGAATGAGACAGCAGTTACTTCAGAAGGAAGGAAAACATAAAACAGGACAGACAGAAAATGGAAAGTGAGTTAAAATGCCCGCCGTGCCCGTCGCCGGACCTCCCACCTCACCATCCCCCACCCCACCAGCGGGCCGCCACCGCACCACCACCCCAGGAGGACACAACGGTGGGGTTAGTGACCCCAATCAAGAGGGTCCTGGGCCCTTGTTCCCCGCAACTGCCCCAACACCAGGTGACCAGGGAAAGGCGACTACCTTGCGGGCGGGACAACCGTCGTCAGAATAGGGGTGGGACTGAACTAGCTTCAGTCCCAGGTAACACCGTATTGACGGCTTTTGTTACACCCTCTAGGGCAGGAGGCCCAAGGGCAGGAGGCCCAAGGCTACGGCCTAACAAAGTGTACAAGGGTAAGGCGACCCAAGGCTCCGGCCTTAGTACACCAGAAAGAGAGAGTTGCCCCAGTGCATCCCTCTCCTGCTGTTCTCCCCTTCAGGAGTAACACCGCGCCGACGGTCTCTATACGTGGCGGGGAAGGGGCGGCCTTGTACGCCCTTCAGTTGTTTCTGATCGGACAGATCAGCTCCCGGCTACAGCCGGAGTACGGACCAGGGTAAAGAGCCCCTGCTACCGTACGTGTAGCTCTTCCCTATTACGGGAGCAACACCGCGCCGACGGTCTTTATACGTGGCGGGGAAGGAGCGGCCTTGTACGCCCTTCAGTTGCTCTCAGTAAAACGGGTAGGCACTCGGCTCCGGCCGGGGCACTTACCAGGGTAGAGAAGCCCCTGAAGGTAGTTTCAGTTCGTACTGGAGAGAGTGTGGCCTCTGTGCCCCTCACTCCGGCTTTTCCCCTACTACGGGAGCATCACCGCGCCGACGGTCTTTATACGTGGCGGGGAAGGAGCGGCCTTGTACGCCCTTCAGTTGTTCCTCGTACGCCGGGTAAGTTTACGGCTACAGTCAACGTACGTACCAGGGTAAGGCGACCCAAGGCTCCGGCCTCAGGACGTACTAGAGAGGACACGAGTGACGTGAGTCCTTCTCCAGCCTCTTTCCCTTGTGGAAGCCCTTCGTCACCACCCGGGAATATAGCCCCGGAGGAGACACTAGAGTGGTGGCAAGGCCCGATATCGGACTTACCGCCCACGCCCGGGAGTTCCTTGTTCCTGCCCGAGCCCCGAAGGAGAAGCTGCCGCAGCCCAGTCCTGACGGCGACTCTCCCCCTTGGTGCCCGCAGTCCCAGGACACCCAGGCCAGACTCTCCAGCTCCTGACGAAGGCGATCCGGGCTCCCTCACTCCACGGAGCCAAAGACGACAGGCAGCACTACATCAAGTGAGTGGATGATGGTCGCCACCACCTACCACAAATTCTAAAATCCATTCCATGATATTTAGTGATGAAGAGTACATAAATTATTCAATACTGTAATCATTGGTTATTGTACCAGCATTCTATTGTGATCTGCTACGTAAAGTACTGCAGAAAAGTTTCTAGTATGCATAAAACGACAGGTGGTCTGTTAGCATTCAACAAATGCTGAAGAGAATGTACACACTATCAGTTATATAAAAAAAATATATATATATTTATGGAGGCGAAATCATGCGAAGACGAAGCCGCTGACCGAAATGGCAAGTACCGATGTTTTCAGGAAGACGACAACAAAGCTGTGTAGTGAAGCACAGCAGTGGATGATGACTGTTAAAAGTGTATTTGCTTATATATTTTTTTATGTTTACTTATTTCCCCAGTGTCTGTGGGATGGGGTGAGTGGTCAGAGTGCAGCAAGACATGTGGGGATGGTCTTCGTCAGCGCACTCGCCAGTGTGACTCCCCACCACCTGCGGCTGGAGGAGGCGAGTGTGAGGGAGACCCATTCGAGCTGACACCCTGCCCTGGACCTCCCTGTCTGGTGAGAGAGAAAGAGACAGATATAAAGACAGACAAACTGACAGAAAAAGGGAGGAAACATATAGAAGATGAAAATTTTAGTGAAGATGAATATAATGCCAGAGAGAGAGAGAATAACTGGAAATGAAAAAGTGCAAGAGACAAAAGTTACTACCCTTATGTGTTTCATTCTTTGTTGTCAGGTATTCCTAATGCAAGCAGAGGATCATTCAAGAGCAGACCTTAATTGACATTACTAATATGCTTATGACATATTTTGTCTAATGTGATAAAGATGATTAACTCCCTTTTAACTTAGCTGATGATCATGTTTAGACAAATGGAACACTGATTTTGACTAGTAACCAAGGAAACTCATTTCCACCTCATAACCAAGGCATACAGAATTTACTGCAACCATATCTTAGTGTTTTAGTTGTCAGAGTTATCCTGATAGAAGTATTTGAGCTGTCAGAGTGGTTCAGTTCTGTCAGTAAAAAGCAAACTGACTCTTCTTCTTCTCCTTTCGGCTTTCCCATTAGGGGTCGCCAGAGCGGATCACCCGTCTCCGTCTTACTCTGTCTTCTGCATCTTCTTCTCTTACACCTACCACCTGACTGTAGTGAATGAATTATATCTACGTATACCCAGGTGGACGGTGGATGGGGTATGTGGAGTGGATGGAGTGTGTGCAGTGTGTCGTGTGGTGGAGGAGTGAGGAAGCGATGGAGGCTGTGTGACAACCCCACCCCATCCAATGGGGGACGATACTGTCCTGGCTTTGTTAATTTAGAAGATGCCTGGTGATGTGGTTGGCAGAGCATTTGGGTTGCAGTGCATTGTGACTTTTGTGCTATGGTTTGAGTCCAAGAGCTGACCAGAGAGATTTTTTTCTATCATGTAAGTGTTACCAGAGGCATAAATTGGTCTCCTACCCTTAAATGTTCTGAATTAATGGTAGCTTGGCCTTGATCATATTTTGAGATGGGATGAGCATTCTGTATGAAGTGTGCATGTGTTATTTTGTTGGTGATCCAGTTCTGTCAGTTGAAAGCTCTCTGACCATACCTATTATCGTTTACAGTTTTATTTTATATGACAAGTGTTTTAGGATCTGAATCTTTTCCTGGTGATGCAGTAGGTGTTGGATATAATCTAGCTAATAGGTAATATGAAGACCATAAGTGTAGGTGTTTATGTCTGTGAGGTGAAGTAAGAGATGCTGGGGACTTGAATGGTGACTGAATGAGAGTGTGACCCAATTAGCCGGATAGACTTCTAGTTAGTTTCTCTTTATATACATTTTTTTTCTGGACCCTACAATACCCCATCCTTAAGTGGGAAAATAGGTATGGATGATGAATCAAGGCCAATACGTGACCTTGTTGTCAGATGTGGATGAGTGCACCATGGCGGGTGTATGTGGTCCACGTGAACAGTGCAGCAACACACCTGGCTCATACACCTGCACATACACCTGTGGACCGGGCTTGCGCAACACACCTTCGGGGACATCGTGTGAAGGTTAATATTAGTCCTGCCAAATCAAGGAATTCCTGTGGTTCCTCTAATGATGACTAGTACATATGTGTGTTCCTATCTCCTGTTTCTGAATCCTACCCACCCCATATATAATTACAGGAAGCAGATGTGTAGTATGCTGTGTATAAATAATGTTACAGTTGTTGTAATCATAAAGGTGCAAACATGTTTTAAATGCTAGTGAATTCCTGCGTAAGAACTGGCACTTTTCAGAAATAAAATACTACATTGTTGTTATGATGATGATGAGGAGGAGGATGGTTTATTCATTTTTGTATATTTTAAGTATATAAAGAAAATTATGATGATTACCATGACAAACTATTTTTTCTATTGTCCTCAGACATCAACGAATGTGAGGAGGTGCCAGGTGTGTGTGATCAGACGTGCCTTAATCTGATTGGTGGGTACCGCTGTGATTGCCAGAGGGGCTTCAGGCTCATTGGACAAAGCCGCTGTGTAGGTTAGTATGATTCTTTCATCTTAACACAGCCCAAATTTTCATCCTTTTGCAGCGTATTTTACGTAGCTGAGTAGCAGAAAAACATAATGCTACAGCTCTACCTCCTTTCCTTAGTATTGTGTTTGGCATCATACTCTGGTGTTAAGCAGTTACTACATTTCAGCACTCAAGATGGAGGGATGGCAATTTTAGGTCAAGTTAAAGAACAGTGAGCAAATGGAAGCGTGGCTCATTGGACTGGGCAAACTTGGACTGTCTGGACGTTGCTACTCCTCACCCTGCCCTAGGGTGGGAAAGGAGGACTGGATGATGATAATGAAGATGATGATGAATAAAGTAAAAACAGTAGTTGGTGATGAACATACAGTGTACTGTAATGTTTTTGTTAGAGTTTGAGAGCTTTCCCTTTTATTCTTTGTGGATTCTTCCTCACCATACCATTTAGTTGGGAATTAAGATTAGGGTAATCATGATAAAAATGATGATAGTAGTGATGGTGATGATGATGATGATGATGATGATGATGATGACATCCCACAGACATAGATGAGTGTTTGCAGCTGGTGTCACCATGTAGCCGCTCTTGCCAGAACACTGTTGGCTCCTTCAGGTGTCAATGTCCAGATGGCTATGCAGTCCTCCCCAATGGACGCTGCAAAGGTGAGATGCTGGGATACCATTTTCTGAACCTCTTCATTTCTTCTTCTTGTGGCCAAGCAGGCTGAAGTTGCCCTTTTCCTGTAGGCCATCGTCTTCCTCTCAGGGAATAGGGAGGGAGTTGTGGTATACGAGTATTTGTATTGATTACTAGGTTATATCAGTGCCACTGTGTGAAATCATCCCTTTAGTTCTAGCTTTTGGTCTTTAAAAAAATATAGTACATCATCATACCAAGGGACTTAATAATAAAAATTGTAATAATAATAATTATTTTATTTCTTGTTACTCAAAAACATCACCAATTTTAAAGAAAATTTACTAGCACTTGAAGCACATTTATGCTAACAAACTTTTATTGCCACTGAATAACATTAGATACAACTAATTGCAGATATTGATGAGTGTGCCACATACGAGCATGACTGTGTGGAGGGTCAAGACTGCCAGAACACACCTGGCTCATACACTTGCACCACTGACTGTCCACCAGGCCTCACTCAAGCCAACAACGTCTCTTGCATAGGTAACATTCTTTGGTTGCTTGGAGTGGTGTTCTCAAATTTATAATCCATTACCAGTCATATCTTAGATTTGGTTTTGCAGGAAGAGCAGGAGACAGGAGGAGTTGTTTCACTCCCTTTTTCTTGGCCTTCCTTCCAAAAGAAATAGATAATCCTCTGATAATTTTCCCCTCCTGACCAAGATTTTGTTTTATACGAGGAACAGAAGACATGGAAAGACTCTGAATTCTCCTTTCCTTCTCCTTCAAAAATTAATTAAAGTTGTGAGCAGTTATTGATTATAAGTTTGTGAATCAGGCCTTGATTGTGATGGCAATAGGAAGATTAATATAGGTACTGTAAGTTCTCATACAGGTCATCTTGTATTGTCATTAGTTTTTCCTGTAGTCCAAAGTATATTACATTTTTTAAAATACCTGTTTACCCCACAGCCATTAATTTTGGGGTGGGCTGTTCCATACACAATACTCTACTTGCTGGGGGAGGCCTGGCTGGTGGGTGAGTGAATTTTATCACTCAAAATTAATTTTTCCAGGTTCTCTGATACTAATTGCACAAGTACAACATCATGAGACAATTTTTGTCACTCAAATTGTGTTCAAATACCAGCTTAAGAGGTATTTTTTTATGATGTGATTCATGTCACTGTGCAGTTTCAGGCGGTAATCAAGTCACAGTGTGCAAAGGGATTAAAGTTCCATCACTGCTTATGAAATGGTTTGCAAATTTTCCCCAGTATGTAATAGCAATTGTATGAATCCATTCACTCAATGTAGTGCTGCTCTCGGGTGTCTGCCCTGTCCTCTTCTCCGTCCTTCTTTCCTTCCATCTTCTATCTTTCTTTCCTTCGTTCTTTCCTCATCCTTCTGCCTACGGGTGACTTTACACTCCCTCTTCTGTCTTTCATTCCTTCATTCTTTCCTCTTCCTTTTGCTTATGGGTGACTCTACACTGAGTGACAAGCCAAATGGTTTCCTGTACACCAGGAATCTATTTACTGTGCTGGGTGGTAACCATATAACCAAATTTTGGTGCCTGGTGGTTTAGTGGGTAATTATTGCGCTCCAATCGGATTGAGCCGGTGAAGATTTATATCCAAGGGATGGTTGGGGTTTATTGCTCATGTAATGCCACCTAGGGATGAGTGAGGTTGGTCACTCTCATCTTAAATGTCAGGACCAGCTGCCTAGCCCCGGGCTCCTACCCTCCTCATGGGGCAGCATAGGATTGGATGATGGATGGATGGATGGATGAATAAATCATCATACTTGGAACACATCCTTTATTTATAATGGGGTCTGTCTGCATGTAACTGCTACAGGCAATGATGAGTGCAGAATGAGGTGGTGCTAATTGTAGTAGGTTCATCAACAACTGTTCATCGTACATCAGTCATTGTATCCTGCAGATATTGATGATTGTGTAGATGAGACAGCAGCCTGCCACTACACACAACAATGCACCAACACATGGGGGTCCTACCACTGCTTGTGTGCTCGTGGATTCACATCACCTGGACCTGGACACCCTTGCCGCGGTAATACCTTTTGTCACATGCTTGCTTTACCTCTAGTGTCTCCTTGTTAGCCCTGCTAATTATTGTATATTAGGTGTGGAAAAGTTATGGTGCTGTAGAGGATTATAGCACACAGTGTACACTTCATATCACACGAACACCCCTCACGCTGTCACACATTAAACACACTTCACTCTTAAGTATCACCTATTGCTGCACCTCACAGTTACACCTTCCACTGCCACACCACACACTGCCATACCTCACACTACCACACCACACACTGCCATACCTCATACTACCGCACCACACACTGCCCTGAGATACACTGCCACACTACACAGTACCACATTACACACTGCCATATCATGCATCTCACAGTCACACCTCACAGTGACATACTTTCCATGTCCTACTCCTCCAACACCATATATAAGTATTCTCATTTCTTTTCTTTCTTTTTTTTCAGTTTGATATATTCACATGTTTTTAGCAACTGCTGGCTCTTTTAAAATCTTCTCAATGTTTTTTCTATTTAGCATAAAACTTTAAAACTTATGGATACTTAATAAACAAGGTAGAATTATTTAGTGGTAGCCAGAATGTTTTCTTAATGTGAGTTTGATTATTTCAGCAATTCACTTGACTGGATTTACTATTGACTGCATACAGATAGATAATCTTCACAATCCTTACCCCTAGTTCTTTAGTTGTAATTTTCAGTGCATGTCATTCATTTCTTTCATTTTTGCATATTCTCTACTGCATATTTAATATGCTACTTTTGCACAGTACTGAGTTTAAATCTGCCTTTACAGACTGTATATTATTGCCATTTTGCTACTGTTAAATGTGTAATATGGCTTACTTAAATCTTGCTCAGCTGAATGTGTTGTAAACCGTTTTACTCATCTTGTATATGGGTGTTTTTAGAATGTCATATTATTTGTTCTGTGGTGGTGGTTATGCAATATGCAGTGACCATCTGTGATTTGTTGAATAAGGTGTCATGTGTTGTCATGATGTGTGGTAATACAGATATAAATGAGTGCCTGGGCAGTCCATCACCATGCCAATACCAGTGCCAAAACCTGGTTGGCACCTACGAGTGTATCTGCCCACCCGGCCAGCAAAGACTACCTGACGGAAAGTCATGCATTGGTGCGCATATGTTTCCTATTTTGTTGATCTACTTGAATATCCTGATGTATTTAGTGAACTACATGAGACAAGCAAAAGTATCATGAATGACAAAATCATCAGAAGGAATCTTATTCATAGTAAGGACTTCTTTTGACTACCTAGATGATTTTTACAAACCACAGTGATGACAGAGAAATATAGGCTGGGTATTTTAAAGTTTAATGGTCCATGAAATACTGCAAAATAAAAGTTTTGTAATGTGGGGGCTTGTTTATCGTAAAAATAGTCTGAGATCCTTTTGAAATGCTTCCCAGGGCTTCAGTATGTAGAAGATCCCCCCCGCACCCGCCTGCCCCCTGCCCCCCGCCATCCCCGCCCTGCCCAGCCTGGCCTCCCCACCTCACAGTTCCAAGAGCGCCTCCTCCGTAACTTCTACATTCAGTCCAGCTGCCCTACTGGTTTTGAGTACCGACAGGGTGAATGCCAAGGTAAACACACTTGGTTACCTCCTTTAATGCATTATCATCATCGTAAACTTAATTCCCCCATGTTATAAAAGGCATTGGTATGTTCAAGATACCATGGTGGCTGTGGGGTGGGTGTGGACTCAGCCATCAAATTGATTGTGGGTATAGGGTGGGTGTGGGTTTTACCCACAAACTTCAGGGAATAACATCTGTTTTACACTGGCTGATGCTGAACAGTATTGCTTACCTGTGGAAAGCCTACCAAAGTTTGAGGTTTAAAATGCTAAAAATTCTTGCAGATGCTGTGCAGTTCTGTCCTGCATTGTGGCCTAAACCTCGATCTCACCATTCATATTTCATTACACTCAAATTCATGAACATATTCCTCTTCTTTTGCCTGTGCTTCAACACTGTACATTGTGTGTGTCCATCCGTCTGTATGTGTGCATGCTTGCATGTGTGTATGAGTGTTTATGAATTTCTCTGCATTGAACAACCATCCATTTGTCTCCTATAGTGTATTTATTATTATTACTGACCCCATAGGGTTTGGATGATTAGGATCTATCTATCTATCTATCTATAGCCCGACGCCCTAATCCTGCAAAGGGTGGCCGCAGACAAAACGCCTCCAAGTCACTCTGTCACCCACCATTTGACTACCCTCCCCCCAACTCACCCCCCCCTCCCTCATATACCTCTCAACTCCATCCCTTCACCTCATCCTCGGTCTACCCCTCCCTCTCCCTCCCTCCACCTCACCTACATACACCCTCTTAGTCAGTCTTTCATTCTCCATTCTCTCCACATGTCCAAACCACCTTAGTGTATTTCTCCTAATCTTCTCAACCACATCCACATCCACCCCACAACGTTCCTTCACTTCTTCATTCGTCAACCTGTCCCTCCACGTCACTCCACATGCTCCTCTCAAGTAACTCATTTCCACTGCTCTCACTCTCGACTTGTTCCCCTCTTGCAAGGTCCACACCTCGCTTCCATACGTCAGGGTAGGGATCACAATACCATCATGCAGTGACTTCTTAACTTCCATACTCACCTCCCTATTTCTCATCACTGCTTTCAGTGTACCAACAGTTAGGATGATTAGGATGATTACCGGTAATAATAATGATGAATTTTTCTTCCTGCAGATATTGATGAATGCCGTCTGCTGGAGCGTTGCCAACACCAGTGCCACAACACCTATGGCAGCTACATGTGCCTCTGTCCACCAGGGTATCGCCTAAACCCTAATCACCGCACCTGTGATGGTACATTATATTAGCACCTACTCCTCATCTAATTAAACTACATTGGCTGTATTGACCACTTCTCTCCAGTTATGTGCTATATATTTCATTATTGCTATCACAAAATAATTTATTCAGCTCTGGAGAGGCTTTTAAAGCTGGTGGAGTTATATATAGCCGTAGTGGAATGCCTTCATGGTGTGGCATTGACATAGTTGAACAGCTCCATTTCCTATCTATATGAACATTCCTCAGCTCACTTCCTGTCCCAGAAAAGGAGGATGGTGGACTGCAGAGAAAGAGCAGCTTCAGCCTGCAGTCCAGTGGGTTTATGTTTAAATGAGCCTGGGGCAATGACAACAGCACCAGCAGTATTTCACTATTTACCGTAACTACTTATTCATGCTCTGACTACCTTCCCCCCAGATGTAAATGAGTGCCAGGAACAACATGTACAGTGTGGTGCTGATGAGCTGTGTTTCAATCTGCGTGGGTCCTATAAATGCATCTTCACCCCATGTCCACCTTACTACCAGCGCGATCCAGTCACTGGGTAAGTACAGCAGTGTTATAGTTAGTTTGTTATTATCAGACGGAACTGGACCACTCCCTCAACTTGAATACTAAGTCATGATTGTATCAGATTTGATAATCTGTAGTTTTGAGATAGGAGGAGTCACACTGGTTACTAGTCCAATCTGAATACACTTGGCCATCAACTAAGTTAAAAGATGTTAGGAACCTGTGTCAGGTTACAACAAACATACAATGGTACTTTCTTCTTTTGTTTCAGCTCATGCCTGTTGGACTGCCGGCATGGGGGTCCTGGGTGTCTGCCTGGTGAACACTATGCACACATCCTGGCGTTCAAGACAGCCTCACTCCCTGCCGGCATCCAGGCCAACCAGGACTTAGTGCGACTCATGGCATATGACCAGGCTGGCAGCCTTGTACCTCACACACTCTTTACCATCATTGAAAATGACACTGGTAGGTTGTCGTGTGTTCCAGTTCATTATTGCACACGGGGTTTTTGTTATATATGGTAAATTAGGTGAACTGTTGCCATTCCTATTGTTGGATGACCTCATGATTTGCCCTGATGCTTGAGAGGAACACCTCCAGGTGATGGCACTGATACTGCCCTCAACACCCCCATTAAGACTATTGTGCACTGCAGAAGGAGGGTAGCTTCACCTTGCTGTACATCAAGTTCCTATTTAGATGAGGCTGGAGTCATAACAACAACAGTAGCTTACCAGTGATCCTTCAATAAATTCACAAGACCTCAGATGATTTAGATAAATTACTCTGCATTTGAGTTTCATTACAATTAATTGTAAGGAATTAATGTTGTATATATTTTGAGATAATTCACTTGAATCACTTTCTTCTCCGTTATTCCAGGTATTCCTTTTGGAATTCGCCTAGAGAATGGAAAAGGCATTTTGCGTACCTTCGAGACCCTCACAGCTAGAAGGGAGTACAGGTGAGTAGCAGTATTTTACTGAAATCTGAAGTAAGGTTTGGAAGTTAATAAAACTAGATAACTGGCATGGGACTGAGTTGCTAAGATGAATCATGTAAGAATTACATGCAAGGGTGTGGCACTCCATTTTCACCTTGATTGCTGACATAGAGACTTTTCGACTTGTTATGTAAAGTCTATCTTTAATGAAAATACAATTAATGTGTGCATATGGCTAGGGCTGTGAAGTGAAGACAAGATTTCAGAGATCAGAGTGATGTGTGAATGAAAGTGTTGCCCATTTCACTCGGCATGCTGCATATAGTTCTCCTAGATAATTCTCCTACTTTTATGTCTGGATAATTAGGTGGAAAAAGGATCAGGATGATGATGATGAGGATGCAACTTTTCTCTGCTGTTACATCTGATAACTTGTTATTCATCCTTTGCTGGCAGGATGGTGGTGAAAGCAGTTTCATACGACGAGGTGAAACACTCCATCAGATACTTCACACGTTTCATCATCTTCCTTCACGTCTCAGAGTATCCTTACTAATAAGGACTCTATTGGATAGTTTGTTAAATTTTAATAGATTATCCATGTGAGCTGTTGTGCCTTATTTCTGTGCATTTCATACTCATGTAAATGTTATAGACACTCAGAAGCAATCATTGATATCTTACCAGCAGACCAAGCCAGGGCCAGGGAACAGCCCAGTTACTTAGTGTAAAAACAAACACCAGAAGAGAGTGAGAGTGAGGGTGAGTTCACAGTAAGATGATGGGGAAGACAGTAGAAAGTGGTAAACTCTATAGGCTTTTGTCTACTGAAGGGATAGATATTACTGCTTTTGTCTGTACCTGTCATAATGTAGATGACATTAGTGAGACTCTCTAGGCTGATATGGATTGCCTCTGGGCTGGATTAGGGTAGGGATGGAGTTGGGAGTTTAAGGGTAGGATTAGGCATGCAAGGACTTAGCTTAAGGCAGATGTCTTGTACTGAAGAGCTTAATGAAGGCCATATTTAACCCCTGCAGTCTGAAACTTCAATCCCCGGGCTAAGTAGAATTTTCTCTAGAATGCAAGAAGAGAAATAATAATTAAAAAAAAAAAAATGTCATCTGACTGCATTACAAATAATATGGGTTCATGGAAATGCAAAACTCTCCAAACTGCCTTTTTCGTGATGCAGAAGTTATTTTGATGTATGGGGGAGGACACACTTTTCCAGTAACTTAGCCATTTTAAAGAGTTTGTGCCAAAATAAGTAGATTTCTCACAGACCTTCTTCAAATATGCTGTGGCTTAGCATCTGCAGAAAAGATCTATTTGTACTTTTCATGTATGATACATGGATTCAAGATAACAGGTATCATTTCACTATAGTACTAAACAATGCACAGTACAGTACTGCACTGAACAGTACTACAGTGCACACATGGACGCACACAAACACTCTGCCGCAGCAATTCCTACCTTTGGATCTGCCAGATGAGATTACTACTGCCTTTTAGATCTGTAGCAATATTTATTTTCTTGTAATATAAGGTAGAGGCACAAGTATATGTATGCCCTGTCCTGGCTAGTATTTTCAGTAGAGCATAATGATTTTGATGATTATCACTAATGTTATTAATTTTATAGACTGGTGTGGAAAACTAATGATTATGTATAGTCGATCAAAAAAGTATTGGTGCACACTTCATGTGAAATGGTATAACACCACAGATAATGACTATTGCAGAATTCCAGATGATTCTGTTCTACATTAATAAACTTGGATTCTAGAGGATACCATTTATATATATTGCTTGTTGGACATTTCCTATTCATTACTGTTATCAGATGCAACATATGTTTATAATACTCATAGATTAATCATCCTGGAACATCACAAGCAATATAAATCAGTTAAGGTATCATCAAACCCTTTGTGTACAATAATTTTTTGATCAAGTGTGCAAGCACATAACTTACATCATAAAATGTAGTATTTCCACATAGAGCACTGGTTCATTTTCAAAAAAGTACAGTTAGTGTCTTATTCTGAGTGAACCTTTAGCCTGCACCACTTACTTTTATTAGTCCCTTCAGCTCAGGGTCGTCTTTCTTAGGATAACATACAGACATAAAAATAACACCATGCTTCCTCTAAAGTAATCCCCATTTTGGGGTTAGCTGTGGTACGGCTTATGTATTCAGTGGACTGAAAGCTAAACCAAGTGCCAAAACCAGCCAGTTTCTTCCTAGCAGCTGCTGGAAACTGCTAGGAGAAAAGAATCCTACAATGTTTAACAGTGTCAGAGTCTCGGCGTGGATTCTGTTTACATGTGACTGAGTGTCCTGCCAAAGAATTTTTATTGTGTCTCGCTATCAATCTTATAACCACATTCCACCCTCATGGTAGTACATGTGAGGATGGATGGTAGCCACCCACCTACTGCCTCATGTAATGGTAAGCTGAATGAAATTGTTTGGCACATTCCAGGCTGAAGGGATTAATAATAAATTTATATAGTACAGATACTGTTAAGGCAGAGAGAAGGTGAATGTGATGGTGTGTCGTGTTAGTACATTACTGTATAAACAGGGAATGTGTTGTATGTGTATCTGATATCATGTCAGCAGTGTACAAGTACCTTATAATGTAATTTCTCACAAACATAGATAAGGTTTATAAGTTGTTGGTTTTATTTTAATCCTCGTAAGTCTCCACACAAATTGTTACCATTATGGCCCCAGACTTATCTGTACCTGAACCTGGTGGATTGTAGGTTGACGCTGGCCCTCATCTGCATTCCACCATTCTCCTTGGGGGGACAGGGAGGGAGATGAGGAATGTTTGTGTAACTGGGCAAATGAACCACTTCATTATATTGGAGCCACTGTGTGAAGGCATCCCTCTCCAGCACTATGAATGTTCTACTGAGAGTTAAAGGAGAGATTTGGAAGCATTCACCTCTTCTCTCTCTGTCTCTCTGTCTCTCTCTTCATGTGTCTGTCTGTCTGTATGTCTGTCTATAGCCAAACAATAATCTCAGAGCAGGTATCTCACACAATTGCCTTCATGTCACTCTGTCATCTGCCAAGGGGGTGCCTTCCCCTCAGCTCACTCCATCCCCATCTACATACCCCTCCTCCCCACCCCTCTGCCTCATCTTTGATTCTTCCCTCCCCCCACCCTCTGCCCCATCCTTGATCTACCCCCCCTTCTGCCCTTTGCCTCATCCTTGATCTGCCCCTCCTTCCAACCCTCTGCTTCATGCTGGATCTCCCCCCATCCCAGCCCTCTACCCAACCTTGATCTTCCTTCTGTCCTCTGCCTCATCCTTGATCTCCCTTCCCCTGCCCTCTGCCTCATCCTTGATCTCCCTTCCCCTGCCCTCTGCCTCATCCTTGATCTCCCCACCCCCTGCCCTCTGCCTCATCCTTGATCTCTCTTCCCCTGCCCTCTGCCTCATCCTTGATCTCTCTCCCCCCTGCCCTCTGCCTCATCCTTGATCTCCCTCCCCCCTGTCCTCTGCCTCATCCTTGATCTCCTCCCCCTGCCCTCTGCCTCATCCTTGATCTCCCTTCCCCTGCCCTCTGCCTCATGTGGAATAAAAAATATAAATGGAGGAGGCCCAGTCATCTAAGTGTTAATATTGGGTGTTCGAATTTGCCCTCGTTCAGTTCATCCATCCAGACATTTTGGTTTAATTTAGGAATGACCTCTCGTCGTGGAAGGGTTAATGATGACTTTATCTAACCCCTTAAATTCAAAATATTTCTCCCAATCTGTATAGACTCATATGGAGACAGTAAGAACAATAGAAATGGAGTATATATCGGTTGCTCAAACCTTCCACCACAAAGTTCATCCTACTGCTAAGAATCCTTTGAACCCCAAGACCGCTTATCCTGTCTCATTCACCTTCAGACGATTTTATGCAATTTAAGCAACACCTCTCGTGCTTAAGAGGTTAATGAAGGCTACATCCAAGTTTACTCCATCGAAATATCCCTTCTAATATGTTTTAAATTGTCAAAATAGGGTACAAATATGCCAAAGAAAGGACACATCAGTGAACCATTCAGTATCAACTATTCGAATCCTCCACACCAAAGCTCATTCTCCTTATTCGAATCCTTTGAACCCCTGAACCTGCACGAACACCTCATTTGCCCGACTGAATTGAGAGAGAGAGGATACGCTGGTGGAGAGCTGAGGTGAGATTATTACTTCAATTATTATTATGCTTATATTTCCTTTATCTTTAGTATTATTTGTGGAACTTTTTGATGATTTGTGATAGGGTATAATATAACTAATGGTGGTTGTTGTTTAGTTAAGGTATATGTGTGGTTTAATAAGCCGGCTGGTGCAAGAGAGGGACACCATAGCAACTTTCACAGTATATGGACGTAAATTTAAACCCATTGAGCCCGGAGCTTGCTTACCATAGTGCCTGCTTACCGTAGTCATTTATAAGAAACTAGAGAGATTATTCATCTGGATTACTTTTCCTAAACTGATAAAAGTCCATTGGTAGCAGCAAGCAGGAGACATCTGAGCATCCACCCTATAATTTCGTCTGTGTTTATTGTTATTATTATTATTATTAATGGCACCTGGTGGTTTAGTGGGTAATTATTGCGCTCCAGTCGGATTGAGCCGGTGAAGGTTTATATCCAAGGGCTGGTTGGGGTTGATTGTTCATGTAATGCCACTCAGGGATGAGTGAGGCTGGTCACTCTCATCTTAAATGTCGAGACCAACTACCTAGCCCCGGGCTCCTACGCTCCTCATGGGGCAATGTAGGATTGGATGATGGATGGATGGATTATTATTATCACTCTCATCTTAAATGTCAGGACCAACTGCCTAGCCCCGGGCTCCTACGCTCCTCTTGGGGCAACGTAGGATTGGATGATGGATGGATGGAATTATTATTATTATTATTATTATTATTATTATTATTATTATTTGATCATATTCTTACTATTATTTGATCATATTCTTACTATTATTACTGATTATTGATGGCTATTGTGGATTATCATTGTAATTTGTCCACAGGTGCTGCCACAATGACGTAACCTCTTCACCACAAGCCGTTTAACCAACTACAGCCAGCCACCTTATACCAGTGCAAGTGGCCACAGACAACTCTCCTCCAGGTCGCCCTGTTCTCCGCCATCAGGTTGCCCTTCCTTCCAGCTCACACAGCTCATTCGTGTACCTCTCCACCTCATCCCTCCAGCTTACACTCCTCTATTATACCTCTCCTCCCCACCCTTCCATCTTAGCCTCAGCCTCCTCCTCCCCCTTTTCCTTTTTCCCTCTCACTTCCTCACACTTTCCAAGTTAATCTCTCATTCTCCATTCTCTCCACAACCAAAACATCTCAGGATTCCTCCTAACACCTTCGTGTGTATCCACATCAACACCACAAAGCTCCTTCACTTCTCTCTACGTAACACCACATTGCTCCGTCACTTCTTGATTTTTCTATGTACCTCCACATGCTCCACATCCACATCAAAACCACAACTCTCCATCGCTTTTTTTTTTCAGTCATTACGTAACTCCACATGCAATCCTCTCAGCTCATTTTACCTCTCATTCTTGGCATATACTCTTGCAGTAAAGTCCAGGTTTTTTGTATTGCAATCTGACACATCACGGTTTCATTCTAAAATCTTTCTTTGAATATTTTCCACATTGGCCGCTGCCTATGCACATCCATATATACTCAGCTGCATTCAGAGTTTCCCATCGACTTCATTTAGTCTCAGACCCTTCCACATTCCTGTATCTATTCTCATATGCTTTCTCCAGATCCATAAAGACAGCATACTTCTACAACTTCTCTAAATACTTTTCTACCATACAGAGAAAATAGTCTACACATTCTCTCCCCTTCCTAAAATCCCCTTCTTCCTCTCCAAAGCAATCTCTCAGTTCTCTCCTATCTCTCTCGACAGTTGTCCTATCATCATCTTTCCCACTATAAGACAAATACCCCTATGATTGCCACACACTCATATTTCGACTTTACTTTCATACAAGGGAACTGTTACTGGTATATTTGACTTCCAGCTCCCAGACACCATTCTCCCAGGTCTATGTATGTCTATCTATCTATCTATCTATCTATCTATGGTCAGATGCCCTAATTACGTAAGGGATGGCCACAAACAAGTCACCTCCATAATTGTCACAGTGTCCTTCATTATCGGGCTGTCCTCAACCAGCCCCTCTTGCATATATCTCTCCACCTCATCCCTCCGTCTTATCCTCGGTCTACCTCTCCGACTTCACCCTCCACCTCGCACATAAACTCTCCTTATCACTCTCTCCCAGGCCAATCTACACATTTTCCGTTTCCATTCAGTCATCATCTCTCCTCCATATTTCATTGTTTTTTCCCACACACTCCATAAATTCTGGTGCTTTCCCCACTTTGACTTCCCTCAGTGCCACACACACTTCTCTACTTCTCTCTTCTCGTCTCCCTCTTCGCCTCACTTCTTGCCTCCTTCCTCGCCTCCTTCCTCGCCTCTCTTCTCACCTCTCTTCTGGCCTCTCTTCTTTCCTCCCTCTTCGCCTCTCTTCTCGCCTCTCTCTTCTTGCCTCTCTTCTCTGCTCTCTTCTTGCCTCCCTCCTCGCCTCTCTTCTTGCCTCTCTCCTGATCGCCTCTCTCCTCGCCTCTCTTCTCGCCTCTCTTCTCACATCTCTTCTCGCCTCTCTTCTTTCCTCCCTCTTCGCCTTTCTTCTCCCATCTCTTCTCGCCTCTCTTCTTGCCTCTCTCGTCTTCTCTCTTCTTCCAGTCAATCCCCGGCTACTTGAGTATCGGTTGATCCAGCCACAAGATTAATCCGTCCCGAGTCATTTAATCCCTACTAACCTAACCTAATCTAACATAACTAACATAATCTAACCAAACATAACTTTAATTCTAACCTAACCAGAATGACAGGGACGGATGCATTTTTGGCAGGATCGACTTGTTCCCACCACTTTTATTATTATTATTATTATTATTATTATTATTATTACGATCACTATATTCGTTCCCTCTATTCAGAATCTCATTGAAATGCTCCCTCCTTCCGATCATCTCACTCAATTTCTTTACTACTTACTAGTCTCTCTTCTCTCATCTCTCGCTAGTCTCTGTCTCAAATCTCTCCTGTCTCGCTAGTCTTCTCTGTCACAAGTTTCTCCTGTGTCTCTTTCTCTGGTCATTTCTTTCTCACTAGTCTCTCTTTTACAACTCTTTCGTTTATCCTCACCCTCAGCCCCTGAAGCTTACCCACAGGACCTGCAGCTTACCCACAAGACCTGCAGCTTACCCACAAGACCTGCAGCTTACCCACAAGACCTGCAGCTTACCCACAGGAGGGGGCAGCTTTAGGCTAAATTGAAATGGACTGCGTATAGACAGTCCCAGATCTCCCACGTCTTCACCTCTTCTGGAAATTGGAAGTTACAGCCTCGTCATTGCTGCCTGTAAGTTGTGGATTTGGCCAACTGTAAATTCTCCTTCAGGGTAAGTCGGTTTTGCTTTTTTTTTATATTCACAACAGATTTCATTCATTACCACACACGCACAGCAATTTCCCAAACTGTTCGTATATTTTTAAAGATATAATATGTGAGATGTGGAAGTGGAGACAGGGATGGAGTGAGACATGAAGTGGAGGAGCGTTGTGGTGGTGGTGGTGGTGAGTTAGTGGAGAAAGAAATGAGGAAGAGGAGGAGCGTTGTGGTGGTGTGGAGTTAGTGGAGACGCACAAATGAGGAACTGAAGGAGCGTTGTGGTGTTGATGTGGATGATTTGAAAGCATTAGAGAGATGGTGTGGCCTTTAGGAGAGAATGAAATGTGAGAGACTGACTAAGAGAGTGTATGTCAGAGTTGTAGAAGGGGGGAAGGGAAGGGGGAGGCTGAGGATGAGATGGAGGGACTAGGTGGAGGGATATATGAGCGTGGAGGTGCGAGCTGGGGGGATAGCAACCAGATGGAGGAAGAATGGGTGATAGAAGTTGTATATGATCACGATATAGACAGATAGATTCATAGATTATTTTCGCTTAGGTTTTTTTTTTAATTATATCTTCATATTTCTAATTTCTGAAATATTTTCAGGAGCAGAGGAACAGGACGAAGAGGAAGAGAAGGAAGCAGGAGAGATGAGAGAAAGGAGAGAGAAGAGGAGAGAAGAAAAGAGAGAAGAGTGAAGAAGAGAGAAGAGAGAAGAAAGAAGAGAGAAGAATGAAGAGAGAAGAGAGAAGAATGAAGAGTGAAGAGAGAAGAGAGAAGAAAGAAGAGAGAAGAATGAAGAGAGAAGAGAGAAGAATGAAGAGTGAAGAGAGAAGAGAGAAGAAAGAAGAGAGAAGAGGAGAGAAGAAAGAAAAGAGAAGAGGAGGGGGCCGAGGGGGTGGAAGGGTTGGGGGGAGGGGGAAGGGGAGGCGGCGGCGGCAGCGGCAGGGGGAGGCGGCGGCGGCAGCGGCAGGGGGAGGCGGCGGCGGCGGCGGCAGGGGTGGAGGTGGAGGCGGAGGCGACGGCGGTGGTGGAGGTGGAGACGGAAGAAGAAAGAGGAGGAGGTGGAAGAAAAGGAGGTTAGTCTCTCCTTTAAAACACTAAAAAACTGTTATATGAACTTACTACACACACACACACACACACACACACACACACACACACACACACACACACACACACACACACACACACACACACACACACACACACACACACACACACACACACACACACACGCACACGCACACGCACACGCACACGCACACGCACACGCACACGCACACGCACACACACGCTCACGCACACACACACACACGCTCACGCACACACACACACACACACACACACACACGCTCACGCTCACGCACACACACGCTCACGCACACACACGCTCACGCACACACACGCTCACGCACACACACGCTCACGCACACACACGCTCACGCACACACACGCTCACGCACACACACGCTCACGCACACACATGCTCACGCACACACATGCTCACGCACACACATGCTCACGCACACACATGCTCACGCACACCATGCTCACGCACACCATGCTCACGCACACCATGCTCACGCACACCATGCTCACGCACACACGCTCACGCACACACGCTCACGCACACACGCTCACGCACACACGCTCACGCACACACACACACACTCACACACACACACACACACTCACACACACACACTCACACACACACACACACTCACACACACTCACACACACTCACACACACTCACACACACTCACACACACACACACACACACTCACTCACACACACACATATGCATACATACATACATACATGCATACATACATTAATAGACTTTTTCTCTCACTTTTTCAGGCTCTGTGCCACCAGCCATCACCTTGCAACACCAGCCGCCATCATGTGACACAGCCGGCATCTGTCTCATCTTGTGCCGTAGGAGATGAGTATTTTTCCTTTTCTGTCGGTTTGAGAGAGAACGTGGTTGTGTGTGTGTGTGTGCCTACTCCTACCTTAACTTGGCATTTACGTATCTTTAATGCTAAGTAACAATAGGGTAGCTTAGAATGTGATGCTAGTCACGAAGATGTGTTAGGGAAAGGATGCAGTCTTAGCACTGTTTATTCTACCATCAGGATCCAGGCCAAGTTAAGGTGGAGTTTAATGTAGTGGAGGTATTCAGAACAGAAGAGGGCAATCGCCAGAAATAAATTAATATTATGATATTTGATAACTAATCTCACTTTAAATATCGAGATAGTTTTTAAAGAGTATTTAACTCTTATAGCATTAGTATTTTATCAAGCACTTTATCACTGCTGTCACATTGGCGATTGTCTGTCTGCTTCTGCTGCCTCTTGTGTAGTGTTAGTGATAGTCTATGGACCACGAGGCCTATTGATCTTAGCTTCCATAGCTCTGATCTACGGCCGACGGTCTTAGATTATGACCGTGTAGGGTAGTGTTAGATACTGTGTGTACTTGTGTGTGTGTACGGGTGTGTAGATTTATGTAGACTTTAATTGTGTACTTAATCCATTACCTTCCCTTACAGGTACTTTTGCTTAAACAGTATCTAATCTCTGCTCTTCTGTTTTCACTCAGATAACTAAGATTGGCGTTATCGGGCATACAGTACTAGAGTTGTTCCCACCGGGAGAGGATTAACGCTCTTCCCACTGCTCTATCCGACTCCATCAAGTTTAATTTGTAACACTACTGTAACGTAACTTAATTTAAATACTGCGATATATGAAGATACATATTGGAATACTTTGACAAGACTGTAATACATGAATATATTTGAACTGTATTACGATATATGAAGATAACCACTGTAGTGCGATATATGGAGATATACAGAAATACTTTGTAACAATGAAATACTTTGATTATATTTAAAGAATTGTAAACTTTCCATTTGTATAAGCTTTAAAGTGATTATAATAAAAAAAAAAACGTTTACAAAACCTTTTATTTGCCGCAATGCACATTACTGGTGGATGAACATGACTTAACTGATACTTGAGAGAAAAAAGATGTACTTAGAGTATTGAAAATATTATTGGGAAAGCGAAGTCATCGACTTAGCTTCAATACCAGAAGTCTAAGCCACCAAGGCTGGACTTGGTGTATATACAACACTGTATAGAGAACACAGTATATATACAGTACAGCCACCAAGGCTGCACGATGTATATACACTGTATGGTACAGCCACCAAGGCTGGACTTATAATATATACAGTACAGCCACCAAGGCTGGACGATGTATATACACTGTACAGTACTGCCACCAAGGCTGGACTTAGAATATATACAGTACAGCCACCAAGGCTGGACTTAGTATATATACAACACTGTATAGAGAACACAGTATATATATACAGTACAGCCACCAAGGCTGCACGATGTATATACACTGTACAGTACGGCCACCAAGGCTGGACTTAGTATATATACAGTACAGCCACCAAGGCTGGACTTAGTATATATAGAACTATCAAAGCTGGACTTATATAGTACAGCCACCAAGGCTGGACTTAGTATATATATAGTACAGCCACCAAGGCTGGACTTAGTATATATATAGTACAGCCACCAAGGCTGGACTTAGTATATATACAGTACAGCCACCAAGGCTGGACTTAGTATATATAGAACCATCAAAGCTGGACTTAGTATATATACAGTACAGCCACCAAGGCTGGACTTATATACAGTACTGCCACCAAGGCTGGATTTAGTATATATAGAACCATCAAGGCTGGACTTAGTATATGTACAGTCCAGCCACCAAGGCTGGGCTGGTGCTACAGCTTATTTGGCTGTATTTAGTATAATGTAGTACACGAAGGCCACTTTTACATCAACCAAAATTATGGTACATAAGAGTAGGGGTTAAGAAAATTTAAAGTTCATTATTGCTGTTTATTATATATCACCTTATACATTCATACTGATTACATGAACTGTCATATGCAGTACAATAGATATGGTGTACACAACTTAGGTATTTCAGCTCATCTCATACAAGCAATTTTATATCTACCTAGCAATGTGTGTGATCTTAACATTGTATTCTCATTCAAAAAGTGTTACACTTTATAAGGTATGTAAAAAACTTGTAAGCACATGTTTGTACTTTCCATTATCATTAAAGTTTTTCCTAAAATCTGAAATTATCAATCCCATTTCCTGATACAAGTGGTGTGGGCAGGATCCAATAAAAGGTTTTCCTATTTACAAAATTGTTAAATAGGCCAGACATCCATTCTTCAAGTCTAGCCTTTATCATTTTACCGGCAAAGTATAAGAAATGCAGTGCTTGAAGCTAAGTGCAGTAGTCAGTTTACCCAAGTAACAAATGCTGCTCGATCTGGAGAGGTTTGGTTTTCGGAAAATGGTAGAGGATTTGAAGGTACTGATTACGATAGTGAAAGGGAGGGGAAGATGCAGGGATGGGTTGCAGAGATACGAGTACAAGAGGGGAAGCTGAAGAGAGAGCATCCTGATAATGCCTATGAGACAGACTCAATTATGTTCCTAGATTCCTCTACCATTTTCCACAAAACATTTTCAAGACCAACCACTGGAGAACGACAGGCCATTTGTAAGCTGACAATCACCTAGCGGTATTTACGAAAATTACTATAAGTTACTGTACAGTTAACATGTTATTACGATTCGGTACTTACGATTGTTATGCTTTGTTTAGTGTCAAAGGGATTATCAGGCACAAATATTTTCAGCTTAGGAGTGGCCATTTGTTCTCTAAAGGCTGAGAAACTTCTTTTGAATTTCAAGATAATCAAAAAGTTATGTTTTAAACGACTGGGTTAAAATTGTAAACATATGTATGAAATTTTGAACATCTCAACACTGGTAAAAGAAACAGATGCTACTTATATATTTTTATTTCAGCCACTGGAGTTACACTGGACGAACAACTACGAATTCTTTGCCTCTGGAACCAGCCTCTTCTTGGATACAACCCTTCTCCTGGAATCATCTCTGCACCACCCATCCTCGCATCACCTGTGGGAGAGCATTACAGCAGCCAGCATCAATGAGGAAGGTAGAAAGTGATAGTTTCGTAATCTAAGCCTCTAATGAATTCCAACCCATTCAGTCCCATAACGCATTTTTCAATTAAGTTTTTATGAATTAAGGACACCTGTAGTTTAGCATGGATTTACATAGTTTGATTTTTTTCAAATCTAAGAAACACTTTCAGAAAGACATTGAGTTAAAGGCAATAGCCAACCCTTAGTTCTAAAAATATCAATAGAAATGTGATAGTCTGGTGTAGAAAGAATGAAAAATACGTTATTGGATACATGGGGATTCAGTAAATATGCCAGCAATACGTATCTCTCTCAAGTTTTAATCCCACAACAAGAGATAACCCCTCCACGAAACACACAGACCACCCTCACCCCAGACCACCCCCACCCCAGACCACCCCCACCCCAGACCACCCCCACCCCAGACCACCCCCACCCCAGACCACCCCCACCCCAGACCACCCCCACCCCAGACCACCCCCACCCCAGACCACCCCCACCCCAGACCACCCCCACCCCAGACCACCCCCACCCCAGACCACCCCCACCCCAGACCACCCCCACCCCAGACCATCTTCGATACTCAAACTTCACAGGAAACCCTATAAAACTTTTTCACCTCCCCAAACTTCACAAAAGTCTCCAGGACTTTTACTAAATACCAGAATCCCTTTGTGAAGCATTCAAACCTCCACGAAAACTACCTAAAACTTTACAAAATATTCTTATCCCCTTACGAAGCCCCCCAGACCTCCACGAAACCACCCAGAACTCTGTACTAAATATTTAGATCACACACCGAAAAAAAAGGCTTAGAGAAAAATAGTCTGGAACTTTGTTAAATACCCATATCCCTTTACGAAAAGCCAAAATCACCAAACATCATGAAATGTCTACGTAACAGTAACACTAATAGTAATTAATAACAGTAACGACAGAATTTAATAACCATCTATGTAATTGTAGTAACCCTCTACGAAATACATCAATCAGTAATCAAGAAGTATGCAGATTCCACTACAAGAGGTTCCACTACAAAAGATCCCACTACAAATATACAAATTCCCCACTACAAAAGTACAGATTCCCCTACGAAATAAGCCCCACTAAATATTCAAATCCTCCAAGAGATATTGAAACCCCATACGAAATTTGACCCCCTACGAAACAGGTCCGTTTACGAAATTTTCTCGTTCCCCTACGATATATTCAGGTTCCCCTACGAAATATCCAGGTTCCCCTACGAAATAAAATAAATACGAAATATTCAGATCAACTCCCATATCCCTCTACAAATCCCATATCCCACTCCAAAAACAGGTACAAAAGTATCAGTTCCCGCTACAAAACATCCAGATCTGGCTACGAAATTCTAGTATACTGTTTAAAAATACTAATATCCCTTAAAGTATCCAGACTTCTTTACAAAATTTTTGAATCCCTCCACGATACACACCAGGTCCCCTCCACGACCCCCCCCCAGGTCCCCTCCACGACACCCCCCCAGGTCCCCTCCACGACACCCCCCCAGGTCCCCTCCACGACCCCCCCCCCGGGGTTCCCTCCACGACCCCCCCCCCGGGGTTCCCTCCACGACCTCCCCCCCAGGTCCCCTCCACGACACACCCCAGGTCCCCTCCACGACACCCGAATGCCAGTCCATATATACCTTTATTTTCCTGAGTTTTCGAATATGTACTTGTCATAGGCTCATTGATTCCTCGATGCTATACTCTTAATCTCTAGGTATATTTGTCCCTACTCAGCAACGACCCCTCATTCCCATGTCATATACTGTTCACTTCATCTTCTCTTCCTACCCCACCCTAGAAATGTCGCTACACCATGGACACAAAACACAGTAGTGAGATGAAATTTTATTCTGAAAAGTATTGCTTGGCTCTTGTGATGGTGCAGGCAGGCAAGCGGGCAGTGGAAAGGCAAGGCAAGCCTGCAGTGAAGAGGCAAGGCAAAGCAGGCAGGCAGGCAGTGAAGAGGCAAGGCAAAGCAGGCAGGCAGGCACTGGACGCAGGGCAGGAGGACAGGCAGGCAGGCAAAGAAGAGACAGGGAGGCACTGGAGGTAGGGCAGGCTGGCAGGCAAGCGGGCAGGCAGGCAGGCAAGCGGGCAGGCAGGCAGGCAAGCGGGCAGGCAGGCAGGCAAGCGGGCAGCAGGCAAGCGGGTAGGCAGGCTAAGCAACTAGCCCAAACTAATTTAAACCTGAATGTAACTTAATCACATCAAGCTTCTTGCCCCCCAAAACATCCTTATCAGCACCATTAGTAGGCAGCTGATGGCATCTAAAGTCATTTAATGTTATGGTTATATCAAAGTTCCTCAAAGTCAGCTATTTTGAAGTCAGTCCCTCTAAAGTCTTTATTCAAAGGCTTAAGACTTCAAAATTAGTAAAAGTCTGTCAGTTACATTAAAGTTATTTAGTTCTGTTCAGAGTAAGTTATTTGCTCTGTCAGTCAATGTTTAGTAAATTCTAATGTGTAATAAACTGTCAGTCATTATATATTACCCAGTCACAGCTATTCCCCCCCCCCCCTCGCAGTCACAAAGTCAAAGTAAAAAATCATCATCATCTCACCCTTCAAAATCAAAGTCATCATCATCATCTCACCCTTCAAAGTCAGTGTCATCATCATCTCACCCTTCAAAGTCAGTGTCATCATCATCTCACCCTTCAGAGTCAAAGTCCATCTTCATCTCACCCTTCATAGTCAAAGTCCACCATCTCACCCTTCAAGGTCCTCCACCTCACCCTTCAAGGTCCTCCACCTCACCCTTCAAAGTCAAACTCCATCCTCATCTCACCCTTCAAAAGTCAAACTCCATCCTCATCTCACCCTTCAAAAGTCAAACTCCATCCTCATCTCACCCTTCAAAAGTCAAACTCCATCCTCATCTCACCCTTCAAAAGTCAAACTCCATCCTCATCTCACCCTTCAAAAGTCAAACTCCATCCTCATCTCACCCTTCAAAAGTCAAACTCCATCCTCATCTCACCCTTCAAAAGTCAAACTCCATCATCATCTCACCCTTCAAAGTCAAACTCCATCATCATCTCACCCTTCAAAAGTCAAACTCCATCATCATCTCACCCTTCAAAAGTCAAACTCCATCATCATCTCACCCTTCAAAAGTCAAACTCCATCATCATCTCACCCTTCAAAAGTCAAACTCCATCATCATCTCACCCTTCAAAAGTCAAACTCCATCATCATCTCACCCTTCAAAAGTCAAACTCCATCATCATCTCACCCTTCAAAAGTCAAACTCCATCATCATCTCACCCTTCAGAGTCAGAGTCCACCATCATCTCACCCTTCATAGTCAGAGTGCACCATCTCACCCTTCAAGGTCCTCCATCTCACCCTTCAAAGTCAAAGGACAGTCTCACCCTTCAAAGTCAAAGTCATCATCATCATCTCACCCTTCAAAGTCAAAGGACAGTCTCACCCTTCAAAGTCAAAGTCATCATCATCATCTCACCCTTCAAAGTCAGTGTCATCATCATCTCACCCTTCAGAGTCAAAGTCCATCTTCATCTCACCCTTCATAGTCAAAGTCCACCATCTCACCCTTCAAGGTCCTCCACCTCACCCTTCAAGGTCCTCCACCTCACCCTTCAAGGTCCTCCACCTCACCCTTCAAGGTCCTCCACCTCACCCTTCAAAGTCAAACTCCATCATCATTTCACCCGTCAAAGTCATCCTCATCTCACCCTTCAAAGTCAAACTCCATCCTCATCTCACCCTTCAAAGTCAAACTCCATCCTCATCTCACCCTTCAAAGTCAAACTCCATCCTCATCTCACCCTTCAAAGTCAAACTCCATCCTCATCTCACCCTTCAAAGTCAAACTCCATCCTCATCTCACCCTTCAAAGTCAAACTCCATCCTCATCTCACCCTTCAAAATAAATTAATTCAAAAGGAAGTAAAGGAAGCTAAATCAAAGTTACAATACGTCAGTTACACATCAACTAAAGTCATTTATCAAAGTAATCAGTTACCATAGTGTTTTCCTAGATATGGTAATTAATAGATCACTTATTACCACTGATCAAGTTCCGTTGTCATTGAGTCGAATCAGTCAGCCATAAATTATCAGTAAGGTATCAGCCAGTTATTTCAGTTTATCAGTCATCAGCCAGTTTATCAGTCAGCTAATTAGACATACTTCTAGCCAGTGAATTATCAGCCTTTCACTTATGTCAGTTCAGTTTATCAGTCAGTGCATCCTCAGTTATTGTCAGTTTATTACCGTCAGTTGTCAGCCAGGTACGCTGTCATATCCACTGATCAGTCAACTATCAGTAAATTGTCAGCTTTAAGCCACAGTTGTCAGCATCAGTAAATTGTGAGTCGGTTCATTCCTCATAGCTACGAAATCCATCATTCCTAGTTACTCATTTCACCTTAACTTGACCCAGATTTTAGTTTCACGTAGCTCATTGGCACCAAATACTATCACTATCATTTCATAACACTTCCTCGTGACTAGTATAGTCTTGTCTTATTGGTTACATCTCTGTGCAATTACGAATATGTCAGTTGTAGGCCAAGTTAGAGTAAAAAGAGTAATCAGTCAGTAAAAAGAGTAATCAGTCACTTTAAATTAACCTAATTAAGTCATAGAAAATTATTTTTAAGTCAACTTTCCTTATACCCAGAAATCTTAACTCCTCCGTATAAGGGGTGGCCACTAATATATCCACGTCGCCCTCTCTAACTCACACCTTTCCTCTCTCCACTCCATCCCTCCCTCCCTCTATCCTCGTTTCTCTCCACTCCACCCCTCCCTCTATCTTCGTTTCTCTCCACTCCACCCCTTCATCTCTCCTCGTTTCTCTCCACTCCACCCCTCCATCTACCCTTGATCCCCCCTCCTTTCCCTCCCCGCAGGACACTTCTAGCCCATCTCTCCTCCATTCTCTTCACATGGTCAAATCATCTATTTCTCAAAGCTTTCAAACTTTCCACATCAGTACATCATAATCTCGGGGTAAATCACAATAGTTTCATCTAATCCGATAAGAATTTTAATATAAATTCATAATATGTCAAGTTATAAAAATATGAAAGTTCTATAAATATCTGCAAAGTATATACCCTTTCGCTTTAACTTGGCCTAAAATTACCATCTCCACCTTGAATGAGAGTTGTAATAATACTTTAACATCAGAATGATACTAGTCACGAAGAACTGCTGTTGAAAGGGTGTGTAGAGCTGTACAATTGCATTCGCCAGTACTGTATTACTTGGAATACGCTCTAGAGTCTAGAAGGACTCAAATCTGGGCCAAGTTAAGGTGAAATAAGTATTCGATATATTTAAAACCTTAGTACATTGGCTTCTTGCTGCCACCAGATTTCTCAGCTTACGGGCGCGATGAGGGGGTTAAAGAAATCTATTGTCTTTTATATACTGCTATCTTCAGGGCACTACACTGAGTGACAACCCATATTGTTTGTAACAGGTAACCATTTGCTACGTTGGGTGATGACCATATAACCAAACTGACCCTTGGTGGTGTAGTGGGTCAGGTAACCATTTGCTACGTTGGGTGGTAACCATATAACCAAATTGATCCTTGGTGGTGGTGTGGGTCAGGTAACCATTTGCTACGTTGGGTGGTAACCATATAACCAAATTGATCCTTGGTGGTGGTGTGGGTCAGGTAACCATTTGCTACGTTGGGTGATGACCATATAACCAAACTGACCCTTGGTGGTGTACTGGGTCAGGTAACCATTTGCTACGTTGGGTGGTAACCATACATTGGGTGGTAACCATATAACCAAAGTGATCCTTGGTGGTGTAGTGGGTTTAGGCTGTGGTTCTCAAACTATAGATCGTGAGAGGAACTTTGATGGGTCGCAGAAGAGACCTAATACAATCTGTTTATTTTACTTTGAAGTTATAGTTAGCACTGTTTTAGCATATTCATAATTTTTGTAGCATAGTTGCGGTGAGAGCCTTGATTTTTTAAAACCATCTGGGTCTCAAATTCTTAATTATTCCAAAGAGATTACACCAGAAGGAGTACCACTGGGTTGGGTTAAGGTACTGACCGGATGTGGACAGGAAGTGTTTGCGTCCGAGGGTCAGTTGGGGTTTATTGCTCATTGCCACTCAGGGATGGGGGACTGGTCTTTCCGAGGGTCAGTTGGGGTTTATTGCTCATTGCCACTCAGGGACGGGGGACTGGTCTTTAGCCTTAAATGTTTAATAAGCCTGGTCTCGTGTCCCTACCCTTCTGAAGGGGCAACTGGATTGGATAGTAGGGTAGCAATTGTTCCTTACGTCAGACGATTTAACTCTGATCTGATGGTGAAGAGAATACGAAAACTTTGCTGAGTAATCATATAACAGAACATGAGTAACCTGACTGAACTGGGTAAGGAGAGTATTTTGTACTAAGCTGAATAAAGCTGTCTGGTGGCAACATTAAAGCCACTGCAGTTGACGAGCTTAAGACTTAACTACTCAGGACGGGAGGAAGCCAAATTTAATAATCTGGTGGTGTCTTTAGTAACTGGTCAGATTTAAAGAATTAATGATGAACTGCTAGCGGTAGCGTAAGTCACCAAACGGAAGGAGTTAACGTTCGAAAGCGCTAATACGAAGGGTCAAAATTGTCTAGCAGCTTCTTAAAAAAAGCGTTGGTTATTAATCCCAACCTTCTAACATCTAAGCTGACTTTATATTGATTGGTTGTGGTAGGATTAAAATATAGTACTGAATGTGCTAATAAATACACTAGATCTAGGTTTTATCCTTGCTATCGTGAGACTAATTTATGCAGTGCTTTGCGTTGTCTGAGGGATAAAAATAGTCTTCACTGACGAAAGAAATTACCACCTGAGTATTATATTTAGCTCCAGGGCCTCCCGTCATCTAAGAAATAGTACACAAATGCATTACCGTGTTCCAGAGCAGAGCTGACCCACGGCAAGGCAGGGCAGGACACGTGGAGGCTTGTGAGGAGTAGGCCAGACGATGCAGAACCAGGGCAGGACACAAACCTGAAAAAACAAGGTAAAGTTACTAATGGCTCTGCTTATACGTTGACTCCTGAAAATTTTGCTCAGTATGACAAAAGCTCATAAGTCAAAGTCGATATGAAATCAATGTGTCACGTTATTCCCAAGTTATCTCTATTATTTTCACTGATAAAACCAGAAAATTGCCAAGTGTAAGTGCTTTTACGTTATACTGACTTGTATTCTTCCAGGAGTCTTCATTTGCCTCTTCTATATTTCATCCTTTTACGCCTCAGGTCCTTTCCCTCTTCTGTGTTATCGTCTAAGTCACCACCTCCCGCTGGCCATATCCTCTCTTCTCCCATCCATCCAGCATCCATCTTCCTTTCTCAGCAAGTTGTGATTTTCAGGGAGCACAACTCTTGGCATCTCTTCGTAGCTCTTTCTTCGGTCCTCTTTCTTTAGCCATCTTGTCTTCCTTGGGTCTCTTCTTTGGCGCTCCTTTTCGCCCCTCTTCTCTCTTCCCCGGCGTCACTCCGTCCCTCTGGCATCGCTCCGTCCCGTCCCTCCGTCCGTCTGGCATCGCTCCGTCCCTCCGGCACCGCTCCGTCCCGTCTCTCCGTCCCCCCGGCATCGCTCCGTCTCGTCTCCATCCCTCCTCTGCCTCCACACCAATCTGTGGCCTGCTGAAAATAATATAAGCTGTAGTACTGGTTACACAAATTGCATAGCACATTCACTCGCTCATCCACACAGTTTAGTCACTCACTCCACAGCATACTTATATACTTGCTGACGTCCTCTTGCTTCTGCATACATCTGCTCACGTCTGCTTCCAGGCACCACGTCTACTTCCAGGCACCACGTCTGCTTCCGCTGCTGCTGGATCACACAGCTGCCTAACAACCAGAGACGATACCGGCGCCGGATTTCAACCAACAAGTCAACAGACCAAGAAACCAGCCTTCCAGCCACGTAACGTAGCTAAGTACCTTTGTATCTGACAACTATACCACTGCCTAGTGTCAGCTAAACTGTATCTCTATCCCTAACATCTTTACCTGTCTAAGTTTCCTGCCTCAGTCATCCCTATCTCATCCCACCCCAGCCTCACCCAACCCTACCTCTCCCCACCCCCACCCTTGCCTCCCTCCTCCTTGCCTCCAACCAGCCTTTCCTCATCCTATTTCACTATCTACCAGGACTCGACAACCAGTAGAATATTGGGAAGGAAATGATCATTAGTGGACATAAGAATTTAACGAATATACGACTTCTGAAAGCAATCTGATGTAGCTCAAAATTTAACAGCAAATTTATGTTAACTTTATAAATTATTATGGATCAACAGCTCAAATACAACAGCAAATTTAAGTTAACTTTATAAATCACTATTATGGCTAAAAAATTTTAGTTCTATTCGTTAACGTTATAATAATTCTGGTAGCAATAACATTAAGAAAAAACGAGAATTCAGAGCTAATTTGATCTTACTTAGCAGTCACGTTTTAAAAATAAAATACAATAACATTCACAACCAAGGAGATGTTAAGACTTGAAAATATTACAAGGAAAAGAACCTCATACTTGTACCTTGAGTTCTCGCAGTTTCCGCTCGAGTAGTAGTCTCTCGTAGAATTTCAGGAACAGAGTAATCTAGAATAAAAATTGGTTCTTTAGTGTACAGTCTGTAATTTTGTTTCATACTACATCAGGATGGTTACGAAATTGTCTGTATTCGCCTATATGTATGTATCTATAGCCAGACACTAATCTTTAAAGGGGCGGCCACAAGTGATTCGCCTCTCTTCCCGTAGTCATCAGGCTGCCCCCCTCTCTAACTCCCTCCACCCTCTCATACTTCTCCACCCATCCTTCAGTTCACACCCATCATACCTTTCCACCCCGCCTCTCCATTGTCTCCTCTGTCTTCCCTTCCACCTCCCCCTCCACTTCACTGATCTATTCTACTTAATTTCCTCCATTCTCTCCACATAAACCCCAAGATGCTAATTCTTTCCAGCATGTACTGCCATTAACAACTCATGCTCCCGTCTTATTTACCAAATCAATCTATACAAGTAGGAGCCGTTGATTTAATATTTGCACCAGCTCGCAGTCATTTTTGTTCCAGTTAACTCCAGATGATTTACTCAACACAAACTTCACTGGCAAATTCAAGCTTAAGAGTAATGGCAAAATAAAGCCTATAGGAGACAATGTTGATATCTACCTACAGTATATAGCCAGATGCATTAATCCCGTAAGGGGTGACCACAAGTTTATCTCCATGTCGCCCTGTCCCCAGCCATTTCGCTGACCTCCCATCTTACACCCCTCTCAAACCTCTTCACTCCATCCCTCCACCTCATCCTCGGTCTTCCCTTCCACCTCACACTCTCCTAGTTAGTCTCAGTCCTCTCCACATGGCTCTATTAGTCTATTCATTTCTAAAACTGATCATCAATCATCTTAGTCAAAATTACGCATTTCTCACTTTTCAAACCTGCATCTTATAGTACTATATGTTTTTAAAAGGAAACAAAATATGCATATCACAAATACCTTATAATTAGAGGAGTGACTGGCGTAGGCCTGGCGGTAGATTGGTGGGGGTAGTGGCAGTTGTGGTAGGAACGGTGATGGTGGTGGTGGTGGTAGGAATGGCGATGGTGGTGTGGTGGTGGAAGGAACGGCGATGGTGGGAGACTGGTGGTGGTAGCTGTGGTAGGAACTGAGATGGTGTAGGAACTGAGATGGTGTAGGAACTGCGATGGTGGTGGTTGTGGCAGGAACGGCGATGGTGTAGGAACTGCGATGGTGGTAGTTGTGGTGAGAAAAGAGATGGTGGTAGACTGTCTGGTAGTGGCAGGAACGGCATTGGTGGTGTTAGGAACGATGATGGTTGTAGACTGTCTGGTGGTGGTAGTGGTAGTTGTGGTAGGAGAGGCGATGGGAGATGGTGGTGGTGGTAGGAAGGGCGATGATTGTGGTAGCAATAATAGACTTGTTACTCTCCAGCAGAACCAACTCCTCTCCTCCGCTCTCTGGAAAACCCACATCAGTCAGTACATTGCAATAACCATCTACTTTATTTCTCTCTCTCTACCTATTGTCAGACGCCTTAATCCCGTAAAGGGTGGCCACAAACAAATCGCCTCCATGTCGCCCTGTCTTCCGCCATTTCACTTCCCTGCTCCTATCCCACACACTCCCTCTCTCATACCTCTCCACTCCATCCCTCCATCTCATCCTTGGCATCCCCTTCCCTCTCCCCCCCTCCATCTCACTCACATGCTGTACACTCTTCTCATTAGTCTCACCCTCCATCCTCTCCACATTGCCAAACCACCTCACTGTGTTTCTCCTAACGCTATCACATCCACATCCACACCACAACGATCCTTCACTTCATTTGTCAGTCTGTCTCTCCATGAGACTCCACATGCTCCCCTCAAATAACGCATTTCCACACCTCTCACTCGTGACTTCAGTCCCTCCAACAAATTCCAAGCTTCACTTCCATACATTAGAGCTGGTATCATAATGCTGTCATGTAGTAACTTTTTCATTTCCATGATCACTATACAGTTTCTTATCGCTGCTTTCAAGAAACCAGTAACCTTTCTTCCTAGTTATACCCTTTCATGCCCTTCACTTTATTTCGATAATTTTAGAGGCACCATGAAGCCACGTCACTTAGAATTAAAATAGCCTTCAGCATTACTAACCTTCTATCCTACGCTACATAAAATCGTCTGGAGATAAGAATAAAATACTAAGCGGGAATATTCAACGCACAACTCAAAAAAAATGTTGGTACGTAATTTTAGATCTATTTCCATGTCATTTTTTTCACCTTGGGTCAGATTTTTTATAGAATCTTTAAAAATCATTTTAGTATTACAGGGGCTTTAGTAGTTAACTTAAATATAATTACGAATCCTCACCCTGCCCTGGGGTGGGAAAGGAGGTCCTGGTGATAGAACTACGTTGGAGTGAGGATAATCACGTACTAAAGACAATTAAAATACTATAATTTTTATATAGGGCCGTGCTTTTATTTCTAGCAGCTTATTTAATGCTATTTTTCATTGATTAATAAAAGTAGCTTGTATCATATACGTAAAATGCAGTGCCGTGATGAACCAGCGAACCATATGTTTCGAAATTCATCACTGCTACAGCATTGAAATCCCCTCTAGCACACTCATATGGGCAGTTATAGTGAGAAATCTTTTACAATAATTGACTCTGGAGAGTGAAAAAGCCGGTTCATTCATCAGAGTGTCCAGCCGGCTTCCATATGTTACAAAACCTGCCGGCTTCCCGCATATTTCCGTCCATTATATAGCCAAAACGTACTTAACATTATGAAAAAGGCACGTTCAAGCCTTCCACAATTTTCAGTAACATGGAAAATATGTCACTAATGCAATTCGGACTTTAAAAATTATTAACCAATTTCAGGGAACGAGAAGTGACGAGAACTCTTCACTTACCTGTTAACTCCAGGACTGCAGGCTGCAAAATGAGAAAAAGGGCTGATTTTACCTTTCCTCATCACCTCGGTCGGCCAGAGCTGCCATACGTCACCAGAATATTTATTTGTAAGTACGATTTTTCTTGATTTTCGGGCTTTTTTCTTGCTCTTTAAATGCCCCATTGTAATTTTTTTAAAGCATTTTAAAGGCGCTGAAGCCTATTTAACTAGTATTTTTCCCCTCTATAAGTGATTTTGGCAATTTCAGTACCGCATATTCTAAGGTGCTTTTTTTCGGCTTCCCTGCACAGAAAATGCATTAAAAATAGGTACAAATAGGTCAAAATAGGCAGAAAAAGGGAAAAAAGGGGGTTAAAAGGCCTAAATATGGGAGATTCCGCAGGCAGCCATGCTTCGGGCACGTAGTTCCAAATTCCTGCAATAGATGGCGCTGGTGAGGCCTTAGGAATGAATTATCCTGGCTTCTGATTGGTCGAATTTCCTATGACGTCATCGTGCGCGCGCGCGAGCGCGCCAGTTTTGGCACTACTAGCGCCATCTATAGGAGCAATTTTGCCCTACCCTTCCTGTTTCATTATGGTCCATAGTTTATCGCACTATTTCGTATTGTCTCGTCCTTGCATTTTTTTGCAGTCATACGTTTCATTGCACTTGCTAACATTACTGTGTTTTCTGGCATTTATTGCTTGTATTCTGTTGCATCTCGTTACCTTTGTTCATTTCTTCCTCTAGTACTGAAAGCTATTTGAGAGACTCCTATTTTTATTATTTTATTACATTATTATTTTATTCTTGCTGCCTTCAGACGATATCATTTAACTTGTGAAGGGATGATGCAGATTTTTGTTATTCATTTGTTCTTGAATAACATCGTCTGGTGACAGCATGAGTGAATGATGGAGGGATGAATGAGAAAGGCCACATTTTGAAACAAGGTATTTATTCATTTATTTATTTATTTACAGTGGAGAAGGTAACACAAGGGCGCTTGCAGGACACGCAGCGGGACACCAGCAGGACTCGTAGCAGGACAGCAGGACACCACCAGGACAGTAGGACACCACCAGGACAGCAGGACACCACCAGGACACAGCAGGACACCACCAGGACACAGCAGGACACCACCAGGACAGCAGGACACAGCAGGACACCACCAGGACACCACCAGAACAGCAGGACACCACCAGGACAGCAGGACACCACCAGGACACCACCAGGACACCACCAGGACAGCAGGACACAGCAGGACACCACCAGGACAGCAGGACACCACCAGGACAGCAGGACACCACCAGGACACAGCAGGACACCACCAGGACACCACCAGGACACACCAGGACACCACCAGGACGACACCAGGACACAGCAGGACACAGCAGGACATTAAGTACCTGTAAGAGAAAATAATGTATCGTGTGAGAATATGCACCATGATCAAAAATTGTAATACTAATCATACTATGTGTTTGTTGAATAAACCTTTGTATTCATTAAAACAGACAGACAGACAGACAGATCGATAGATAAATAGACAGACAGATCGATAGATAGACAGACAGACAGATAGACAGACAGTTTGACAGACAGATAGACAGACAGATAGGCAGCCAGAAAGACAGATAGACAGATAGCCTTCAATACCGTCAACCCCTTCAGTGCGATTATATATCTCAATTTATGCAAAGGCAGGTGATTTTATTCAGCTAAGAGACGCATGACTGGAGAGAGAGAGAGAGAGAGAGAGGGGGGGGAAGGAATGGGGAAGAGAGAGGGGGGGAAGGAATGGGAAAGAGAGAGAGGGGGGGAAGGAATGGGAAGAGAGAGAGAGGGGGGGAAGGAATGGGAAAGAGAGAGAGAGGGGGGGAAGAAATGGGAAGAGAGAGAGGGGGGAAGGAATGGGAAAGAGAGAGAGAGGGGGGGAAGGAATGGGAAAGAGAGAGAGAGGAGGGGGAAGGAATGGGAAAGAGAGAGAGAGGGGGGGGAAGGAATGGGAAAGAGAGAGAGAGAGGGGGGAAGGAATGGGAAAGAGAGAGAGAGGGGGGGAAGGAATGGGAAAGACAGAGAGAGAAGGGGGGGAAGGAATGGGAGAGAGAGAGAGAGGGGGGGGAAGGAATGGGAAAGAGAGAGAGAGAGGGGGGAAGGAATGGGAAGAGAGAGAGAGAGAGAGAGGGGGGGGGAGGGACAAGGAATGGGGAAGGAAGGAAGGAAGAGAGAGAGAATTATAGGAAGCACACAGTAACGAAAGATCCAAATTCAACATGCATAAAACAACATATCAGAACATGAGACCAAATGCAAAAAATATATAACAGATAAGTGACTATATGAATGAAATCTCCTTGCTCTGTGTCTGAATAAATGAAATAAATAATAAATGGTTTTCTTCCTTTAATATCCTTGAATATAGAAAAGGATTAGCCAAAAAGTGTGTACTAAAAGTTATCAATTATTCAAAAGTTGATTTCGAACTAAGGTACTGGGCTGCCTGTTAAATGTGTCAAAAAATAAGTATACGTTTGATGAGACAGTTATTATAAATCCAAAAATATAAATTAATCTTGTCAGTTAAATTCTTCATTGCGATATTACTGCTAACTTCACACGATTTGATCCTATTGGGAAGAGACTATGACACATGGCCCCTTGGCTATGACACATGGCCCCTTGGCTATGACACATGGCCCCTTGACTAACACATGGCCCCTAGACTAACACATGGCCCCTTGACTATGACACATGGCCCCTTGACTATGACACATGGCCCCTAGACTATGTCATGGACCCTTAATCATGACACATGGCCCCTTGACTAACACATGGCCCCTAAACTATGACACATGGCCCCTTGACTATGACACATGGCCCCTAGACTACGACACATGGCCCCTAGACTACGACACATGGCCCCTAGACTATATCATGGCCTCTAGACTATGACACATGGCTCCTAAACTATGTCATGATCCCTTGACTATGACAGATGGCCACTTGGCTGACAGATTGCCCCTATGACAGCAGGAACGAGTCTCCTTGGTTACTAGTCAAATATATCCCCCATTCTGATTAAACTTGCCTATCAACTGAACTTTAAGGAACTGGGGATCTTTGTCAGGGAATAAATTATCACTAGAAAAAGGTCCTAGTCACGAAGAAGTGCTATGGAAAGGATGCAGAGTCATGGCATTCAGATTCTGGCACTGAAACAAGCAGCAAGAGGACGAAAATCTGGTCCAAATGAAGGTGAAAGAATGATAATCACGAAGAAGTGCCGTGGAAAGGATAAGTACGGAATTTAAACTGCAAAAGGACGAAAATCTGGGCCAAGTTGGAGTGAATAAACTGTAGGCTTGTCTTGTTGTGGATTAAACAGAATAAATTAAAAGTGAATTTCTATTTGCTTAACTTTAATTCCTCTCCCTGTCCTTGGGTGGGAAAGAAGGTCCGGATGGTGATGATGATGATGATGATTAACTTCAATGTTTTTAAGTAGTATTACTGCTAGGAGTCACCCCCCCCCTTTCTTCGACCCCCCCTTCTCTAGAGTGCTGGATCCGACCTCGCATTCCATAGCACTTCTTCGTGACTAGCACCGCATTCTAGCATTAATCTCATCATATAGCTCAGCATTCAAGATGGAGAGATGGCAGGTTCTTCGCCTATACTGCTTTCATTCTAACCTGGCCAAGATTTGCGTCTTTTTGCAGCTTTTTTCACGTAGCTCTGAGGCAGAAAGAGGCAATGCTGCGTTCTGCATACTCTTCATAGCACTTCTTTGTGACTAGCATCAAAATCATGTCCCAAGCGAATCTCACAACTCGGCATTCATGAGAGAGATGGGAATTTCAGGCCAGGTTCGAGTAAAGAGAGTACAGTGAACAGAATGAAACTATCTGCTGGCTATGATAATACGAAAACACACACACAGTAGGCCCACCTGATAGATAAAGGACATAAGTAGTAGATAGATGAGGGATCATGTGGGATTCCGAAAATCCTTAGGGAGAGACTGACTGACCAGGCCGCATCAAAATATGCTCCAGTATCTAATCCTGGAATACGGAGAAAAATTAGTAGGAGAAGAGAATATTATAAGTACATACAAATACACTGAGGTGGTTTGGACATGTGGAGAGAATGGAGAATGAACGACTGACTAAGAGGGTGTATGTAGGTGAAGCGGAGGGAGGGAGAGGGAGGGGGAGACCGAGGATGAGGTGGAGGGATGGAGTTGAGAGGTATATGAGGGAAGGGGGGGGTGAGCTGGGGGGAGGGCAGTCAAATGGTGGGTGACAGAGCGACTTGGAGGCGTTTTGTCTGCGGCCACCCTTTACGTGATTAGGGCGTCGGGCTATAGATAGGCGTGTAAATCACTGTATTGATGTTGGAGAGGGACGCCTTCACGTGGTGGCAATGGTATAACTAGGCGGCTCCACTGCCCTCTTATACGCCACTCAGCTCCCTCCTTGTCCCCCAAGAGGAGGGTGGCGGACTGAAGGAGAAGGGAAACTTCAGTCTGCAGTCCATCGGGTTCACGTTAAAATGAACCTGAGGCCACATCTTAAAATATTGATAACACTGTGGAATACAACACACACACACACACACACACACACACACACACACACACACACACAAACTCCATGAATCCAACAAACCTATTCTGGGCGAGAATGAGTGAGTGAGTGAGTAAGAATCTAAACACACACACACACACACACACACACACACACGCACTCACAGGGTCGTATTGGAAGTGGCTTTGCAGTGTTCGTAAAACCTTTTCCTTGGCGATTTATCCTGGTCTATGCACCTTGGTACGCTCTCGTGTGTTCCTGATCCAAACTATGTCTATCTGTCTATCTATCTATTGCCAGACGCCTTAATTCCCGTAAGGGGTGGCCACAATCAAATCGTCTCCATGTCGCCCTGTCCCCAGCCATTTCACTGCCCTGCTTCTAGCACACACACCCCTCTCTCATATACCTCTCCACTCCATCCCTCCATCTCATCCTTGGCCTCCCCCTACTATCCCTCCCCTCCACCTCACTCACATACACTCTCCTCGCCAGTCTCTCATTCTCCATCCCTCTCTACATGGCCAAACCCTGTCGATATAAGGTTATAAAAAAACAATTACTGTATACAAGGAAATGTTAAGGTGTGGTAGGCAAAACAAGTCGCTAATTAAAAGGTCTTGCGAACCCTCCTATGGCACCCACAATCTTCAAGCTGACGAACACTCCCAGTCTTTCTAAAAATCACTTGTTTTTTGGCTAAATTTTCCCCTGTGACCAAAATTTCACTTAATATAACTAATAATTTTTACTCAATAAATTTTTTACCTCATAACAGCGAAAAAAAGAGGTACAAATGTTTATATACGAAAATTAATTGTAAAAATAGTCGTTAAATCAGCACACAAAATCAACTGCATATTTTAGTTATAGTATAGAAGTAATTCAAATTTGTGCTAAGCTTATAATAAAGCATTTTTCCAAGGAGGTTTTAAATAAATGGAGAATTGTCAACGTTGGAATGACTAGCTAGAGTTTAGTTATCAAATATAATACTAATTTATTTCTGGCGATTGCCCTCTTCCGTTCTGAATACCTCCACTACATTATACTCAGCTTACCTTGGCCTGGATCCTGATGGTAGAATAACAGTGCTAAGACTGCAGCCTTCCCCTAACGCATCTTCGTGACTAGCATCACATTCTAAGCTACCCTATTGTTACTCAGCATTAAAGGTATGTAAATTTTAGGCCATGTTAAGGTAGGAGTATGCACACACACACAACCACATTCTCTCACAAATTGACAAAAAGAAAAATACTCATACAACAAGATGACGCAGATGTCAGCTGGTGTCACAAGATGATAGATGGTGTCACAATGTCAGCTGTTGTCACAAGATGTCAGTTGATGTCACATGATGATAGCTGGTGTCACATGATGTCAGGTAGTGCCACAAGATGATGGCTGGTTTTAAAAGAAGGTGGTTGGTGTCACAAATCGGCAGCCGGTGCAAAAATCTGAAGAAAAAAAAATGGAAATGAGGAAGTCTATTAATGTTAAGGTCTCATCAAACAGTAAGATGTATGGGCGTGCACATCTTACTGTATGATGATGATGATGATTATGATGATGATGATGATGATGATGATGATGATGATGAACGTCTGGAGTGAGAATGAGCGTGAAGTGTTTATGTGTAGAAAACAGAGCAGTGATGAAAGTCATTCTGAGAGGTGAACATTGTGTGCGAAGTGTGATGCCGACAGTGTGATGCTGAGGTTGATGTTAGTGTAATGATCTGATATGACGACTGTATGATGGGTGTGTGTGGTGTGGCAGTGTGTGGTGTGGAAGTGTGTGTGGTATGCCAGTGTGTGTGTGGTGTGGAAGTGTGTGGTGTGGCAGTGTGTGTGGGGTGTTGAAGTGTGTGTGGGGTGTGGCAGTGTGTGGCAGTGTGTGTGGTGTAGCATTGTGTGTAGTGTGCCAGTCTGTGGTGTGGAAGTGTGTGTCATGTGGCAGTGTGTGTGGTGTGGAAGTGTGTGTGGGGTGTGGCAGTGTGTGTGGTGTGGCAGTGTGTGGTGTGGCAGTGTGGGTGATGTGGTAGTGTATGATGTGTGGCAGTGTGTGTGGTGTGGCAGTGTGTGATGTTGTAGTGTGTGGTGTGGCACTGTGTGATGTGTGGCAGTGTGTGTGGTGTGGCAGTGTGTGTAGTGTGGCAGTGTGTGTGGTGTGGCAGTGTGTGTGGTGTGGCAGTGTGTGTGGTGTGGCACTGTGTGATGTTGCAGTGTGTGGTGTGGCACTGTGTGAGGTGTGGCAGTGTGTGTGGTGTGGCACGGTGTGATGTGGCACTGTGTGGTGTGGCAGTGTATGGTGTGGCAGTGTGTGATGTGGTACTGTGCTGTGTGGCAGTGTGTGGTGTGGCAGTGTGTAATGTAGCAGAGTGTATGTGTGTTTGAGGCCAGCTGGGGTGATTCTGGTTTTGGTAGTGATGATGATTGGGAGGTGATCAGAACCTAAGGTTTTGACCACTCTTCATGATGTAGTGGGGGCGAGGTTTGGAGAGCAGAAGGTGATGTCTGGAGATGATGGGAGGAAGAGTGCTTGGTGTGGGATATGGGTATGTTGGTCTAGATTGTTCAGTATGAAAAGATGATCTGTCTGGGATTGTAGTACCAGCCCTCTGTCTGTGTCAGGGTTGTTGACATGCCAGGCCGACGACTTGGCGTTGAAATCACCACCAAGGATGATGTTGGATATGTTAGTGATGTGGTGTATCTGTGGAGAGTAATTGTGTGGTACTGTGGGGGACGACTGAGGGGGAATGTATGTGTTAGCGATTGTTATGTGTGATTTGTTACCAGTGCGTATTTTAATTGATTGTATTTCTCTTGTGGTGTCATGTGGGGAGAGAACTGACTTTGTGTGTGCACTGGTATCTGCAAAGTTGATGGATTTGTGTACCAGGGTGATGAGTCCACCGCCACCGCCGTCGGCCCGGTCTTGTCGAATGGTGGTGAAGTTATAAAATGTCGGTGTTTTCTGTGTTCTGTGTAGTTTTGTTTCTTGTAAGATGGCAATGTGTATGTTCTGTAGTTCGATGAATTGTGTGAGTTCTTGTTTTTCGGTGTTTATGCCATCTATGTTTAACTGAAGGATGTTTATGTTGTGTGTGCGATGTGTGTTGGCTGCTGCAGCACAGGGGGGAAGTGGTGTGGGTGGAGGGGAAGGGGTAGGAGGAGGTTGTGATGGAGGTAAGGATTGAGGTGGATTAGGATGGGTTGGAATGGGAGGAGTTGGGGGACTGGATGGTGTGGGAAGGATCGGCGGGTGTGGCTGTGGAGGTGTGAAGGAAGTAGGAGTAGGATTGGAAGAGGGGTTGGTGGGTGGGGGGAAGGAGCATAAGGAGCAGGTCCAGGTGTTTGTGTAATGTTTTCTGGATGCAAATGTATTCCAGGTGTAATGGGTCCAGTTCTTTCACGAATTGCACTGAACTGAACCCTTTGTCTGTCGCCTCGACGTGATATGTTTTCAGCATGTTGGACATATGAATTTGTTGGTGGGTCCTGGATTGCTCTCAATGACAGTGTGTGATGTAGCACTGCGATGTGGCAGCGTGTGGTGTGGCACTGTGTGGTGGGGGAGTGTGTGGTGTAGCACCGTGTGATGTGGCACTGTGTGGTGTGGCACTGTGTGGTGTGGCACTGTGTGGTGTGGCAGCGTGTGTGGCGTGGCAGTGTGCAGTGTGTGGTGTGAAAGTGTATGGTGTGACAGTGTGTGGTGTGGCAGCTTGTGGTGTGGCAGTGTGTAGTATGGCACTGTGTGGTGTGACAGTGCGTGGTGTGACAGTGTGTGGTGTGGCAATGTGTGGTGTGGCAGTGTGTGATGTGGCAGTGTGTGATGTGACAGTGTGTTTTGTTGCAGTGTGTGGTGTGGCAGTGTGTGGTGTGACAGTGTGTGGTGTGGCAGTGTGTGGTGTGGCAGTGTGTGGTGTGACAGTGTGTGGTGTGGCAATGTGTGGTGTAGCAGTGTGTGATGTGGCAGTGTGTGGTGTGACACTGTGTTTTGTTGCAGTGTGTGGTGTGGCAGTGTGTGGTGTGACAGTGTGTGGTGTGACAGTGCGTGGTGTGGGACGGTGTGGTGTGACAGTCTGTAATGTGGCACTGTGTATTGTGGCACTGTGTGGTGGGGCAGTGTGTGGTGGGGCAGTGTGTGGTGTGGTACTGTGTGATGTGCAGAGTGTGGTGTGGCAGTGCGTGGTGTGGCAGTGTGCAGTACGGCAGTGTGTGGTGTGACAGTGTGTGGTGTGACAGTGTGTGGTATGGCACCGTGTGTTGTGTGGCAGTGTGCGGTGTGGCAGTGTGTGGTATTGCAATGTGTGATGTAACACTGTGTGGTGTGGCAGTGTGTGATGTGGCAGTGTGTGGTGTGGCAGTGTGTGGTATGGCAATGTGTGGTGTGGCACTGTGTGGTGTGGCAGTGTGTGATATGGCGGTGTGTGATGTGACAGTGTGTGGTATAGCAGTATGTGATGTGGCAGTGTGTGGTGTGACACTGTGTTGTGGCACTGTGTGGCGTGGCACTGTGTGGTGTGGCACTGTATGATGTGGTAGTATGTGGTGTGGAAGTCTGTGGTGTGGCAGCGTGTGGTGTGGCAGTGTGTGGTGTGGCACTGTGTGGTGTGGCACTGTGTGTGGTGTTGCACGTTGTGGTGTGGCAATGTGTGATGTGGCACCGTATGATGTGGCACTGTGTGATGTGGCAGTGTGTGGCGTGGCAGTGTGTGATGTGGCAGTGTGTGGTGTGGCACTGTGCGATGTGGCACTGTGTGGTGTGGCAGTGTGATGTGGCAGTGCGTGATGTGGCAGTGTGTGATGTGGCACTGTGTGGTTTGACTGTGTGATGTAATGTGTGGTGTGGCAGTGTGTGGTGTGGCACTGTGTGGTGTAGCACTGTGTGATGTGGCACTGTGTGATGTGGCACTGTGTGATGTTGCACTGCGTGGTTTGACTATGTGATGTGGCAGTGTGTGGTGTGGCACTGTGTGGTGTGGCACTGTGTGGTTTGACAGTGTGTGGTGTGGCTGTGTGTGGTGTGGCAGTGTGTGGTGTAGCAGTTTATGGTGTGGCAGTGTTTGGTGTGACACTGTGTGGTGTGGCACTGTGTGATATGGCACTGTGTGGTGTGACAGTGTGTGATGTGGCAGTGTGTGATGTGGCAGTGTGTGATGTGGCAGTGTGTGATGTGGCAGTGTGTGGTGTGGCAGTGTGTGTGGTGTGGCAGTGTGTGTGGCGTGGCAGTGTGTGGTGTGGCAATGTGTGGTGTGGCACTGTGTGACGTGGCAGTGTGTGGTGTGACACTGTGTGGTGTGACACTGTATGTGTCGTGGCAGTGTGTGGTATAGTTTGTGTGGTGTGGCAGTTTGAAATAAGGTAAAATATCTACTTAATGACATAAATTATTAGTATTAGTATTAGTATTATCATTATTACTATTATTACTATAATTACAACTTGAATACTGATACGAGGTTGGAACAAGTCTCCTTGGTTGCAAGTCAAAATTTTCCTCCCATCTGACCACACCTCCACATAACGCTGTATCACTCACCGCCTTTGCCCCTTCTGTGCATCGAGTCTTTTCTTCCTTTACTCTTCCGTCCTCTAAACGGTTTTCTTCAGGAGATGAGAGACGCCTGGTGGCGAAGGGGTTTTGGGGAGTCCAGGGGGTTCCCAAGGGTTAGCAGATATGTAGGGGTTAGCCTGATGAGGGGGGGTGTATCGATGACTGGATCTCGGCAACGGGCTTGTAGTTGTGTACAGGAAATCTGAAAAATACGGGTTTATGAATATATACTGTGATAACAATAGCAGTGGAGCAGTAGTAGTAGTAGTAGTGGTAGTAGTAGTAGTAGTAGTAATAATAATAATAATAATAATAATAATAATAATAATAATAATAATAACAATAATAATAATAATAAAATAATAATAATAATAACAATAATAATAATAAAAATAATAATAACAATAATAATAATAATAATAATAATAACAATAATAATAATAATAATAATAATAATAATAATAATAATAATAATAATAATAAACTTAGATGCGTTAATAGTACATAATGGTGTTTGTGGCATGCACTTGGGGAGGTGATGGGCAGGTGGTTTGAAGGTAAGTAGGTAGGTGGGTAGGTAGGCAGGAAGGAAGGAAGGGAAGGGAAGTAGGTAGGTGGATAGGGACGAAGGGATGAAGAATGGTAGATAGCTGGTACGTGAGAGGGTCGGTTGGAAGGTACGTAGGTAGAGAGATAGGTAGGATGACAGGAATACAGGGAGGTATGGGAGGAAATGGGGGATAGAATGGTAGGTTGACTGGTAAATAGGAAAGCACGTAGCGAAGTATGCACGTAGACAGACTGGAGGCAAGGGCGACTGATAAAACATAAGAAAGGTGAACAGACATACCGTCACTCCATAATCAGGTGAAGTTCAGGCTACAGAAATACAGGGAGGTATGTATGAGGAAAAGGGGGATAAAATGGTAAGCTGACTGGTAAATAGAAAAGCAGGTAGCGAGGTATACAGGTGGACAGACTAGAGGCAAGGACTGATACACCACAAGAAGATTGAACAGACATACCGTAACTCCAAAATCAGGTGAGGACTACTGGGCCTTGGGAACAGGCTGTGAAGCCTATGCCCAGAGTCGAGCGCACACACACACACACACACACACACACACACACACACACACACACACACACACACACACACACACACACACAGGTTCCTCCACTCATCAATTTTTCCCAGGGATCTAAGTTTATTCTTGTTACCTCCAGACGATATGCTCTGGGGACTGGAGAGGTTAGATATCGCTTTCATTAACCCCCTGAGTGCGAGAGATCTTTCTAAATCTAAAGAAAACCGTCTGAAGATCAAGAATATAAGTATGATGCCATCAGGTTGACGGAAGAGTCGACTCAGAGACCCCAAAAATGCAGTAAAAATCATTATCATCATCATCATAATCATAATCATCATCTTCATCTCCATCAGCAGCAGCAGCATCAATACCTCATCTCCCAACCAGGGATAGGATGCATCACCGTTAAATGCTTAATGTCATAGAACAAAACACCCTACAATAAATAATGTTCAGTCTTCATCACCATCGCTATCATCATCATCATCATTATCATCTTCATCTTCATCAGCAGCAGCAGCATCACTACCTCTTCTCCCAACCAAAGATGGGATGTCACCGCTAAATAATTAATGTCATAGAACAACACATAGCCTACAATAAATAATGTTCAGTCTTCATCAGCATCACCATCACTATCACCATCACTATCATCATCATCATCATCAGCAGCAGCAGCAGCAGCAGCAGCAATACCTCATCTCCCAACCAGGAATTGGATGCCACCATTAAATAATTAATGTCATAGAACAAAACATCGCCTACAATAAATAATGTTGAGCAAAACATAGATAGCTAGAGAGATAGACAGGTAGAGAGACAGATACAACAGGGAACTGGGTAATGGCTGAGGGACGTTTGTATAACAGCGGAGCCGCCTGGTCCCTCTCTACACCAGTCGGCATATAAACCCACACATATACCCAACGTAAACAATAGTCATCTTTAAATAAATTACATCCCAGCATAAAGCATCACAAATTGTCACAAATAATAGTGCAAGGAACGTAACAACGATAGAAATGAGCGTAATAGCAATAGAAAGAGTAATAATCTCACCCTTCTCTCCACCGGTGTCTTCTTTCTCTCACGTCAGTCGGGCAAATGATGGAATTCGCGAGGGTTCAGGGATTCAGATGTTTCGGGTTAGGGGGATACCTTTGCCATGAAGGGCTCGAACACCGAGTACCTCGTTCACTGTGATGCCTCCTTACTCTAGTCTATTGTTTCATATATATTCGGATTAGGTTATACATTTTAAAAGAGATAGAAGGGATATTTCACACTGGAGGGGTTAATACAGCCTTCATTTACCTCAACAGTACGAGATAACCCCCACCATCCCAACAGACACCCCCCAGCCAATCTTAGAGGGATACTGAACTAACTACGCAGCTTACAAGCCTTCCTAGAACGTCTTCCTTAGCGATTTATCACGTCACACCTCATGACCCTCATGTGTGTTGGTTATACTTTTCTTTTTTATAACGTTGACAGAGAATGCACGAATACTGTACAAGAATATATTAACTTACCGTCAATCCATCCATCATCCAATCTTTTTCTTTTTTTTTTCTTCCTCAGCAGCGTAGGGGTCCAGGGCTATGCTACTCACTTAAGACAGTTAAGTCAAGGGCATGCAGCTTCACACGCCCCTGAGGCTATTCTGTTGTGTGCTGGGGAGGTATCTCTGGGTGATAAATTATGAGTTAGAACAAATCTGAGTCCTATATCGCTCCCTTTATCTGTGGTTCTTCTCTCTCTCTCTCTCTCTCTCTCTTCCATACTTCATTCACTTTAACATGGCCCAGCTTTTCATTCTTTTGCAGCATATTTCACGTGGCTCAGTGGCAGAAAAAAGACTGCTACTCTTGACTAGCCCCATATTCTAGTGTTAATCAACTCAGCATTCAAGATGCAGGGATGGCAATTTTAGGCCAGCTTAAAGTGAAAGGAGTATAACCACTCAATAAAAAGGAGACAATGGTGGTTCTGAAGGACGAGAGGGTTGATGGTGGCAGTACTGAGAGAGAGAGAGAGAGAGAGAGAGAGAGAGAGAGAGAGAGAGAGAGAGAGAGAGAGAAAGAGCACCGGTTATCTGACAGTGAATGATGTAATAAGTCAAGATTACTGTTATTATCTATGGGGTCTCCTTGGTTGCTGGTGCTGTAAGCTTGTTAATCTACCTCTCTCTCAACGATTTAGCCAGCTCAGTAAGTTTTTCAGTATCATACACCTCAGCATCCCTTTTCGACGTTATAGATGCGAACTATACTCTTCTTACTTAAACTAGGAGTAAAATTGCCATCTCTCCATCTTCGCTGCTGAGCTGTAATAATTAATTAATGGTAGAATATTGAGCTAGTCACGAAGAAGTGCTATGAAAGGATGCTGAGGCTTATTTACCGTCGATCTACGTAAAATTAGATGCAAACAGGAAAAATATCCGCCCAGTTAAAATCAGTGAACTATATGTCGAGATTGAAAGACTATACATAACACAACATAAGGTGTAATAGGCAAAATAAGTCATTAAAGAAAAGGTGCTATGAAGAGAGCAGTCTATCCCTTCGGCCCTCAGACCTCCTACACCAAAACAATACTAAAGAAGGAGAAGAGTCATGAGTTTGTTGTACTCGGAGAGATTATGTGAATTCTCTCTATCTGTCTGCCTATCTATCTGTCTTCAGAAGACTTGATTCTGTAAGGAGTGATCGCAAAAGAAACGCCTCCATATCACCCTGTCCTTTGCCATCTGGCTGCCCTCTCTTTAGCCCACACCCCATCTCTCATACGGTACCTCTCCACCCGATCCTTCCATCTCATCCCTGGTCTCCTTCGCTGTTTCCTTCTCCTTCCTTGCTCCACCTCACTCACATACACTCTCCTTGTTATTATCTCATTCTCAGTTCTCATCTCCCCATCCCTAGTCATACATATCATCCTCGGTCTCCATCTCCCTCCCCCCACCTGCACCTCACTCGTATACATTCCCCTGCAGTAATTAGTCTTATTCCTTCACTTCCTCGTTTCAATTTGTTTTCTTGCTTTCAGATAGGTGTTATATGTAGAAAGAGGAAGATAAAAAAAAAAAAAAGGAGGAAAAGGGAGGAAAGGAAGGGAGGAAACAAAGACAAAGAAAGTATAAGGGAGAAGAGAGATACTATAGATTAAACAAGATGAAATACTGCAGTACTCGTGGTGGGGAGTCTGGCCTTTCCTTCAGGGATGTTCTGTTTGCAGGTCAGTGCCATGGTAATACCGTATTTACTAACTCCTCCATAATGATTTTGGACATGAAATCTGTTTATTTGATAGCTTTTAATGTGAATCAGTGGATGTTGTGATTGATTTTTGTCCTATATAAATAAATTTGATAATGTGGCACTGTATTCTCAAATAATCTTAATAGCCCAAATGTGAGATGGCTTTAACAGATCTGAATAAATAAACAAACCTGACCTTGTAGTTACAACCCCAGGCTTATCTAAATGTGAACCTGACAGACTGCAGACTGAAGTTGCCTGCTCCCTGCAGTCCACCATCCTCCTTTTGGAGAATAGGGAGGTAACTGACAGATGTTTGTATCACCACTGCCTGGCTATATCAGTTCACTTCATGATGGTGTCCCTCTCCTTTATAAGAAGGCAGGTAATAAATGGAGGGACTGTGGTGTAGATTTACTGAACCATATGCCATGTACTCCTACACAGTCTATTATTGTTGGTAGTAATAGTAGTAGCAGCAGTACTACAATATTTCACGTTCACTTTCTTGTCATTGTAGGACCTCTTACCATACGTATGATGTACTGTACTGTATATATATAGTGTCCTTATGCTATCCATTCCTCAGGTTATGCCAAAGATGAGGGTCTGTACATGCCTGAGGCAATACCCCACCTCACTCCTCAAGAACTGAACAACTTAGCTTCCCTTTCCTATCCTGAACTGGTGTTTGAAGTTGCTCGGAGGTTCATAGCCCAGAAGGAGATACCAGATGACGACCTAAAGGGTGAGTGCTAATATATGTATAGATAATATTTTTTGCAACTTCACTACGATGTTGCCTGTTTTATTTTATTCTAGTTACCTTTGTGTACTGGTGAGAAATAATGAGGAGGAGGAGGAGGAGTCTTTGAGAGTAGTAGTAGATGATGATGATGATGATGATGATGATGATGATGTTAAGATAGCATGATGATGAAGATGGTGATGATGTGTTTATATTTTTCTTTTTTCCATCAATACTGTATATTACCAGTGATTGGGGTGCTGCAGAGGGATGCCTTCACGTGGTGGCGCTGATGTAACTGGGTGGCTTAGCTGCCTGGTTGTACAAACATCCCTCACTTTGCTCCCTATATGCTAAAAGAACTACAGCAGCCTGCAGGATGAGGGCAACTTCAGCCTGCAGTCCACTTGGTTCACATTTTATATGAGCCTATGGTTGCAGGTGCTACTACTGCTACTGCTACTACTAAAATTGTTTATTCTTCACAGAACTAATCACATCCAGTATGGGTAGATTCTCAGTGCCAGAGGTTGTAAAGATGAAACATCTTGCTGGTGGTCTCAGTATTGCTGAACTCTTCCATGGACCTACATTGGCCTTCAAGGATCTGGCACTGTCTGTGGTGGCTGCTCTTCTTAATTATTACCTCAGGAAGAGCCAGGAACACATTACCATTCTTGTTGGTGAGCCAGAAATCAGAATACATTTGACTATAATGTTAGAAACACATGCATTCACATTTACGCTGATGTTTTTGCAGGTCTTGGATATGCATGATTTTGTAAGTTCTTTTTCACCAGTTGATGGCAGTTAACACTTATACTGGTTGTCATGTAAATCCAGCACCATTAGTTTGCCACCAATAAGTACCTAGAGCTTTTATTTTTTATTTCATTGTTTTTATTAATGTCATAAGCCCTCTACAATTGCCAACCCCTACCTTAGACTGGTTTGAATTTAAGAGTTTTTTTTCTCCTAGACCAGCTCCAATTCAGCCTACCTTGGTGGAATAGAATGTAGTTGTGTTGTTGTTGTTATTAAGTAACCCTGGTCAATCTGACTTAGCAGACCTATCAACAGCAGGCAAGCAACTGCCCCTTCAGGATTGTTCCATGCAGTGAACCAATGCTCCCCTGCTACAGTTGGCATGGGGAAGAGTAGAGAGATTTGGTTCCTGGAAGTACACCTTGGCAGACATTTCAGAAGATACCATTTTAATACCATTTTATTCTTTTTCAGGAACATCAGGAGACACTGGCAGTTCAGCAATAGAGAGTGTGCGAGGTGCTACAAACTCAGACATCATAGTTTTGCTGCCTCATGGTCACTGCACACGCACTCAGGAGCTGCAGATGACCACTGTGATTGAGGATAATGTGCATGTATACTGTGGTGAGTCTACAGGGGAAGGGGGATACTTAGAATGAGATATTATAGTAGGATGGGGTGGAGAGGTATATGAGTAAGGTGTGTATGAGATGGAGAGGGAATGGAGCCTGATGGTGGGAGACAGGATGACATGCTGGTAATTTGTTTGTGGTTACCTATTTCAGGATTAAGGTGTCTGGCTGTAGATAGATATATACTGATAGATAGATTGATAGGTAAACAGTATTACCATTCAGCAGGTGCATGTGAAGACAATATAAAGAAAATATATATGATTTGATGGTTTTGCATATGAAACAGAATTTTGAAGGCGTATTTGGACCACATCACTGGGCATACTGTTAGAATATTGATGATGATGATTATGATTTTCTTTTGTATTCTGCTGATAGTGCATGAATTACCTTTCTGACCAGGTTCTTATGTTTTCTAACTCATATCTGATTTTCTTTCAGTGGAGGGTACTTCTGATGACTTAGATGAGCCAATAAAGAGAAGCTTCAGTGACTCAGCGTATGTCTCGACTCATAGCCTCATCTCCATCAACTCCATCAACTGGGGACGCATCCTGGTGCAGGTTGGTGCTGTCCTGTTCAAAGCTGTTTCATATGTGACATAGAAGGCTTCATGGCATCTCTTCCGTAATGGTTTATTTTGGAAAAGTTTTGCTTATGTTTTACTTCTTAGGTAGAGTATAGGTGGCTACTATTACTACCAGCTCTAAGAGTGTATTAAGGAGCTGGAACAGTTAGAAAAGTAAATCATTTATCATTTTCCTTATATTGTCTTTTGTACCCAGATTGGTCACAACTTTTATTGTTACAGCCAGTTGTGCAAGAGTGTCGGGTATCCGGTAATAACTGAATCATTAATCATTTACTTTTTATATTGTAGTGAAAGGTGACACATTTATCATTTATTTTAAATTGGCTTTCTGTCTGCAGATTGGTCACTACTTGTTCTGCTACTACCAACTGTGCAAGAGTGTTGGGGAGCCAGTAGAGTTGGTTGTGCCCACTGGAGCTGCTGGCAACATAACAGGTTTGATCAACATCATTTTTGGTTTTAGGTCTGTTTTCCATGTAGTGAGGGTCACATAGATTCACCTGAGAACACTCCTTCATCTTGCTTCATTGTGTAACAACTCTATTCTCTTTTTACTGTGACCAAAAATTACTATGTCTCTGTCTTGAATGCCTTTCTGTAACAATAAAATAACATGGGTATGATGCTAACTTGAAGAAGCACTTTGGAAAGGATGTACAGCTATAGCTTTGTCATTTTTTGCCACTGAGCTATGTCAAATAAGCCATAAAACGATGAGAGTCTGGCCTAAGTTAAGATGAAAGAAATGTAGTAATATTTCTATAGCTAAGGTGTACTTGATAGCTGCCCTCCACCTTGCTCTCTTTTGTACCCACTCAGTAGTAATACTTGTAAATCTAAGGTTCACCCAGTAACAGTCCTCCATCTTGCTGTGTTCAGTGCTAGCTCTCAGGCACATATCACTTCATGCCAGGAGGGGGAAGATTGTGATGATAATGATGATAATATTAGGTGGATGTTATAATTAGATGTCATTATTTTGTAGATTTTTTATTTTATTATTTTTTACAGCTGGTTGCATTGCTCGCAGAATGGGTGTACCAATCAAGTTAGTAGCAACAGTAAACACAAATGATATCGTTGCCAGGACACTTTCATCTGGGGATATGTCTGTTAAGGGAAATGTGGTGATGTCTCTAGCACCAGCCATGGATATCCAGGTTAGATGTGGATACTCTTGATGTCTGTCTCTATCTGTCTATCTGTCTATAGCCAGACACCTTAATCCCATAAGGGGTGGCAGTGGCCAGAAACAAATCGCCTCCATATGCCTTGTACTGTGCTTTATGTACTGTATAAAATGTATCATGTGAAGTTTTGTATGGTAAGTGAGTGCAGAGAAAGTGAGTATGGAAGATGAGGAAGCTTTGGAACTGATAGGCTCAGAATGGATGGATGAATTATGTGCAGAGAAGAATTTTGACAAAGGGTTTGACACAATTTCTTAACTTGTTAGTTGATGGAATGATTACCTCACAGGTGTTTATGAAATATATCTATAAAGAAAATTGCAAAATATATGCAGACAGTTTTGCCTGTGAGATGAAGTAAGGATTTGAGAGTGTTAAGTAATATCTGAATGATTGTGTGGGCCATTTCACTGGTCATTCAGTTCATTAATTCTCTTTTTTTGCTCTCCTTCTCTGTGGGTCCCTACCTCATCCCATCTCTTTTTTGAGAATTAGGCTTAGGATGTTGGTGGAATTGATGACAATGATGCAAATTTTGGTCAGTTGTTTCAGTAGTAAGCAGTTACAGATTCAGAAAAACCAAACAGGGTAGCCATGACAGAAATACCTCCAGGTAACTTTATCCTCACACCATCATCGTCATCATCATTATTATCATCATCGTCCGGACCTCCTTTCCCACCCTAGGGCAGGGTGAGGAGTAGCAACATTCAGACAACCCAGGTTTGCCCAGTCCAATGGGCCACACTTCCATTCAGTCATCATTCAAGCCCCCAGAATCCTGACATACATACATTCTTTAATACTTAACTACTGTCTCCCTTATTTAGAAAAAGAAAATACAGTACAGTATATATCAACGAGAATTAAATAAAAGCTACAGCGTAGACAGACTGGGTTAAAAATAAACTGCCTTTCAGATGGCATATAATCTGGAGCGTCTACTACACCTGTTCAGTGAGGCATCTGGGGCTCGGGTGAGGAGCATCATGGAGGAGTTTCAGCAGGAGAAGAAGGTGCAGCTGCCCAGTGATATTATGGATGCACTGAAGAAGGTCATCATGGGTTAGTATGTGGACTGAGATGGGATTGTGATAAGTAAATTAATCCTTTCTTGCTCATCCTCATCATCATCATCATCATCATCATCATCATCATCATCATTGTCATCATCATCATTGTCATCCTCATCATCCCTGTCATTGTCATTATCATCAGCATCATCAGCATCCAAACTTCTTTTCCCACCAACACATGGGGTAAGTCAGGGTCCAGAGAGGAAGAGGAAAATAATTTGAATGTATCAGTTTATGATATAAATGAATTTAAAGTTATTCTTAAATGACACTCCTTGTAGTTTGAGGGATCTTGTTCCGTTTAAATCACTCGTTTTGTGAAAATATGACCCAGTTCAGTTTTTTTTTTTTTTTCACTGTTGCTGAATTTGTGTCTGTTGATGCAGCCAGCATCTTTTGAAAAAATGAATGACTATCAAGGTCAGATAAATAGTTGTACACTCTTGCAGGATAATTCAGTGACTGTGTAGTTTTGTTAGCAAAGAAAAATGAAGAAGATAACACTGATGCTACTACAAGTCCTTTGCAGGATTAGGATGATGGACTGATAATGGTTAATGAAGTATTTCCTTGCTTAATTCCAGTGGACTGTTAAAATCTTCAGTCAGAGAGGTTCATATTCATTTTGTGCACCTTTCAGAATGTTTTATTTGTTCTGAGAGAGATTTTTCGGACTTGAGAGGTTAGATATAGCCTTCATTAATTTCTCCATCTGGAGGCTCTTGTAATATGGATAGTAGTTAGTAGTAGTTGTAATCCTAGGCTCATCTGAATGTGAACCCACTGGACGAAGACTGAAGCCGCCCTTCTGCATTCCACCATTGTCTACTCAGGGGATAGGGAGGGATGTTTACATAACCAGGCAGTGGAGCCATCCAGGTATATTGATGCCACCATATGAAGGCATCTCTCTCTATGAAAAAAAAAAAGAATTATAGGGCCAGGGTTAATGAAGTAGTCCTTGCTGATTTTCCACTGAAATGATGACATTTTCCTTACAGAGACATTTGTAGTTGATGATACAACGATAAAAGAGACAATGAGGCGCATTTACAAGGAGAACGAATATGTTGTTTGTCCTCACACTGCTATTGCTGCTGCATACCACTACCACAGGTTAGTGTTCATCATCATCATTATTATTGTCACTGTTATTGTCATGTTCATCATCCCTCTCCTCTTGCTTCTCACAAAGCTGGACGTAAGGGTAGCCATGAAGTAGCCAGTTCAAAAAAAAAGTTTTTACACATTTGCCATCCTCCTTTATTGCCCAGTCTGGAACATAGGGGCCCACCACTAGGCTGCTTCTGTATTTAAATTCTTTTTGTCCAATACAGCATATGTTTAAAATGTGCTTAGTCTTGCTCAGTGTGTTGGTCAGAGCACTCATTCAGGTTATGCTTGGTTTGGTTAGGTTAGGGTAGATTAGACTTCCCAGTGTTTCCAAAGTTTATGGTCATCCTGTACAATGGGCATTTACTCATACCGACAAAATTATGGATAGACATCAGCTCTAATGGTTGAACGTTGTCAGATATTTTAGCATTTTTTGTTTACAGTGATCATCGTTCATAATAAAGCACCTTAAATATTAATCTTGAACTGGATGTTTGTGCTGGAAGAGGATGAATTACTATACATAGAGAGTATATTAGAGACAATAGATAGTGTCAGTGAAGTACTTACTGCTGTAGTACCCTTCTTCTTCCCATTACAGAGGTCCTGGGTCAGTTCCAAGAGGATGTTTGGCCACAGCTTCTCCAGACAAGTTCCCCGAGGCTGTTACTGAGGCTGGTATAGGTGCCAAGATGGAGCTTCTACATCACCTGGACTCCCTACCCACCAGGTGTATGTGGATGAGGCAGGGAGAAGACTGGGATGCCATATTGAGGAATAAGATTGAGGAGATTACAACTAAGTGGCGGGTAGAGGTTAAAGAGTGAGGTGCAGGGATGGAGAATTCTTAGACTAGGTCAGATTTAGCTAGGTTAGGTCATAAGGTTAGCTTAAGTATATGTGGATGAAGTAGGGAGAGGACTGAGATGCCGGGATGAGGAATAAAGGAGATTATGGCTAAGCATAGGTGGATGTGAAGAGGTGCCGTGTAGGGTTGGAGAAGTTCTTAGGTTAGGATAAGTTTGGTTACCTGATAGGTTGCTGATTTGGGTTAGGTATAGCCATTAAATACATGTGGATGGGGTAGGGTTGCAGGTTATAGTGATAGAATGAGGGCATATGGGGTGGTGTGCAAGGGTGTAAGATGTGGCTCAATGTAATTCTGTGTTAAAATGTACTGTAGGGTATTTTAGACATACTGAAACATATAGAGAAACAGTGCTTAGGAGCAGATTAATTAGACCTTTGGGTATTGCTACTTATTTTGTAGAGGATGGAGATATAAGTTACAGAGTAATGTAATAGCGAAAGAAATACTGTATAATATTTTAACACATGTATTGTTACTGTGATAAAACTAACTTCATACTCTAGTACTGTATAGTGTTAGCAGCACTCATTAGAATGTTGTAAGACATATAAGGGATATATGGGTATTGTGATAAAGATAGCTAATACTGCAAACTTATATACTGTAATGTTAGCAGATACTGTGACAATACTGTGCAGGTAGAGATATTGCGATGATGATTGCTTAATACACAAGAACAATTAGTAGTCACTGAAATATATAAAAAAAAAAATTACATTAATATTACAACACATTTATAGGTGCTGTGATGAAGATAATACTTTAGAATTATTATACGTGCAGCCCTGTTTTGAAGGCAAAGAAATCTTTCGTTCATTTTTGAAGGCTCCAGCATGCTTGCATGTGTTGGTCTTGGTCACCTCTGTGATGTAAAAAAAAAAATCTACTGTATTCTCTTACAACACATATATAATCGTTGTGATGCAGACAACACCGTAAGACTACTGATATTTAGGTTGTTCTTGTAATAAACTTATAAAAGTTCACAAATTTGTGTGTGCAATTTCTACTGTATATTTGGCAACATGTGTACTGTCACCCCTCCTACATCTCTCTCCATGAACTTTGAAAATCAGTGTGAATCCACAGCAGCCCACACTGATGACTCTAATCTATTGTCAGAGAAAGTCATCAGCATGGATTGCTGCAGATTCACCACACTGATTTTTAAAGCCCATGAAAAGGAGCACGAGAGGTGACAGGATTTTTTATGCTGACTGTAGGTTAGAGGAAACTAACAAATCATCTTTATAGGTGGCAGTGGAATTATAATTGTAGTTTTCTGTATATTACTATGGACTTAATTACAGATAATGGAGACCTAGTATACTGTTACTGTTAGCCAAGTTGAATAACCTGATACTGCACATGAAAACTTTTTAAGCATTAATTTGAGTCACATGAACGACTGTGACATTACTGGGGAAAAAACAGGGGTGCCAAATCCTTGTTGTATACACCTCCATACAAAATTCTTCCAAAACAATCCACTGCCAGGCTAGGGAACTGACAGGGGATCAGATTGAAAAACTTTGTATGGAGAAGTGTATGAGAAAGGTTTAGCATCCCCTGTTTCTCCTGGTGGTGTGATAGTCATTGGATTGGCTGTAGTTGATGGATGGTATGAAGTGTGGGAGTGTGGATGATGCCTGTGAGGTGGAGTTGAAATTACAGGGACTTGATAGGTGAGTGAATGAAGGTGCGGCCCATTTCATTGGCAGACTTTTGCTCTTTCTCCCTCTTTCAGATTATTTCTTCCTCTCTGGATGTTACCAAATACCATTCTTAGGTGTAGGAAGGGTCAAGATGACTGTGATGACGATGATGATGATGGTGCTGATGGTGAAATGTTTTCATATATATATTTATAGATATATATTTTGCTTGCATTTACAAAGTTGAATTTATATATTTTTATTCTTATACATATAAGTGCAGTCACAATTGTATAAATATTTTCTTCATTCCATGATAGATACTTGCTGGAGGGAAAATCCTTCATGTGCTGATGTGGATTGCTACTGATTCTTTAAGGCATCTGGCTGTAGATAGATAGACAGTACTGAATCTTTGTTGGAATAAATTGTCAATAAATAATGGGTATTTTGTTGTTTGTATATTGAACCTGTATATGATAGTTTAGTTTTAAGGAAATTAGTACATGCATACGAAACATAGCTCAAATTATGTATACTGTACTATAATTGGGGAAGCACACACACACACACACACACACACACATAGAGCAGGGCTTTTAATAATCTCATCTCTTTCAATACAGTGATATATTTTTCACAACTGAATAAAGTAATCTGGAGAGAGAGAGAGAGAGAATCTTGTTCTGAAAGGGTTAAGTTTGTTTCCCACCAGTCAATCTCTTCCTGGAAACCTGGAGCTAAGATTACTGTTCTCTCTCTCTCTCTCTCTCTCTCTCTCCCCCTTTTTCTTTCCTCCTTCCTTTCTGTCTCTCCCTCCCTCCTTCCCTCTACCATTCTGTTCCTCCCTTCCTTAATCCCTTTCTCTCACTTCCTTTCCCCTCTCTCTCCCTCTCTCTTTCCATTCCTGTCCCTCCCTTTCTCCCTCTCTCTCTCTCTCTCTCTTTCCATCTCACCCTCTCTCTTTCCCTCCCTACCCTCCCTCTCTCCTCCCTCCTTCCATCCCTCCCTCCCCCTTCCCTCTCTCTCGTTCTGCGAAGGAAGACAAAGGGAGCTGCTGACTCTCTCTCTCTCTCTCTCTCTCTCTCTCTCTCTCTCTTCCTTGAATCAGATTTATGTGCTGAAGTGTGAGAGAGAGGTAGGATGAAAGTTTATAATTTAATCTCCATCTCTCTCTCTCTCTCTCTCTCTCTCTCTCTCTCTCTCTCTCAAACCCATCAGTAATTTCCTTATCTTTTCCCTCTTGCACCTGCTCATCCTCCTCCTCCCCTTTATCTTCGTCATCATTATCATCATCATCATTCCTCCTCCCCTTCCTTCTCTTCCAGTTTCCTCTCTTCCTTCCTATTTTCCCTTTCTCCACCCTTTTCTCTCTCCCTCCCTCTCTTCCCCCTTCTTTCTCTCCCTCCCTCCGTTCTCCTTCCTTTTTTCCCTCTCTCCCTTCCCTCTGTTCCCTATTCTCTCCCCGCCCTCTCTCCCTCCCTCCCTCCTTCTCTTCCCTCCCCCTTCCTCCCTTTCCTCCGCTTAGTGTCACAACAGAATACGCGGAACAGTGGCTCGATAAATAGGGAGAGAAAGAGAGAGAGAGAGAGAGAGAGAGAGAGAGAGTTACACAGACCACACAGGCCCTTGTTAATAATCGTGTTTTAATAGAAAGGCATAATCTAATAACAGCAGAGAGAGAGAGAGAGAGAGAGAGAAATACGTTTAAGTATGAATATAACGAAACTATGAGAGAATTTTCAATATGTGTGACAAACGGGAGGTTTAGTGTGAAGGTAAGTTTAGATGATGAGTGGAAATAAGTATGCTGTGTGTAGTGTGTGGATGTGGTGTAGAACGAATATGAGGTCGGAGATGAGCAGTAGCGTGAGGATGAGTGACAGTGAGTATGAAGAGTGGCAGTGTGAAAATGAGTGAGAGTGAGTGTGAAGGTATGTGTGAGTGGAAGGATGAAGGGGGGTGAGAGGAGGGATGGATGGATGCAAGAAGGGAGAAAGAAAGGGTGAGAAAATGAGAGATAATGAGTAAGGGTGAGAGAGGATAAGTACTTAGTGGTGGTGTGAGAGGGCATGCTGACTCACCCACACCCTCTCCACGACAAAGAGGATTCCAAGTAACAATCACCAATTTGCTGGAAAGGTGACCCGTCATTCTTAGCCCCCCCCCCCATCCCTCTCTCTCTCTCTCTCTCTCTCTACTTTTTCCAGCCCCCTCCCTCTTCTCTTCCCTCCCTATTCATCTCCCCACCCCATTCCTTCCTTCTTCCGTACCCTTCCCTTCGCTCTTCCAACCCCCTTTCCTTCTTCTACCCTTCCCCTTCTCCCTCCCTTCCTTTCCATCCCTCTTCCTCCTCCTCCTCTTCCCTTATCCCTCTCTCCTCCCTACCTCTCCTCCCCCTCTCTGTTCAAATTCCCTCCCCCTGCCCCCTCTCACACCCCTCCTACAAGGCAGTCGACCCCCAAAACAAGGAGAGGGGGGTGAGGGCAGGGGGGAGAAGGAGGCAGAGGATGGGATTCGAATAAGTGTGAATTTACACTAGTACTATTTACTTTCCCAACAGAGGTATGATGGAAGGGTAATGTCAGGCCTGCAGTCCATCGGGTTCACTGACCTCCTGCATCTGTCCTCTTGTGGGTTATATTCTTTTGAGTGTGTAAGACGTTGATTGATTGATAGATTGATAGATAGATAGAGAGAGAGAGAGACAAATAGATACATAGATAGGTAGATAGACTGATAGATATTGTAAGGCGGAGACGTGGTGTTGAATGGCAAGACAGCGGGGAGTGGCGGCCTTTGTCCTGTGGGATGAACTTTTTGGACTGTCATGCTCCCTTATACACTCACACAGGGAAGACGAGAGAGAGAGAGAGAGAGAGAGAGAGAGAGAGAGAGAGAGATCCCCATTACACCTCAATATCCTCTTGCACTGTACTTAGAAACAACTCTTCCTTAGCGATTTGTTCAGTACGTTACTGCCAGTATTAAGATGTAACACAAAATAAATGGCTAAAGTTAAGGTGCTATCAAGCCTATGCGACCGAGTACCGCACTTCAAAATCTTCTTCCATGTTAGTGTTATGAAAATAATGCCGAAAATATCATGATAATAATAACAACAGTAATAATAATAATAATGACAATAATAATAATAACAATAATAATAATAATTGTGATAATGATAATAATAATAATAATGATAATATTATTAAAAATTTTAATTCGAACGCTGAGAAAAGGGGCCCCCGCCCCCGACGCCATTGTTGTTGACACATGACACGAATTGTTTACATTAGGAGGTGAGAGTGTGTGACATTTTATATTGCAAGTTTATTCTGTTATACCTCGTATTTCCCCATGAACAGGTGCCGTGGTGAAGTATTAGTGAAGTTAAGGTTAGGCGGTGGAAAAGGAATTATGCTTCGAGTGCTGAGAAGAGGAAAAAGAAGAAAATACGAGGAAGGAGAGAAGGGATTCACATGATCAAGGTACCGGCAAGCCATTTTTGTTTATGAACAGGGACTTTATCTACATTTCGCTTTCCACCTCTTTGCATGGCAAGCCAGTGACTATAGCCAGTCTGTTTTCATCTAACGGAATTTGGACGTACAGGCTTCGATTGTTATTTGGTTAGAGTGAGTCCTTGGCAGTAATTCTCTTTTCACTCTAACGTGGCCTAAAACTGCCATCTCTCCACCTTGAATGCAGAGTTGTGACGCTCGATTAACAGTAGACTGTGATGCTGGTCTTGTATATGTGCTATATGCTGTGAAACGGATGTACAGCCGTAGTATTTTTTTTTCTCTCTGCCACTGAGCTACGTGAAATGTGCTACAAAAGGACGAAAATCTGGGCCAAGTTAAGGTGGAAGAAGTATAAGAGAAGTTGAACAGAAGCTTAATTGTTGCTGCCATGGTCCCAGGTTTATCAGAAACGTGAACTCAGTGGACTGCAGGCTTAAGTTGCTTTCTCCTGCAGTCTACCATCTTCCTGTCAGGGGAGAGGGAAGTAGTTGAGTGATGTTTGTATAACCAGGCAGCACATCCGTCCGAGTATGTCAGTGCCACCACGCGAAGGAGAGAGATTCTTGCTTACCCTTCGGCGACAACGTTCCTTAGTGTTGGTGCTTGTACTGAATGGTAAATAAAGGAGAGAGAGAGAGAGAGAGAGAGAGAGAGAGAGAGATTGGAAGCTTTGGTGTTTTATGCCTCACAAAAGTAGTACGGAAGGCCAAGTTAATTTGTCAGATATAATTAATACAACAAAACACACACACACACACACACACACACACACACACACACACATACACACGAAAAGCTCATAATATTTCGTATGATGTATCTGAGTGACAGGAGAGATTTTTATTTGTTTGTTCATTTAGCTGCTTAGAAAATGGAGCCTTGTAATTGATTTTTTTTTTATACTATACGAATGCAGTCAACGGATGCTTTGATGATTAACAAAAAAAAAAAAAAAAATAGAAGCAGACTATCCATTCTTCCATCATCCAATCCTGTCGTCTCGTAAGGAGCGTTGGAACCCGGGGCTAGGCAAGTTAGTCCTGACATTTAAGATGGGAGTGAATTTAAGATGGGAGTGAAGAAGCAGCTTAACAGCTAACCTTACCTAACCATATCTAACTAACCTAACTGATCAGACCTAACTAACCTAAGCTAAATAATCTAACCTAACCCATCTAAACAAGCCTACCTAGCTTAAAGTGAGGGATGTGATTCTCCATAACTGCAAGAATACATAGATTGTGTTGTATTTGACATTTTGAGCGGAATTTTTGAAAGTGCGTTAGAAATTCTCTGATAAATCCCTCTTGACTTCACTTAAGTTATTAAGACACAGTTAATCATCTTATAAGTTCACATCATCCCTTAGAATACGCCCCTCGATGTTATATCCAGGTCGCCAAGTGTACCTGCTCTGTTTCATTCATTTTATCCAGGCGGAGATTTAAATCCCTTTGTAGCTGCGCATATTTAAATGACAATAAGGCTATACTACGGCACTGTATCCGTCATAGCACTTCATCGTGGCTAGCGCTGCTTTCTAGTGTTAATCTCTTGTCATATCACAGCCTAGAGAGATGGCAATTTTACGCCTAGTTAAAGTAAACAGGTAGAGAAGCCAGGCATCCGTGTGTGAATGAGAGATGGAGGGGGGAGGAGGAAGGGGAGGATGGGAAAGGCCAGACTGGCTGGGGACGAGAAACACTTTTTAAATGGCCTGCAAGTCAGTGTAGCCAGAGACTCCGAGGGCTGAGGTTATGCGCTCCGGCCTTCCGCCAGTGGTGTGTCATGTGCCTCGACTTTGAGTAGACAAAGAATTCCTTAAAATATCCTAATAAATCCTTAATATCCATGAACGCCATTTTGGGCACTGGAAACCTCCCTGGCATCCCCGGGACTTAAGCCTGATCTCAAAAGTGCAGCTTAGGCGTCTGAAAAACACACAAGTGAAGACACAACGCTCCCTTACGATGTGACGCTGTGCTGGATCCATTTTCCCACTCTTACTGCTCGTGACGGTGGATGTGTGATGTCCCGCCCGCTATGCCAGTGAGCCAGCGGTCAAGATGATGAGCAAGGACATGGTAGCAAAGATTAAGTCACTAAGGTAGGCCAAGGCATCTTCCTTCGTATTCTACAGCGCCCAAACAGCTGATTAGGAGGCAAGAGAATCGCTAAAAATATAAGTTACGCTACGCTTGTGTTATTTTATATTAATTTTCCTTTATTTAAGTGTGATATAAGGACAAGGCGGCTTGGTTAAATCACTGTGATAAAGGCATCTTCATTCGTACGCCATAGCGCCCAAACAGCTGATATTTTGGCAACAGGAATGCCAAAAATAATGTGCTATGTTACCCGAATGATATTTTAAGTTATTTTACCATTATAACATAGCTGGATAAGAAGTTAGCGGGGCAAGACAATTGTTAAACTTAGCAAAATACAAGGAGTTATATAACGTACAAGCAACGTTATTTTCTACTTCTATTTAGCAAGCGGCATTTTATTAATTTTTTAAGATTTAGTAGTGAAAACATTGCTAAACTCGCTCAAGTCAGACATCATTGCTCGAATTCCTTAGCGTCCAATTTTAGGTCTACGCAGGGGAAGCTAAAATATATGTAGCTGTCTTCTGTTTTATTCTTTAATTGTGCATATTTTTCCTTCTTTGTATATTGTGAGGACATTGCTAAAGTCGCTAAGTTAAGCCATCTTTGCTCGAATTCCTTAGCGTTCAAATTTAGCTGATGACGATAAATGCTATAAATATACAAGCAGCGTTGGTTTGTTGGCTGTTTCATTTAAGTCATTGCCATTTTAGTTATCTATGTCCAGTTTTATTTGAGGGAATGTCTTTATGTGCATTGTATGTGTGGATGTTCATTGTTTATTCGGGACTTCAGGGGCTTGAATGATGAGTGGATGAGTGTGTGGCCCATTCATTTGGCCAGACTTTTGGTTACTTTCTCCCATGAGGTTTCTTCTTGCTCTCTAGACGCGACCTCACCCCATCCATAGGTAGCAGAAGAGGTCTAGATGAGGAGGAGGAGGAGGAGGAGGAAAAGAGCTTGGAGGAGGAGGAGGAGGAGGAGGAAAAGAGCTTGGAGGAGGAGGAGGAGGAGGAAAAGGACGAGGAAGAGGAAGGGGAGAAGAACTTGGGGGAGGAGAAGGAGGAAGATGCTGACAGTGATGATGATGAGGAGGAGGAGAAGGGTGATGATGCTGATGGTAACGATGATGATGATGGTGATGATAAGGAAGAGGAGGAGGAGGAAGAGGACGAGGAGAAGGAAGAGGAAAAGAACTTGGAGGAGGAGGAGGAGGAGGATGCTGACATTGGTGATGATGATGGTGAAGATGAGGAGATGGGTGATGATGCTGGTGGTAACGATGATGGTGATGATAAGGAAGAGGAGGAGGAGGAGAATGGTGATGTTAATGGTGATGGTGATGTAATTTGATGAAGTAAGGGCATAGCTAGGGAATAAAGTCACTCAGTAAGACATCTTCGTGTAACCTCATTGACGGCCACGCTCACCTGTCAATGAAACAAGAATTAGCGCTGAAAATATATAGGCTATGCACGCTGCTTTTATGTTTATGTTTTATTATAGCGAAATGTTATTTGTTTACCTGCGTTTGTGGGTGAACTTAGAGAGAGAGAGAGAGAGAGAGAGAGAGAGAGAGAGAGTGTCGCATAGATTGGACAGGATAAGCAAATGATTACCGGAACGTAATTATAGGTGACTGAGCGTGTGTGTGTGTGTTTGTGTGTGTGTGTGTGTGTGTGTGTGTGTGTGTGTGAGAGAGAGAGAGAGAGAGAGAGAGAGAGAGAGAGAAAGCGGGTAGGGATCAGCGAGCATAAACCACACACACACACACACACACACACACACACACACACACACACAGGTAAAGTGAGCGGAAATCAGCAAGCATAAACCACAATAGTGGGACGCGACCTAAATACCTCCCCAGCGTTGAATAAATTTACGACTCTCTCTCTCTCTCTCTCTCTCAACGTTCGCTCACAGTGAATGGGCGAACCATTTTGACTCATTCTCCCCACTCGCAATGACAGAATTCGTTCCCCATTGAATGCGTATCAACCCGACTATGAATGCAATCATACATACAGACCCACCCACGCATGCGCAGTGGACGTAGTAGTAGTAGTAGCAGTAGTAGTGGTTGTGGTGGTAGTAGTAGCAGTAGTAGTAGTAGTAGTAGTGGGACTTTTACGTAACCAGGCAGTGGATCAGTCTGGCTGTATTAGTGCTACCACATGAAGGCTTCTCTCTCCAGCATAACACCTCATTTTATGGCCAGGTCTAGTCAGACTGGGGGGTAAATTTGACTTGTAACCAAGGAGACTCATTCCTGCCCCATAACTAGAGCTCGTCGAAAGGACAGGTATAGTGTAGCCAACTCTTACGCACACGCCCGCCCAGTAACTTACACACACACACACACACACACACACACACACACACACACACACGTAAGTAGGAACATTTAATACCTTCTCTCACAATTCATTCACACACATTCTCTCTCTCTCTCTTTTTCTCTCTCTCTCTG
>NC_136997.1:50479023-50484023 GCF_032717465.1 Coenobita brevimanus
GAAGGTGAACCGAGTTGAGCTACCTCGTGAGGATTCTGGTAATTACTTGAGCCTGGGGAGGGGCAAGTGTGTGTGTGTGTGAGTGTGTGTGTGTGTGTGTGTGTGTGTGTGTGTGTGTGTGTGTGTGTGTGTGTGTGTGTGTGTGTGTGTGTGAGAGAGAGAGAGAGAGAGAGAGAGAGACGGGAGGAGTGAGGGAAAAGGGAAGGTAGGGCGGGGTGAATGATGAGGGAAATAGAGGGTAGAGGTAGGGGTGAGTTTGGGGTGGGAGAGATGATGAGGTGAGGAAGGGGGAGGATGAGAGAGAAGGAGGAGTAGGAGGAGAGGAGAGGAAGAACGTAAGGAACGGGTGAGAGATAAAGAGGACGGGGGGAGAAAAGTAGAGGAGTGAAATAAGAAATAGAGAGGGGGAAGGTAGAGAAGTGGAGGGTGGGGGGAGAGGGGAAGAGATGGAAGGATGAATAATATGAGGAGAATATGAGAGGAGAGAACGAAGTAGGGGAAAGGTAGAGGGATGGAAGGAAGAGGGGAGGAGGGGGTAGGGGTGAGGTAGGGGGATATGGAGGGAAGGGGAGGTTGAGGCTGTTGCTAAATTGGTCGTACCTGGAATGGGGGGGGGGGACTGAAGGAGTGCAGATCAATCGCAGTATTCACTATGCAACCTCCTGAATCTGTGTTAGGACCATCTTGGAAATGCCACTTCTTCGTGACTATTTTCCCCCTTTTTCCTTAACTTGTCCCTGTCCAGCCTTTTCCCTTAGCTCAGTGGCAGGACAAGAGTATGCTTTGGCTTTGCATCCTCTCCATAGCACTTCTTCGTGACTAGCACCATATTCTAGTGTTGATCTAATGTTACAGCCAAATTCCGAACTGACAGACGGCGATTGGGTATTGTTTACATCTGTCAGGTAAGGAAGCCCCCCAGCACCTTTTCCTAAGCGAATTATTTTGCTTATTGCACCTTTCTGTCCTATTCGGTGTTTCACAAATCCTGATATTACCATACTATGGCTAAATAACGTACAGCAGGATATTAACGAGCCACATCCAAGAATAAATCGCAATGGAAGAGGTGTTAGGGAGCCTTCGTTCACCTTGACTTTAGATTTTCGTTCTTAATGTTAGAAAAAGACAGTACAACGTTTCCACATCCATCCCTCTGCACTTTTTCGTGACTAGCATCATGTTCCAGTGTTAATCTATTGTTGCAGCTCTACACTGAAGGGTAGATTACAGTTTTAGACCAAACTAGAGAAATAGTTACAGTCTCTATGCTTTCCTTCCTGCCATCCCTCCCGTCTATCTTCTCTCTCCTCCTCCTCCTCCTCCTCCTCCACACTGTGCAATGTGTAGTTTCCACGTTATGTCCACAGACGCCCCATTAACTCAATGTACCGGTTTATAATGTCATGCCGTGACTATTAGTTTATTTGAATACTTTCTCTTTCAGGTTACTCAAACGGGTAGCTTATAGACAAGTAGTATTATAGAATGTGACTTTTCCTTTCCAGTATTACCTGTGAAATATCCATGTCAGTTTTTCCATGCTGCATGGTGGTTTTTCTCACTTTTTCCTGGAGGGTTTGGTGGTGGGGGGAGCCTTCTTGCTTTACTATCCTTATCCTTCAGCATGTAGAGTTAGATCTTGTAGTCATTTTTCTCTGTAACAAGCAGCCTCGAGAGGACCTTAAGGTCTGTTGCTGTTTGCTTTCCTATGTAATCCTCCTCCTCCTCCTCCTCCTCCCTTCTCCACCTGCCTCGCTTTCTTCTCCTAATCCTCCTCCTCCTCCTCACTTCTCTTCCTCTCTCTCATCATGGTCTCCTTCCTCCTCTCTTCTTTCCGAAGTTCCTGCTTCTCTCTCTCTCTCTCTCTCTCTCTCTCTCTCTCTTTCTCTCTCTCTCCAGTCACCGTCATCCTTTTTGGGGATTGGGAGGGAGTTGAGGGACGTTTTTGATACCAGGCAGTGGACCTGACCGTGTAAGTGCCACCACGTGAAGGCGTCCGTCTGTAATGAAAGTTATCTCGAGCTGAGGAGATTAAATGGAAGGTTGAAAGGTTTGTCTTCCTTGAGAGAGAGAGAGAGAGAGAGAGAGAGAGAGAGAGAGAGAGAGAGAGAGAGAGAGAGAGAAGAGGAGGAACTTAGGAAAGAAAGGAGGAGGAAGGAGGCGATGAAGGGAGAGAGGAAGAGAAGCGAGGAGGAGGAGGATTAGGAGAGAAGAGAGAGATAGGTAGGAAGGGAGGAGGAGGGGAAGGAGAGAAGGAAGAGGTGTAGGAAGGGACAGGGAGAAGGAGGAGAGGAGAGGAGGAGGAGGAGGAGGAGGAGGACGAGGAAAGGTAAGTAGAGGAGGAAGGAAGAAGGGGAGGCAAAAGGGAAGGATGGAAGAAAGGAAAGAGGTAGGGAAAAAGGAAACGATGAGAGAGAGAGAGAGAGAGAGAGAGAGAGAGAGAGATTCCAGGAAGAGCGTAGCGATGGTGGTACCGGGAAATTTGAATCGTTCAATACTCCCTCCCTGTCTCTCCCTTCCTCCCTCCCTCCCTCCCTTCCTCTCTCTCCCTCCCTTCCTCTCTTTCCCTCTCCTTCTCTGTCCTGTCTTTCTCTCTCCCTCCTTCACCTTTCTTCCTTTTCACGCATCTCTCTCGGGCTTCCTCTTCTCTCCCTTCCTCTCCTCCATCCTCTTCTTTCCCTTCCTCTCTCTCTCTCGCTCCCTCTCTGTCCCTCCTCTCTCCCTCCTTCTGTGGTCCTCCTCTTCTCTCCCTCTCTTCATCCATGCACCCGTCCTCTCCCTCCATCTCTTTTCTTTCTCTTCCCTCCATCACTCCTTATGTTTTTCCTACCTCTTTCTTGCCCCTTCCCTTTCTTCCTCTCTCTTCCTCTTCTGTCCTTTGCTCTTCTCTCCGTCTCACTTCCCTCCTTCCTTCTCCTTGTCTCTCTCTTTCTCTCTTCCGCGCTCTCCATCTCTTTCTCCTTTCTGTTTCCCTGTCGCTTTCTTTCCTTCTCTGTCCTCTCTCTCTCTCTCTCTCTCTCTCTCTCTCTCTCTCTCTCTCTCTCTCTCTCTCTCTCCACACCATAGTCTTTAATATTATGAAAAGACTTAGTTACCCGCCTCCAGTATTTTACACATTTTCCAAAAAATCTGAACATTTTAAATACTACAATGTTTTTTTTTTTATATATATATTTTGTGTTTGTTGATTTGAACCGCCGGACTGCATGCTAATATTTCCTTCCTGCCGTCCACCATCGTCCTTTCGGGGGATAGGGAAGGAGTTAAGGGACGTTTGTATGTATAGGATGATAGCAGAGAAGGATGTGAGTTCAGTCGTTCATTCACTCTGAGTTGATTTTGGAGGGATAGAGTGGAGAGGCATAGGAGTAAGGAGGTGTGCACTTGAGAGGCGTCTGGCGAATGATAGATAGATAGATAGATAAATAAATAGATAGATAGATAGAGTGGATAGGTATGTGAGTAAGGGGGTGTAAGTTAGAGAGCTGTATGGCGTAGATAGATAGATAGATAGATTGGAGAGGCATATGAGTAGGGGAGGTGTAAGTTAGTGAGGCGACTGGCGATTGATAGATAGATAGATTGACTAAAAGCATTGCAAGGTCCTGCTTTTGATTCAAATGACTAATACTGTGTTCACTGAATTCAAGTGTCACAATAATATTAGTCTAACTTTGCCAAATCTTTTCTCTTTTGCAGGTGAGTGTGCAGAGTTATTGACGGCGTGTGTGTAGAGTCCAGGGTAAGTAGAAACAGATCTGGTTGTTGTAGTCATAGTGAAGTTTGGGAAGATATTACTGGCAGATTGAATGAAGCTGGTGATGATTGGAGTGTGGTGAAAATACTTAAAATTGTGATGAAAATATATGTGAAGTGAAGGAGCGATGTGGTGTGGATGTGGATGTGATAGGAAGCGTTAGGAGAAACACACTGAGGTGGTTTGGCCATGTGGAGAGGATGGAGAGTGAGAGACTGACGAGGAGAGTGTATGTAAGTGAGCTGGAGGGGGGTAGAGGGAGGGGGAGGCCAAGGATGAGATGGAGGGATGGAACGGAGAGGTATATGAGAGAGGGGGGTGAGCTGGGAGCAGGGCAATGAAATGGCAGGGGATAGGGCGACAAGGAGGCTATTTGCTTGTGGCCACCCCTTACGGGATTGAGGCGTCTGGCAATAGATAGATAGATAGATATATGTGACGTAAGAAGATGATGCTCTTAACCATGTCTAATCTGTACTAATCTCACCGAACCTACGCATACCTAACCTAATTCACCTTCACCTAACCCAGCCCAACCTAACCACATCTAAACCGACCTAATTTACCCCAGTCTCAAATAATCTTCTCATATTTGGTCTTATCGAATCCCGCCTAACCTAGAATGACCTAACCCAGCCTAAATTAACCCACCCTTGTCTAGCTTAGCCGCACCTAGCCCAGTCTAATTATATTTAACCTCATAATCTCACCTAACCTGCTCATACCTAACCTAAATTCATCCAACCTAGCCTATCCTACCGCAGCCAAACCATGTCTTAACCGACCTAATCTCACCCGGTCTCACTTAACCGAACAGTACCTAACCTAACCAAACCCAGCCAAGCCTAAAATGACCTAATCCAACCAAACCTAACCCAGCCTAACCCAGTCAAATAAAACCAACCTAAACACATCTAAACCGACGTATTCTAACCCAATCTAACCTAATCACACAATGCCTAATCCGACTGAACCCAGCCCAACCTAAAATGACCTAATCCAACCAGTCCCAGCCCAAAGTGACCTAACCTAACTTAATATCGGCTATTCATTCCTGAAGAGTCGTTGCATGTGGTCTGTGAGAGTCTACGGATGTCACACTGAAAATTTGGCCCGATCTGTGTACAAGCGGTGTGTGTGTGTGTGTGTGTGTGTGTGTACCTCATATATTTGTGTTAGATCTGGCTCTGTTTAATGCAGAGATGAGCGATAAATAATGATATACTCACAAGCTTTAGAA
>NC_136997.1:50496523-50780721 GCF_032717465.1 Coenobita brevimanus
TGTAATTGCTTTGTTAGTATTGTTAGCGAGCCATTGTTGTGTGTGTGTGTGTGTGTGTGTGTGTGTGTGTGTGTGTGTGTGTGTGTGTGTCAGTCTGCTTGTCCGTCTGTCTGTCTTTCTGTGTGTTTCCATGTGTGTTTGTGTATGTGTTTGTGTGTGTCTGTGTGTGTCTTTCTGTTTGTGTGTGTGTGTGTGTGTGTGTGTGTGTGTGTGTGTGTGTGTGTGCGTGAGATGGAGGAAGGAGAAAGGAAGAAACAGAAGAAAGGAAAAGGAAGAGGGGGAAGAGAAGGGGAGGAGGAGGAGGAAAGGAGAGAGAAAATATAAAAAATAACTATTAGATGGGAGTAGCTTTGAGTTGGCCAGAGAGAGAGAGAGATGGAGGGGCAGAGAGAATAATTCGCTACAGAGGAGTGTTAGGGAACCGTGTGTTGCTATGGTGGTGGTGGGTTAGGACTATCAGGTGGAATGTCACCTTCCATCTTATCGCTACCTGACAAATATATTCAGCTTAGAGAGAGAGAGAAGAGAAAACAGAGAAATCAGAATTGTGTGTGTGTGTGTGTGTGTGTGTGTGTGTGTGTGTGTGTGTGTGTGTGTGTGTGAGAGAGAGAGAGAGAGAGAGAGAGGGGGAGAGAGAGAGTCAGCATATGGAAACAGTAGAAGCGACCTTACCATTATCAACACACAGGTTCATCCCAAAGGTGTGATGGTCATTCGCTCCAACTTGTCGCCAGTTTAATATATACCAAGAAAAAAGAAGTTGTACAGGTTGCATATTACTTGTGCATGGAGTTAGTGTACAGGTTGCGTAATACCTGTGCTTGGAGTTAGTGTACAGGTTGCGTAATACCTGTGCTTGGAGTTAGTGTACAGGTTGCGTAATACCTGTGCTTGGAGTTAGTGCACTTTTGTCTGAGTTCCCTGCCTGTAAGTGATGGTTTGTCACTTATTACAAAGCTTGCAGCGACAGGTTGTACCAAGACACCTTATACACACACACACACACACACACACACACACACACACACACACACACACACACACTCACATATATACATATATCTATATCTTTATCTATCTATCTATCTATCTGTCTATAGCCTATATATACAATATCCCGTTAAGTTCATAAAAAATCAAGAGGCCACTCTGGAGTTATTACTGAGAGTTTTGCATTGAGAGAGAGAGAGAGAGAGAGAGAGAGAGAGAGAGAGAGCTGTTCATCGTCTACTTGTTTTTCATTTTTCCTCACTTCTTATCAGTTTCTATGCCCTGTTTGATGTGGTTGGTCGTCCATTAGACATCTCAATGTCAGCCACTCCTAAAACTTGTCTCTAGGTAACAAGACACTTATATAATGACCAGTGTGTGTGTGTGTGTGTGTGTGTGTGTGTGTGTGTGTGTGTGTGTGCATTAACTAAGCAGGTGATTAATTAAAAAGTGGAGGCAAATCTGTGTCAGGTGGGATCAGACTAAGTGACCCAAACTTTATCTATCTCTATCTATCTATCTGTCTATCTATCTATCTGTGTATCTGTCTATCTGTCTGTCTATAGCCACACGCCTTAATCCCATAAGGGGTGGCCACAAACAGATCGCCTCCATGTTCCATAGCACTTCGTGACTATACTCTTTTCTCCTGAACTTGGCCCATATTTTCGTCCTTTTGCAGTTTTCTAGCGCTTCTTCGTGACTATCCTCTTAACCTTAACTTGGCCCAGCTATTCGTCATTGCAGCATCCTTTCCATAGGTCCTTCGTGTCTAGCATCTTATTTTAATGTTTGCAAGGAAATACAACACTACGGCCCCACATCCTTTCTATAGCACTTCTTCGTGACGAGCATCTTATTTGCACAACAATATAGTACTACGGTTCCACATTCTTTCCACAGCACTTCTTCGTGACGAGCGTCTTCTAGTGTTAATGTGTGGCCATGTCGTAACTGTGGTGTGGTGTGGTGAGGTGTTGTGTGGTGTTCTTGTTATAGAAGCAGATGGTGTTATGCGGTGTGGTGTAGTGTGCATTGTGGGACGCTATGTGTGATGTGGTTTTGTGCTTTGTGGTGCGGTGTGGTAGTGGTGTGGTGTGGTGTGGTGTGATTTGGAGAATGGAGTGATGCAGTGGTTGTGTTCGAGTATGATACAGTGTGGTAGAGTGTTGTGTAGAGGTATGGTGTGGTATGGTGTGGTATTTGCGCTACAAACCCAGTTGTTGGAGTGGTGTGACATTATATTATTTTTGGTATGATACATCTAATATCATTTATCACTGTCAAGGAGAACTGGGTGTCGTGGCAGTAAGATAAGAGGCAGTAGTAGTAATAGTAGTAGTAGCAGTAGTAGTAGTAGTAGTAGTAGCTCATCTGAACGTGAACCCGGTAGACTGAAGTGAAAGTTACCATTCTTTCGCAGTTCACCATCCTCATTTCGAGGGATAGGGAGGGGACTGAGGGCTCTTTGTATAGCCAGGCAGCCTCCTCGTCCCGTCAATATCGGTGCCACCCTGTGAAGGCAGCCCATCAGAGTGTAACTTGCATGGTAGGGTCATTTAAAAAAGCTTTCTCTTTAAATTTCGTAGAACAACTGTATTCTACCTTGGATCTTCAGAGAGAGAGAGAGAGAGAGAAAGAGAGAGAGAGAGAGAATAGGGTTTCTTTCTTTCTTTCTCTCTCTCTCTCTTTCTTTTTTTTTCTTTTAGGGGTGTGTGTCAAAAGGAAGGGATCCCGGGAGTTCTCAAGAATCTCAGCTGCTTCATTGACAATTTCCCGGAACCCTTCCAAGGACCTTCATCTCTCTCTCTCTCTCTCTCTCTCTCTAAGAAAACGTTGCAGGCCAGACTATCTCAATGCGAACGCCATATTTCTTATTTCCTTTCTTTCACCTTTCCTCCTCCCTCCCTCCCTCCATTCCTTTCCCCGATTCTTCCCTTCCCCGATTCTTCCCTTCCTTTCTTCTCTCCTTTCCCATATTCTTTCCTTCCTTCCTTCCTTTCCCAATTTTTTCCCTTCCTTCCTTTCTTTCCCCTGTTCTTCCCATTCTTCCTTCCTTCCTTCCTCTCCTCTTTCCTTCCTTCCATCCTTTCCACTCTTCTTCCCAGCCTTCCTTCCTCTCCTCCATCCTTCCTTGCTACGTCTATATTTTAATCGTGCACCATAATTCATATCTTCATTTAATTCCTCTTCCTCGCTCTACTTCTCTCTTTCGTGGAACCTACCCAAGGACTCGTATTCTCATGGGGTAAGGAAGCTCCCTGACACCCCTTCTTTAGCGATTTGTTTTTGGATATGGTTGGTTAATATCCTTTTGTACGTTATTAATGCAGAGTATGGCTGATTGGAAGAAGGGACCAGTGAGGTGTTTGGTATCGTGATAAGCCAGATAAGTCGCTTAGGAAAAAGTGTTAGGGAGCCTCCTCAGCCCAGGAGTGAAGGAGGAAGCTAGGAAGAGAGGTATGGGAAGAGGGAGGGAGGGAGAGGGGAGGAAGAAAAGGAGAGAGGAAGGGAGGAAGGAAATGAGAGAGGGAAGGATGGAAGGGAGGGTGGAGGGAGGGAGAAGGAGAGAGAGGAGGGGGGGGCAGGGAGGAAAGAACGTTACCCTGACAACGAGGGCCAATTCGGTCTGCCTGTATAGTTCCTGGAAGACCTGCCTCACCCTGCCTAACCATCCATTCCTGCCTTACCTTGCCTACCCATGCCTAACCTTCCCAGTCTCTTTTATCCCTGCCTTACCCTTGTCTCTTCCATGCCTGCCTCACTCCTGCCTACTCTAAATTGCCTCAACCCTGCTTACCTTCCTAATCCCTGCCTATTCCTTCCTAACCTCTGCTTGCCTCATTCATCTCCTCACCCTCCTCACGCACCCTCACTCTCTCACTGTAAATCACCCTGACTCACTCTACCCCACACTGTTTCTCTCTGCTTCACCCTACCAAGTTCCAGTTCTCACCCTGACTAGGTCCCTCACCCCAGCTCACTCTTTCCAATTCTCTCTCACTCTTCCTCACTCTACATCATCATGCCTTACGTCACTCTGTTTCACTCTTCTCTACCTCATTCATTCCTGCCTCACACACTGCCCTACCACACTCTTTTCGATTCTTCCCATGATGATCGATGTTGTAAAGTTAACCACACACACACACACACACACACACACACACACACACACACACACACACACACACACACACACACACACACACACACACACACACACACACACACACACACACACACACACACACACACACACAGGTAAATAGACAGGTGGTGAAGTAAACAGAGCATCCAATCCATAGCACTTCTTCGTGACTAGCAGCATATACATGTGTTACTCTCTTTGCTACACCTCAGCATTGAAGGTGGAGAGATGGCAGTGGAACCACCTGGCCATATCAGTGCCACCACGAGGAGTCCCTCTCCAGAACCTGTAGGAGCCTAAACAAAAATATCACAAGAAAGCAAATATAACACACACACACGCACACACACACACACACACACACACACACACACACACGAAAGCAAATATCACACTATCTCACACACACACACACACACACACGAAAGCAAATATCACACTATCTCACACACACACACACACACACACACACACACACACACACACACACACACACACGATTGACCTCTTGACCACGAGAACACCATTGTCTGTGTGTGTGTGTGTGTGTGTGTGTGTGTGTGTGTGTGTGTGTGTGGAGAGAGAGAGAGAGAGAGAGAGAGAGAGAGAGAGAGAGAGAGAGAGAATGATGATGAAGTCTGCTTAGGGAACTTCTAGGAATACTGCCCCCCTCCCTTCCTTCCCCGTCCCTCCCCATCGCCCTTTATTGATCACATCTCCCGCCACTCCCTCTCGCTGGATAGGACGTGGGGGGGGAGGGTATTTTTGTGCTCTTGCGACGGTCGATAATAATAAATAGCTAAGGAAGAGGTGTTAGGGAGTCTGCCCACCCAACGAAACATCTAATCTAATATTCCTTTATATAATCTGAATAAAATGGATGTTTGTATGTGCTTGCGAGAGAGGATTTTTTTTTTTTTTTTTTGAGCGGAAAACGCCTAAAGTGAGCTAATTGCATGGGTAAATATAAGGTTACGAGAAACGTACATAGACACAGATACACTTATAGATACACACACACACACACACACACACACACACACACAAGGACGTGGGAAGTAATTCCATCTTGTGCTGTGTTTTTTAGAAGTGGGTGCATAAGAGATGTTGTGGAATTAGAGGTAGATGCGAGATAGTGATGATTAATGTGTGCCATGTGTCGGGGAGAACATGTAGAGATTACCAGGCATGAAAGGATTGATCTCTTGAGTGTGTGGAAGAGTCCTGTTATTTGGAACACATGTTATGCGCTGGAGTTGGGGCTGGAGCTAGGAGTGGGTGGAGGAAGTTCAGGGGGCTGTTGCTTCTCCTGACATTGAGAGGCCTTTCCCTCCGTGCTAAGGGACCTTTGTAAGCGGCTTGTGTTAGCGTAATGCTGTATGATAGTGAGACCTGGGCAGTAAAGGAGGAGGATATTTGTAGGCTCAAACGTACAGAAATGACAGTGATTAGATATCTGTGTAGTGCGTCCTTGCATGCGAGGCCTGGAGGGGGGGGGCTAGATTTACCTTGGAAGAGTTAAGAGGAAGGATGAGACTGGAGTGTATTGGTGTTGTGACGAGGAGGGACAGATGGAGATGGTTAGGGCATGTGGAGAGGATGGGGGATGACAGTTGGGTGCGGAAAGTGAGAAATGTGAACATTGGAGGTGGGGTTGCGAGAGGCAGATTGAAAAAGACCTGGGACGAGGTCACAGAGTGTGACGTCAGGGATAAGGGACTGAATAGGGAGGCTGCCAGAGATTGAGCAGCATGGAGAGGTCATTAGGTGACCAAGGCCGGCGCATGCAAGCATGTTGAAGCCTTTGTAAACGAAACGTACCCTCTCGAGCTACATCTTCCAAGTTTTCCAAGTTCATAGAACACACTGTCATCTGAATAAAATCGTGTGACGTTAACCGGAGTAAAGGACGTACTAGAGTTGTGCCGAGGATGGAAGGTTTGATATTAACACTCTTAGTCATCTTAGGACTCATGGGAATAAAATCATTTCACGTTAGCTGGAATAGAATGCCAGAATTGGTCTCACCGTGAGAGGGTTAACATGAAACCAATAACAGACAGGAGGGAGTTAGGACAGGGTCAAGTCGCTGGATGAAATATGCACCGGTATGTTTTTTTTTTTCTTTAGGGAAGACAGGACCAAAGGCCTTGAGAAGCACATGACAAGGTTGAAAATGTAAAACTGATATAAGTGACAACCAAGACGGAACTGGTAAGGGACTGGTGCGGGGTCGAGTTGGTTGAATGTGTATGGATAAGCACATGATAAGGGTCTGACACGCCTTTTTGCCTTGATAGTTGAATTTACTCTGTCAGATAGATAGATATATGAGGAAGATGTATTTAAAAAATGTGCTGATTAGAGAGGACAATTGTTCTAGATAATGATGATGATGATGATAGGCCTCGTGTAGTCATGGTGCTAAGTCTGCCTCCTCTTTGCAGGTGCTGCCAACATGCTGACATGTCCCAGCTGTCACCACGTGCTGGCGGCGTCCTCGTGCTGCTGCGGCTGTGTCACACTGCTGCCTGCAGCTGCTCCTGCCACCCACACCCACACCCCCGCCACACACACACCCGCGCCACAGACACACGCACCTGGAGTGTCCGTGTCGGGTGTGTCCGTGTCGGGAGCCTCACTCGGGGCACAACTTCGAGTAGGGCCCCGTCTGGCACCGTTTCAGCACCATCATCATCATCATCACCAGCAGCAGCATCAAACACCACTCGCCACGCCTCATATAAGTGGACACATGTTTCACTTCCCTGCCGTGGGTGGCAGCCCGTTACTGTGTCAACCGCAGATCCATTCCCCGTGTGTCATGTCGTGCCAGAGCCCAGCCGTGTGCAGTGGAGAGTTCCGGTGGCCAGATAGTGTAAGCCCCGCCCTGCCCCACCCAACATTATCTGCCCGCATGCATACGTCAGGGGGCGGCATAGTCGACGAGGTGGCTAAGTTGGGGACGGGCGGGGTGGGGTGCGTAGGGGTGGGTGGGGTGGGGTGCGTTGGGGAAGGGGGCGGGGTACTTGGACATGGGATGGGGTGCGGTGGACAAGGGAGTGGAGTTCTTGGACACAGTGAGGACATGTGTCTTGTGGCCACTCGTCGGGCGTTGCTGGAGAGTGGGTGGTACTGGGAGCGAGTGTCGTGGCGCGAGGCAGAGACTCTCCTTCACAACACTAGCTTAGGGACTTTCCTAGTTCGGGACTCTGCGGACTCGCGCTTCCTCTTTTCCCTGAGTGTACAGACAGAGCGTGGGCCGACCAGCGTACGGGTCCATTATGCGCAGGGGAGATTCCGGCTTGATTGCGAAGCGGCCGTGACAACCACCATGCCGGATTTCCCACACCTGATATCTCTGGTTGAATACTACATCAGACTGAACCGAAAGCTGAACCGGCACGTGTGGGTGGACGCCAAGGGCATTGTGTTCTCCCCCATCACAATACGCCAGCCACTGAAGCGCTGGGTACCCTCTCTCAAACACCTCAGTCGATTAGCTATAAACTTAACTTGCGCTGCCCCAACCACCACCTTATCATTGCCCCCGGCTTTGTGTCAGTACCTCAAAGACTACCCATTCTGGTGCTAGTATAAGTTTATCCACCCACACCACCCACCACCTCGCACACACACACACACACACACACACACACACACACACACACACACACACACACACACACACACACACACACACACACACACACACACACACACAGCATAATCCCAGTCACAAGTAAGGAACGGGTAGTATTTACTGAACGCGTGTGAATGTCAAGAAGAAGACGAAGAATGAAAAATAACATAGAATAAGTGGCCTAAGTTTGAGGTTGTCTGTTGTTAAGAAGATTCAGAACAGTATAAATTTTGTAGGACTGTGTGTGTGTGTGTGTGTGTGTGTGTGTGTGTATGTGTGTAATATGTACTGGGGTATTTATAGAAGCAGAGGTATTTGGATGTATGTGTATATAATGTGTATAGAGGTAGTGTAATTTCCTATGACCTCACTTTTGGAAAATAGTCTTTTTAAATATCTGATAAATATTTGAAGGATTTGTATAGAAAGTGAACACACACACACACACACACACACACACACACACACACACACACACACACACACACACTGAAGGATTTGTATAGAAAGTGAACACACACACACACACACACACACACACACACACACACACACACACACACTGAAGGATTTGTATAGAAAGTGAACACACACACACACACACACACACACACACACACACACACACACACACACACACACACACACACACACACAGTGTCCATTTGTGTTATTTATGCAAGCTACATGTAAGAGAATGTTCAGGTGAAATATACAAAACAAATCGCTTAGGAAGGGGCGCAAAGGGGCCTCCGATGCGCTTTTTTTTTTTTTGGTTCATGGTTTTCTCCTTGGAACTCTGTAATATGTGGTAAAATTTTCGCAGGATGAAAAATTTCGCGTCAGGCAGTAGATTAATGCTTCCAGTAAAGAGTTGGTATATTAAGATTTTGTGAAGTGAGATAGGTGTGTATACAATCTCTCTCTCTCTCTCTCTCTCTCTCTCTCTCCCTCCCCCAGTGGTTTTGAGTAGTAAAGGCTATATCAACGCGAGCTACAGTTACTGATAGCCTTATGAAAAAGGCCTCCCTATAATTGAGCCCATGTGTGTGTTAGTATAGCCATTCTGACTCAACGTTTCTCACCAAAATAATCTCATAGACTTTCTGAGAATCTCGTGGGACATCAAAATCTCTGGTACATGGCGATACTTGGTTATAAATCGGTGTCGTGTGGGTAATGTGGTTTTTCAGAAATGGCCCAAAACTCTTCCAAAGCCTTAAGGAAAATCAATAAGAAAATTTGCTTGAACTGAAGGCTCCTGGTTGCCTAGTGGTGTCAGCTCTCGTGTTTAGCCGTAGCCTACGTGTTATGGTTTAAGTCTGAGAGCTGTTGTGCTGGAGAGGGAGGCCTTCACGTGGTGACACTGATATGTCTGGGTGGCCCCGCTGCCTGGTTATACAGACGTACCTCATTTCCCTTCTCTGTCCCCCAAGAGGAGGACGGTGGACGGCAGGAGGACAGCTTCAGCCTGCAGTCCACTGGGTTCACATTTCAGATGAACCTGAGACCACTTCTACTACTACTACTACTACTTCTACTACTACTACTACTACTACTACTGCTGCTGTTACCATTATCATTACCACCACCACCACATTGCCACCATAGCCAACCCCCTTATATACTCCACAAGGGGGGGGGGGTTAAATCAGATTGGCAGTTGATTTAGCATATACGTTCCTAGTGTAAAAAAAGTCTCCTATTTTTAGACATAATAAGGCAACTATGGCCCTAACTCTTGACTGGTTTTAGGAGGCACGTTGCACTTCTTCCTTAGCGATTCATTGCTATTGGCATGGAAATATTCTGTGTGTTGTGAGATCGGTGTCGAGGTTGGCGCTGTGAACTAAGTAAAATAAGTAAGAAGTAAGTGAAAATAAATCACTAAGGAAGAGGTGTTACGAGTTTCCTAAAACCAAGAGAATGGGAGCCCAGTGTCGAGGTGCCAAGGGTGTATGTGTATGTATATATATATATTTTTTCCTTTACGTGGTCCTCCTTTCTCGGCGACTTATTTCTTGTGTATCACTGGCTCTATTTTGTCGTGTGTGGGTTGATTTGATGGTGTGTGTGTGTGTGTGTGTGTGTGTGTGTGTGTGTGTGTGTGTAGTAGTAGTAGTAGTAGTAGTAGTAGTATTGCTGATTGAACCCCACAACAAACAAAAATCACCCAGTGCAATGGAAGAGTAATGCTACATATTGACTGCCTATACATTAAGGAAGAAGGCGAAGTATTTTGATAAGGTAAATCTCTTTCTACTCATAGTTGGCCCAGGTTCTCGTCCTTTTGCAGCTTACATCACGCAGCTCAGGGACGGAAAAACTACTAGGGCACTACATCCTTTCCATAGCACTTCTTCGTGACTAACAGCATATTCAGTTATATTAGTTTATCGTTACAGGTCAGGACTGAAGATGAAGAGATGATAATTTAGGACAAGTTAGAGTAAAAAGAGTGTAGTTTAACATCTAAAAACACATATCCTTCATCAGAGAGAGAGAGAGAGAGAGAGAGAGAGAGAGAGAGTCGGTGAAACGAAAAATAAATAATCGGAAAGGAGGAGGACGTAAAGTGAACGCTAACCAAGCAAACCCTTTCGTACATGTAAGATAATAGTTCCCATTATTTTTCGTTTGTTTATAAGATATACTCATATTTATCTGTATTTTTGTAGACGAATAGAGAAGTGAGTATATTAAGTTGGTGAGATGGACCATTTTTGTATCATATAGGGCGGTCCATATGCTGTACTACCTGCCTTGTGTCTTCCAGGGACCTCTCAGTCTGCTGGTGTGGGAGTTGCAGATGTAGGTATTTCCCTCTTTCCTTTTTTTAATCTGTCTCAGGATGTTAGTGTATTTTTTTCTCAGACTTTGCCTAATATTGACCAGTCTCCATATTGATTGCAGTGTTGTAACAGGGGTTAGTCACGAAGAAGTGCCACTGCTGTTTATCCTGCCTCATTTAATACTTCCCGTAACTCTCTTTCTTTCTTTCTTTTTTTGCCTCCTTTGATTGGGTGGTTCATTACGTATTTTCTGAGGCAGTCAAAATGTCTGTTCTCCCCACACCAGCACACTGAGCCATTCTCGGCACACACAAGACATCTCCAGCTATGAGGCAGTACAACCCTGTTTATATATATCTAATTTTATTCCACTTTATAATATAAATGAATTGTATAAGTGTGTATATAGAACTATGTAATCCCTTCTTGGTGATGGAGAGGGACGCATTAGAGGAACGCCTTCACCCGGTGGCACTGATGTAACCAGGCGGCGACACTGCCTGCTTATACAGTATGTCTCTTAACTTCCTATCTCCCGAAAGGAGGATGGTGGACTGCAGGAGGAGTAGGAGGAGAGGACATCATAAGCCTGCACTCCACTGGGTTCACGTGTGGATGATCCTGGTGTTAAAACTCCTGTACCCTTTTCACATTAACTTGGCAGACTCTGCATCCTTCCCGTAGCACCTCTTCGTGACTAGCATCATATTCTAGTGTTAGTCTAGTGTTACAGCTCACCGTTCAAGGCAGAAGGATGGTGGTTTTAGGCCAAGTTAGAGTGAAAGGGGTACAGAAATCTCTCCTTAGGTAAAAACTCTTCCATTTTTTACTTGAGAAATTGTTAGAAAGTAGGACTGACCGTGAAATACTTGGCAGGTGTTCTTGATGGTACAGAGGGATACGTAACACCTGTTTCTTTGCGATTAATTCTACATGTCCCACCATACGATGCGTGAATTACTAATATGGTTTTGATATCGACATAGATTGTATCAGTAATGAGATTCAACGCATGAAAAAAAATCGCTTAGGAAGAATTGTTACGAGATTTGGAAAGGTGTGTTTATCGTTAAGGGAGACTTGTTACGAAATTCCGGAAGGTGTGTGTTTTTTTCGGTGATTTCGAGGTGTGAGATAGTCGCTGAGGATGAGCTGTGACGAAATCCAGGAAGGTGTGTGTTTATTCCGAAGATTTTAAGGCGTGAGGATAAACCGCTGAGGAGGAGGCCGTAGGGGATCCTGTTGAAAGAATGTGTTGTCAAAATTTCTCTGCCTGTGTCGTAAAAGTATCTCCATTACCGTGTGCAGTTCCCCATACTCAGAATAAAGGTATTTATTTTTGTATCCCAGGTTTTCATTGGCTGCCATGAAAGATAGATAGATAGATAGATAGACAGATAGATAGACAGATAGATAGATAAATAGATAGACAGATAGATAGATAGATAGACAGATAGATAGATAGACAGACAGATAGATAGATAGATGGATGAATGGATGGATAGATTTACAGCTAGCTAGACAGGTACAAATTACAGAAATAGCACAGCGTATTCTGAATGAGATTTACTGAGCATTGATATATGAAGTTATTCCTAGTACCGGTATATTTAAACAATTGACAGTTGCTTCAGGACATACGAAAACTGGCCGCCATTCATATTACACCTTGTCAGTGATTAAAAAAAAAAAAATGCTTGGGAGAGAAAGATATGAAGTTGATTTTGTTTTTGTTTATGCAAGGAAGAAGGAACCAAAGGCCTATGGTAAGTGTGGATTGAGTTTTCAGTATCCTTTCAGTATACTTGGTCAGTCTTTTCCTCCTCTTGAAGCTTATAATCACACAGGTCAGTGCCGGAACAAGACAGTACTACGCCTGTACTTTCGTGGCACTTACTCCTGACTAACAGACATATTGTACCGCAGATCTATCCTTATAACTCAGCATTCAAGATTGCCAGGTAGCGATTCAAGACTAAGAGTAAAAGGGATATTATCTCCGCTTTAAGCCTAGTAATGTGTCCTTGCTTGTTATTGGTGCATTGGTGATGGGAAGAATTGTAAACTCACGCGTTTATGTCAGTGTCTAGAATTTTGGTGATTGTGTGTGTGTGTGTGTGTGTGTGTGTGTCGTTTATGTCAGTGTCTAGAATTTTGGTGATTGTGTGTGTGTGTGTGTGTGTGTGTGTGTGTGTGTGTGTGTGTGTGTGTGTGTGTGTATGTGTGTGTGTGTGTGTGTGTGTGTGTGTTGTGACCTAACCACCTAACATAACCTCACCTAACGCAGCCTAACCTTATTTAAACTGACCTAATCTCACCCAGTCTCACTTAACCTAACCATACCTAACCTAACCAAACCCAGCCAAGCCTAAAATGGCCTAATCCAACCCAACCTAACCCAGCCTAATATATCCCAACCTAAACACATCTAAACCGACGTATTCTAACCCAGTCTAACCTAATCCGTCTATAGCTAATACAGCTGAACCCAACCCAACCAAAAATGACCCCATTCAACCAATCCCAGCCCAAAGTGACCTAACCTAGCTTAATATCGGCCGTTCATTCTTTAAGATTTACTTGTCCGTGAAAGTCTACGGATGTCACTCAAAAGTTTGGCCCGTTCTGTGTACACATGGTGTGTGTGTGTGTTCTTACCTAATTGTTCTTACCTAATTGTATCTTTACAGGAATGAGTCAAGCTCGTACTGTCCCGTGTCTTAGACCATATTTATCGTACATATCCTTAAATTTGTGAATTGTTTTGGCACACTATTTCATTCGGTAGTGCATTCCATTGATCAATTGCTCTGTTTGGGAAACTGAATTTCCTTACGTCTTTATCACCTCTCTTCTTATGCAATTTTTTGCAGTGTCCTCTTGCTGATGCTTCTCCATATGTTAAGTAATCATCTGTGTCTATTTTCTCCTTTCCTGATATGCATTTATAGCATTATCATGTCACCTCTTTTCCTTCTCTCCTGTGGTGTTGGTAGATTCAGTTTATTTAGTCTTTCTTCGTAGCTTAGGTCCCTTAAGCTTGGTATCCATCTTGTAGCGGCCCTTTGAACTTTTTCAATCTTGTCTATATGCTTTTTGAGATGAGGACTCCAGACTACTGATGCATACTCCAGGGTTGGTCTAATGAATGATGTTATTATCCTTCTTAGCATGTCTTCATTTATGTATGTGAATGCTATTCTCATATTTGCAAGCAGTGTATACATGTTCCGTACCTTCTCGCTGATGTGGTCAGCCGAGAGATAGTCTGTTACTGATAATCACACCTAGGTCCTTCTCTCTTTCTGATGTGTATAGGGTTTTATTTCCTAACTTATAATCCCAATCAGGTCTTTTTCCACTTTTACCAAACTAGATTACATGACAACACTTGTCCACATTGAATTCCATTTGCCATGTACTACTCCATTCATGAAGTTTATTTAATTCTTCTTGTAGCTCTTTACAAGAGTCTGTTAGTAATTCTCCTTTGTATTTTTGCATCGTCTGCAAACATTCAGATAGCTCTCATTTCCAGTGTTACTGTATATATCATTTATATGATATATACAGTGTGTGTGTGTGTGTGTGTGTGTGTGTGTGTGTGTGTGTGTGTGTGAAGGGAGGGGGGATCGCTCCTGTGTGTGTGTGTGTGTGTGTGTGTGTGTGGGCAGAGAAGCAAGGCCATAACTATAGGTCCTTGACATGATACCAGTTCTTCCCACGTCCAGTGCATCTCTAATTTACTTTCATTTTTATGTCACGTATAAAAAATCAGTAGTTTTCTTTTTTCTCCCATTTCACTCTCTTTAGTACTGTTGTTAGTCTTTAATCTTTAGAAATAGTTATTGTTACTCTGGCTAACACACACACACACTTCTACATCCTCCACCCCACTGTCTCTTTCTCTTGTGCTTCTATAACTGTCCTATCTCTAACACACACACACACACACACACACAGGATTCTTCCACGTTTGTAATTTCTTCTGTCCTAATGGACGAGTTTCCGGTTCTGGGTTAACATGAAAAGTGCACTCTGCCATGTATTTAGAAGCTTACGGTATATATATTTCTTACTTTACGTCATGATTCACACTGCAGACGACTCTCCAGTCCACCACACAAGGCTGTACAAGTGACTGCAATAGTATTTGTCAAGATATATAACGACATGGCCACCGTAGATCCAAACTCCCTTATTCAGGTATGTTGTGAAGGAATACTTTTCGTTGTGTAAATGGATGGTATCTGTTGGATAGGTAAATTGCAATGAAATCGACTAGAAGTAGGTAACAGCTGCCACTGTTTACACCATTCCTATGCTGTGCTCCTACTTTATCTACTATTTTTTCATGTATTTGCACAATTTTTTTGGAAAAAAATGGTTGGCATAGTGATTTTCTCCGTATTTTTTACCTATACATCCTACTAAAAAAAAAAAATTGACCGGAAACTCGTCCATTATGTGTTATTTCATCAATACAAGGTATGCATGTGCAATATTTATTCTCATGTCAATACGAATAAAGAGATTTTCATGTTATTACAGGTGTTTTTATTATTGCAGCGTGTTGCAACTGAGGATCAAGGGCGTTGCCTAAATCCCACCCACACACGGGTTACGGAACGTCTGGTCGAGTGAGTCAGTCTTGGGATGGGTAGGGAGGGCAGTACCATCTCTCAACTGATAGTTTATTTTCATTTTGTACCGTCTCGATGTGTGAGTAGTATTTTTCAAGACTGATTTTATTATTATAGATTTGACACCTTTGTTTAGAGGCATTTTCCAAGCTATTTCAAGGCACAGGTAGTATTCAGCAGCCAAATTTGTAAGGTAAAAGGAGACTCATGCCTACCTTATAGCCTAACTATGGCCCGTAGAATTTATACAACCACCGCTTCGTATTCAAGAGGTGTGAGTGGCTCAGTAAGGTGCAAGCAGAGGGACTACAGAGACTCCGCAAGGAGAGAGAGCAGATATGACTTGGAAATCACCTCGAAGTCTTCAATGCTGCGCTGCGAGAGGTTTGGCGCGCTGTTTGGTCTACAGCACTGAGAACAGGTATTTTTTTCTTTTTCTACACTTTATTTAGCTTGAGTTGTGCCGTAAGACTGCCTGTTTATATTTTCAGTCGTACAGACACCAGACGCTTTACAGTTAAACGTTATTGAGGTTATAGAAATTACTGAATTCTATTTTTATTTCATTTTATTCGTTTTACTCCTTCACCTCCTCCCCACAGTCAAGTTAGGGTGACTTAAATATTCCACCAGACAAAATTATGTCTACCATTACTACTGCTGCTGCTACTACTACTACTACTACTACTACTACTACCATACTGAATACTTCCTCAGAGTTCGAACTGCTATCAGCCTTGTTCCTGCCGAGGTGTTGATCGCTAGGGCAGCTACTGACCTCCTGGTGCGAGATGATGATGATGGTGATGGTGATGGCGATGATGATGATACAAAGAGGAGGGTGGACATTGATGGGGATGTTATGGAGTATGCTATGTTCCAGGTGAAGGTATGTTTTGAAAAGTCGCGGTGGTAGTAGTAGTAGTAGTAGTAGATGATGTGTTTTGACAAGGCAATTTATGGAAGAAATTAGGTGCTTTACATTTGCTTTCAGTTAAAATAGGGAAATAATTGTGTGTGTGTGTGGGGGGTGAGAAGGAAGGAAAAAGGAGGGTGTTATGTGTGTATCCTGTGTGTGTGCATCTGTCATGTGTAGGCTAAGTGTATTTAAGGTGTTTGTGCATGTAGAGAGAGTGTGTGTGTGTGTGTGTGTGTGTGTGTGTGTGTGTGTGTGAGAGAGAGAGAGAGAGAGAGAGAGGGGGGAAGATGGAAGGAAAAAGGAGGGTGTTATGTGTGTATCCTGTGTGTGTGCGTCTATCATGTGTAAGTGTATTTAAGGTGTTTGTGTGTGTGTATCTCAACAGTATGACATTTCCCCAGGGTGTGGTATGCAGTGTGAGGCTATGGGTTTGCAGTGTGCCAGGAACACCAAAGAAGTGGCTGCTGGATGCCATATCAGGGACGACAGAGGTACACCCACGTCACTACCTAGACTTCCCCCGACAATTGACGTGTCTTGTTCTTCGCCTGACTCTTCTCCATGACGTGTTCCTGGACCCAGACTATGCTGACCAGGTGCTGTATCTATTTATCTATCTGTCTGTCTATCCGTGTCTGGTTATATGTCTATCAGGACCTTACCCTACCTTTTCCATAGCAAAAGAGGTCTGGATGATGATGATGCTGATGATGATTGTTATTTGTAAAGAAAAGTTGCTACAGGAGGGCTACATAATAATAATGATGATGATAACAGTGATGATGATGATGATACGCCCCTTCTCAGGACCGTCGGTGTTTGGTGCCCTTTGCCTGGGAGCGCTGGGTGGCTCGACTGGTTTTGAAACTTGCGCCCTTCCCCCAGCTGGAGAAGTTAAGTGTATATGGAGGCCTCTACCCAAGCATCTTGGCGGCCATTTTGAGGGGGGTGCCAAAACTCACATCCTTGCACATCTCCCACATCAACATCACTGACAACATCCTGCTTACTGCTGGACGATGTTGCCCGGGTCTCACGTCGTTCCAGCTCCTGCATAATTTTCCATGGCAGGTTATATCCACAAGCGCCTTCTACAGGGCCTTTTTCAGTGGTGCAACCAGACGCGAGGTGACCCGTGCCTTGCGTAGTGGGGAAAGTGGGGCAATACAGTTGAGTTTCCCAGACCTGGGCGAGGTTGAGATTGCGTATGGTGATCATGAAGTGGCACAGGAGTTCCAGCGGATCCTTTTGGCTCTTTACCCTACCATAACTACCATAACTAGTCCATGGAAGACCAACATATTTGAGGATGGGTATGGTAGTCACTGTGGAAGGGTCATGGTGCCACTCCTACCCTGTCCATCCCTAGCTCTCACTACCATATACCTAGATACCCCAACCCTAGCCACCCTATCCCCATCTCTAGTACAGCATCTAGCCCAGTCATGCCCACAGATTACATGCATTAGTGTTGATTGTGGTAGCCAGTCCTCTCTTAAGGTATGCGAGGCAGCTGGAAATCATTTAGTGCAGCTGGCTTCCACCTGGCCTAATGTGTCACAAGTGCATGTGAATGTAAGTGATGAAGCCCACCTAACTCGTGCCTCCCTCCAGCCTCTTTTCATCTCCCATGGTGCCTCCTTCACCTCCTTTACCATTGAGGCAGCTGCACCAGGTCAGCGCCTACATGCAGCCACCCTCATACACTTCCTAGAACTTTGCCCAAATTTGAAGAGTCTGGAGGTGCGAGTTTGGAGCAGGTCCCAGGTTAGAGCACCTTTGAACCCCCAGGCCTGTCTTGTAGTTGCCCCCTGCCCCTCCCTATGTAATCTTAGCTTACATGAGGATGGCCCTGGCGATGAGGATGACCCTGGGATTGAAGTTGGCCATGTTGCGCGTTGGGAAGCACTGTTAACAGGCCTACTGGGGTCATCAACAAGGCTTGCTTCCCTCAGTACAAGTGTGTGTCGTGGATTAGCACCTGTACTGGATAAACTAACCCTTGACATTTCCACCCTGCATCTCCATGTAAGCGACCCACAGGACTGGCAACCCACGGCAGACCAGATTATGGGCTGGGTATCACATCTGCCTCATCTTCAGCACCTTTACCTGGAGGAGATATCAGGTCAAGTGTTTTGGAGATTACGGAATCGCTACCAACACACAGACCTTCAGCTTCACTGGGGCAACATGCATGGATGGCCGAGGACGTGATAGGATTGAATTATATAGTATTCTCGTGGTCCATTTAACCAATCTTGCTGTTGACTGTTCTCCTACTTAGTACTTACTCTTTCCTTGCTTCCTAGATCATGCGTCATGTTGTCCGTGGGTTAGGAAAAAGTGATGATAATGATAATGATGATGGTGATGATGAGGAGGAAGAGGATGACGATGATGATGATGATGATAATGGATTTGAATATTCCTCCAGTGGAAATAAGGTGCTTTTATAGTAATAATTAATAAATAAATGTGGAATTAAAGACTAATGGTGATGTGATAAATTAGTAACGTCTGCGTCTTATGCCATGTATCTATTTATTGCCAGACCCTTTAATCTCATAAAGGATGGCCAGAGACAAATCGCCTCCGTCACCCTGGCCTCTGCCATCTGCCTGCCCTCTCTCCAACTCACATCACTCTTTCTCATATATCCCCACCTCATCTCTCCATTTTTCGTTCTCTGTCACCTCTCCCTCGTCCCTCCACCTCATTCACGTAATCTCCTTGTCAGTCTCATGTCTCCATCCTCTCCACGTGCCTTTGTGCACAGATGGAAATATTAGGACAGATGGATGGATGTTTTTGGAATCCCCACGTAAAAAAGATATCACAAATATATTTTTATTAACATTAGATTGTTCTTGTTTGATTCCCAGCAGTGTTCCCTTTTTATACAAAATTATTCAGTCCCACCATATTGAGTTTTGTATCAATGTCATCTTTACGAAGGTTTCCTTAATGAGATATCATATTATGCTGTTTGGCAGTGGAGGCCTCCTTTGCCCACCACCCCTTATGGGATCATGTCATTAGGCTATCAGTAGATAGAATTAGGTACCTTATACTGTCGTAACTTCAAAAATCCGTTGAAGTATTTTCTAAAGGTACACCATTGCTTAGTGTGTCTAGCACTTTTAAGAACGTAAGTGTGTGGCCGCATACACCATAGCTGAGGAGAGATATTCTGCGTCCTTAAAATTTCTTCCAACCCCCTTTCTCTCAATACTTCTCAATCTGCATCCTCCCTCCCTCTCTCTCCATCCTCTTGTCTCCCATTCCTCCTTGCCTCTCTCTTCCTCCTCTTGCCTCGTCCTCCTCTAGTCTGCCTTCTCTCTCTTCCCTTCCTTTCTGTCCCTCTTTCTCTCCTCTTCCCCCTCACTCCCTTTCATTCCTTCTGAGATAGTGTCTAGTAACACAACAATCTGCAAAACACTCAACAAAATTTTTCATATTGCAATGCCTTCCCAGCTTGGCTGTGATCTTGCATTGACTCCCAAGAAAAAATTCGAATCCAACATTCCAGAATGCATCATTTCATCCCAAAAGCCTTAAGGAGAGTGAGTGTTTCGGTACTTCAGAATGAATTTATTTTGCAAATATCAAGTTGCATAAGATTTTGTTTGCTCTAATTTTTTGGTCAGGATGGGAACGCATAATATTTTCTCAGTTAATTTTGATAGATTATTTTGCTTTTGGCTGTCACAGAAGCATGCAAAAAGTACATATATATGGGGAAGATGAAGGTGTGGGAGTCTGTTGTCTGTCTATACTGCACGAGGATGAGAGACTTCTGTATTTCCATCCATCCATCCATCTGTCTGTCTAGCTATCAGCCTATCTATTCTCTCTTTCTCTCATTCTCCTTTCTCTTCTCCCCTTCCTCCTCTCCATTCTACACCTTCCCCTCCCCTCCACTTTTCTCCCATTTCCTTCCTTCCTCTCTCCATCCCTCTCTTGTTGTTTCCTCTCATCATCCATTCCCCTCTCCTCTTTTCTCTCCTCTCTCTCTTATTACTCGTGAGGCCTTTCTTATTATCACTGATATCCTGACCAGCATGTCTACAGCCAGCATCCACAAATTAATTATTAGTCAATAGGTCACTGTGTAATAGTGTACTGTGAATTGTAAAGTTTTGTTAAAATTTCACTGCTGTAAATAGTTACCTTAATTTTACTATATCAGTTGTAGGGAGAGTTGTGATATTTCCAAAAATCCTACTTTTTTCTTTATCTTCTTGGTTCAGATTTTTGCCCATTTGTTATATAGCTCAGTGACAGAATAAAGGCAGTGCTGTAGCTGTAAATCCTTTCCATAACATTACTTTATGACTAGTATCACAGTTCACTGTTAATCTAATGTTGTAACTGCATTCAAGATGATGTGATGGCAAATTTAGGCCAAGTTAGAGTGAAAAGAATATATGGTACTCAGTCCTCTGGGATAATGAAATATGATGGTAAGAGTTACTCTTATTTTACTATTACACAAAAGTTTGGATCTCACTTAAATACAATAAACTGTCACTATATTATGTTGGATGTGGTACTGTTCATAAACAAAGAAAGTTGATGATAATATAAAACAATAAAAACAAGGAGTGGTTTATCTATTATTCCTCCAATGTGTCATTTGCAAAGAATTCATCAGCACTCAAAACTCTGACATAAACATAGGACTATCATTTCATAAGTACAGCACCAGTTGCACTACCTCAGAGAAATGGCCCCTGCTTAGAACCCTGCAGCCTCCATTTAAGTACTGTACCATCTACAACAGGGGTGGGGAACGTCCGGCCTCCGGGCTGTATAAGGCCCGCAAGACCATCTGATCAGGCCCGCGAGGCAATTCATAAATGTAATTTCATAAACTCATGGATATATATATATATATGTATATGTATATATTATTGACTGGGCTATAGTTGATTTTAAGTTGATAATTTTGTATGGCCCGCAAATGTTTAAAATATCCTAATGGCCCTTAACAGGAGAAAGGTTCCCCACCCCTGATCTACAAGATCATATGGTTTTAGGAAACAAGAAGGCATGTGTTTTTTTTCTCTCTCTTTCTCTCTCTTTAATGTGCTTGACTCTAAATACGGACTTTAACAGCTCATTCCCTGAGGTCCAGCAGTCTTCCTACATTCCATACACCTCCACATATCACCATTTTGGCAATAACACCCACTGTCCATACTGACTCCAATGATGTATTTCTGTGGTTTATTCGTGTTCCTACCCGACGATTTTTCTTAACTCGTAAAATAACTCGTACTGAAGGGATAAATGGACGTTGTCTCTAACTCTCCTGTTCAAAGTTTTTCCAAAGCTGAACAAAACAGTTTATAAAATAGCAAGAACATATTATGGTATAAACTACAACACTGGACTGAAGGAAGACTGCATTAAAGCTATGGGGTAACACATGAAAAATCGGTGTGCTAGCCAGAATTAATTTTGGATTGGTGTCTTTTGAATGAACATAAATGGGGCTTCTTTATCATCTTCATCATCATCATCATCATCATCATCATCATCATCCAATCCCAAATTGCCCCAAATAAATGGAGCATAGCGGTCCAGGGCTAGGCTAATCAATCCCAGCATTTAAGGTGTTATTTTCACCCTGATAATTCTCACCAAAACAAAAAGTGTTGTACTAAATTACCAAGATGCTAATTTAAGCTAGCCTATATACAGGACAGTACTATATTTAAAATATCACACATTCTATCAACAGTCAAAATTTAAAATATACCTTTTAATTCTACTCCCCAAATTTATATAAAAATACAATACTGCAGACATCTGACCAATAAATAAAACAGAGTACAGACAATTACATGAGTCCATTTGCCTCTACTGCTCCTTTTACTGCTGGATTCACACATGCAAATATGACACAGGACTAAGGTGCATATTATCATCCATCTGTGGGTGACAGCCGTAGAAGTTGCAATCCCAGCCTCATCAGAATGTGAATCCAGTGGACCACAGGCTGAAGATGCCCTCTCGCAGTCCACCATCCTCCTTTTGGGGACATTTGTATAATCAGGTACCATATCAGCACACCTTTGTCCATTATGTTTCATTCAGACATCTATAACAATGAAAGTGACAAAGAAGGTCAATGGACTTCTGCAGCTGACTGTACATTATGAACCACAAAGTCATATAGTGGTATAGGAAGCTTCATACCACTTCCTCCTCAGTGATAAATTCTGCATATTACACCTTAACCTTCTCCTGTATGCTACTTATATTAACATCAATATAGCTTGCATTAAAAGAGGTTATTTTGTGTGTAATGTGCAGAATGAATAAATAATGAAGTGTGTTACAAAATGCTCAAAGTAACTCAGAATACAAATCATAATGTCCGCTTACTCTGGGTAGCTGATGGATGACTGTCAGTGACCAAAGGATGTATTACAATGAGAGAGTGAAGTGTTGCTACAAGCATGGTAAATTAGCCACACAATTACATTATAATTCTTAGGCAGAAAATATTCAGCCACAAGTACATACAGTCTGAGTCCAAGCTGAAATTGCTGCAACTCCAGGTTCATTTGGACATGAAACCAGTGGACTACAGGACTGGCCACTTCAACTGGAGATCCCCAAAGATCTTTTGCTGGGGTCATATTGAAGTACTGCCTGTACTGTACAACTGAGATGCATGAGGTGCGTTGTGGTGTATGGGAGTTGCCATATTGTGAGCGAAAGCAAATTAAATGACAGCTACCGGGTATACTAATATCTGGTTTTGATAGCAAAGCTGGAAAAGGTATGGACTCTTGGAAGAAAATAAATTACAGATGTGCAATAAGATCTGGAACAGTGCATGAGTCTCAGCCTATACCCTGGCTCTTATTAATGGCTTAGTTTACCACACTGTTACTTATCTCTTTCACTGTTTCCTTTTCTTTTAATAAATCAGAAATTTGGTTTTGAAAGTATAAAAGGTTGTCATTATGCATTCATTCATGTAAAAATATTTTTAGCAGACAAGTACTGCCATAAGCAAAAGTTCTTCAACAATCCTTTAAAACAACTCAAACCTTCCACTGTCACAGCAGGCAGAGAAGTGCTGGTGAACTTTTCCTTGTGGCTGTATGTTATAATTCTATCTGAACAATTCATAGCAGTTTAAATTGTCATTCAACATTATTTATCTCTTTCACTCCTATTTTTGGAAGAGTCAGAAATATGGTTCCTAAAACTGTGCCACTTTTTCATTATTGGCTCATTTTTGGGCCAGATGTATTTTTGTCCAAAGTATGCATACAGGAGGCCTGCCAACGCTCCTCCAAGGTGAGCAGCATGGTCAAACATCCGCCATCCCATCACCATGCCTACAGTATCCAGGCACATCACACTCTTGAGAGCTGTGTCTGCCGAGAATGTAAAGCCAGGGAGGAATACAATACCCAGTTGGGCGTCCGGATGGCGTGTGCAGAAGAATCCCAGGATGCCCATGATGGCTCCAGATGCACCCAGAGAGGGACCTGGGCAACGCATGGCCACCTTGAAGACATGGCTGGCAAGTGATGAGAGGACACCACAACTTAGATACACTGACAGGAATTGCTCTCGTCCTAGATCTCGGCACACTGTTGAGCTGAAACTGTGCAGGACGTACATGTTCATCCCTAAGTGCAAAAATGCAAAATGACTGAAAGTAGAGAGGACCATGGGCCAGCAGACAGCTCGGGCTGCAGGATTACTTACAAAATATCGTAACATGGTCTGCTGAAGCCTTGGGTTGTTCCAGCACCCAAACACTACTGTATTAACAAAGCACACAGGCCAAAACACTTTCTGGCCTTCAGTTAGGTCATTCCACCACCTGTTCACTGCTTTCCGAAACTCCCCCTCCTTGTGCTGCCAGCCTTCCATGGTATTCCACTGTTCAGATACCCATGTTGACCATGACTGTCGCTGAAGCTGCTCTCTTACTCTCTCATACTGCCAGATTGTTGCACCCACAAAAGACAGGCCACAAAATCCTACAGCAAATATGGTGCTCTTTACTAGGCCAGGTCCCATTCTGTCTACATTAGGGGCCTCAAGGGTTATTTTAGGGGCAAGGTTCATCCCTCCTTCCCTGTTATGCCCCCGAGGTTGCCGTAAACCCCGGTGAATGACAGTGTTTGAGGGTGTTCTGTTCCCCTGACACCAGATGCGATGCGACACAAGTCGGATGTGCCAGGAGCCATGTGTCAGCCGCGATAACACCGTCATGATTTTGATATCTGCCTGCAATGAATTAAGATGGGCTTTATTTACAGCTGCTAAAATTAAGAGACAGATGGGATAGAGGGATCTGATGGAGAAGTACAGTATTATATGACTAAGGAGTGGGTGAGCTGCAAAGAGGGCAGCCTGATAGCAGAGGACAGGGCGACAGGGAAGTGATTTGTTTGTGGCCACCTATTACCGGATTAAGGCATCTAGCGATACAGTATATAAAGAGAAGTAATTAAAAGATGACAAAATTTAAAAAGCAAGCTCAAAATGTTAGAAGTATTCTGAGATGGTCTGGCCATGTGAAGAGAGTGAATTATGAGAGGTAGACCAGGAAAGTATGTAAGTGAGGTGGAGGGAGAGAGGGGGCGAGGAAGACTGAGGAGAGATTGAACTGGAGATATTGTATATGGAGGTGATTTGTTCAAGGCAATCCCCTCAAGGATTAAGACATCTGGCTGCAAATAAACTCACAAACTACCGTGATCAGGAAGGGATTATGGGAGACACTAATGAACAACAGAATGCATTATTTGAAGAGTAATATTTGCAATAAGGCAGATAATCATCATTATACTGATAACTTTTCCCAGCTAAGGCCAGGGTGAAGTGGGGCGCAGAGACCAAGAAAAAACTGATACAAGAAGCTAACCAAGGCAGATTCATTGTCAAAAGCATGAGAGAGGAACTGCAAGACAGTTTTGGCATTTATGGACCTGGAGCCAGTGGGATCTCTTCTCCACTATCATGTGCAGGCAGAGGTTTAGCTCTGTGAAAAAATACCAGTACTCTTTCCAGTGCTCAGCCAGTTTCTGTTTGAACTGTCACAGGCTTGCAGCTGTCATTATGGTAAAAAAAAAAAAAAAAAAAAAAAAAAAAAAAAAAAAAGAGCAGCATCATTTTCAATATTTTAAAGAGGGGTTATGTTAGGTTCAATCAGATTAAGTTTGGTTAGGTTTTAATAAGGATTTTAACATTACTCGTATTATTTTTCCCAGGAAGGGTGAAATCTATCCTAGTGGCTTTCACCCCCCCCTTTTTTTTTTCTTTTTTTTTAAGGAGTTTTTATGATCTTTTGTCCTAAAGGCTTTTACCCCAAGGTCATTCATCCCAGGGGGCTTTTACTCTAAGGGGCTTTTGTCCTCGAAGTTTGTATTCTATTTATCCTAAGGGGCTTTTGTTCTAGGAGTTCTTATTCGAAAGGGCTTTTGTCTTAGGGGCTTTTTTCCTGCACCTGGTGCCTGTCATGTGGCCATTTCCTCCAAATCTTTATGTCAATAGCTACATATAACCCTCACTGGAGCAATTCCATAACATATAGGGGCATGCTACCTAAAAGAAAAGCTGTAAGTGTTCAACTGATAAAAAGCACAGCGAAATGTGGAAAAGATTGCATAATTACCAAATACTTTTCCAAATATTAGTAATCACAAGTTGGCAGCCTAGTCTGGCTCCCCGTAGGTTACATTATTTCCTAATCTCTTTTTTATAAATTATTCTCCACTCAAAGTTAGAATGCAGAGCGTTAATATATATTAAAATTGGATAAACACAATGTTCAATTATGCCCAAGATTTAAGAAATGAAAAATATTTGTCCTGAAGATTAGATAAACTGCTTTTCTCCACGTAAACGTAAACATTGTGTGACTTTTGGTGGCTCGGGGCGGGTCACAGCTGGATGCAGTGGACTGGGTGAAATTTACCCGGAAAATATAGCCCTTTCTACGTGTAATTGCCAACAGAAGCAAGTATTGACCTTGGTGACGACTCTTCCAAGGCACAGCTATAAGGAAAATTGATTAGTGAGACGTATGCGTGTGGGCATTTAACTCGACGTGGAATCCCTTTAACTTAACCCCATACAGCAGGGAGCGACAACAGGAACGAGATCAGATTGACTCCAGTACGAATGTGGATATAATAACTGGATATAATAACCTAGTCAGTACAGCTACCGGTATTTCATCGTGTAATTACGAACAGAATCGCACTGACCAAGGCGACAGCTATACGTAATTTCAAGGAAAATTGAGTGCTGGTTGGAAACTCCACGTAGACCCCCATGTTAAATCCCCAGATAAAAGGAGCAAGAATATATTGACAGCAGTGCTAATATGAAGGATGCAGTGAATTAGATACCATAAGCCAGGGTATACAGCTGCTCCAGAGTGTATATATGAAGGAATGTGCTGTATATAAGTGAGAATATTTAGCATAATTTTGCTTTCCAAACTGGATGGAGAGAGCTGAGTGTTAATAGCTAAGAGTGATAGCTCAGTTAAAGTATAACCAACAATAAACTAGAGAACTGAATTTTGAGTGAGGTTAGAGCTGGATATGAGCAAGGATCAATTAGCTTGAGCTTTTGGAAGTGGATGCATTGAATCAAGCATTATAAAGCTAAGTTAAGAATAATAGCTTCCTCCGTATGTAACTAAGTGAACTAAAAATTAGATAGCCTATAAAAGTTAGTTGAAGTTGAGTAAGGAAATTATGAAGAAGAACAATTAACTTTCCCCATGGATGCTGTGAACCAAGTGTTATAAATTAAAAGTGAACAGTCATCCAGTATGCAGATAACAACACTATAGATTTATTTGTAAACAGGATTTGGTAATCATCTCAACCATTGTGGCAGCCCTCAAATCTGAACAACAAAAACAGTACAGTATTAAGTTGACAGCAGTGCAGATGTGGATGGGTTGTATTTTGTACACATCAGATAGAATCGTGTTTCTTCAGGGAAAAAAGAAGATTGAGCATAATGTCTGCGTCACTGCGAGATAAACAAATTGGTAATGCAGTTGTGGTGGTTAATACAGTAATAAGCTGGAGAGGGATGCTCTCAGATGATGGCACCAATATGACTAAATGTTGGAGCTGCTGGCTTATACTGGCACCACCACTTGAAGGCATCCCTCTCTAGCACCCCTCTAAATATACAGTAAGAAGCTGATATAACCATTCATAGCTAGGTTTGGTTAAATGAGTGTAGGTCATTTTGGATTAGTTTACATGAATAATTAACATGAAATTTCCCAGTAATGAAAGTTTTTTACTGTGGTCGTGGTTTTGTCACTTGGTTTAATTTCCTGCCCATAAAAAACTTAAGCTGTACCATGGCCACCCCCTATAAAGGATTTGTGAAGAGGAAGCATCCCCTTATGTTTATGTATGTTGTAACAATATGTCTGTATTGTCAGTGGCTTTTTCTGGGATGATTTAGGTTAAATGTGCTAAAGCACATTTAAAGCATGTTACAAATGAAAAATTTCCCTCTTAAAATGCATTAAAAATCTGACTAAGTTACACTGTGGTCATTTTCTTTGGAAGTTAGTACAGTATCTGGGCTAATCCTTGAAGGAATGGCCATATAAAACTACCTTCATGTCACCCTTTCCTCTGCTATCAGGTTGCCCTCTCCAGTTCACACCCCCTTCCTCATATACCACACCACTGCAACCCTCCATATCACCCTCATTTCCTTCCTCATCCTCTCCCCTTTCACTTCACTCACATACTACTGGTACGCATTCCTAGTCAGTAGTCATACCACACACATCTTACTTCTGACATCCATGCTTCAGCATCACTGCGTCGGATGATCAACCTCAACACCGGGACTGGAGGCAATACAGTCGGCAGTGAAACACCATTCTCACTCCTGATTTATGACAAGCATGGACAGGACATCATCTCTCCACTCTTCTCAGTCAAGGATCTCAGAGAAATGGGCGTCACACTCCATATGTAAGATGTTACTTTATTTTCAATGATAGCCTAGGTGGTATGAACCATAAAAGTGTGGATGTTTATGTCCCTTAGGCAGAGTTAGTATTCTGGGGGCTTGCATAATAAGTGGATGAGAATGTGACCCATTTAATTGGTCAGACATTTTGTTAGTTTCTCCATCTGTCAGTTCTTTTTTTCCTCTCGGTACCCTACCTAATGCCATCCTTAGGTGGGAAAAGAGGTTGGGATAATAATATTAGCCCTCTCTCCTCTGACTTTCAAGGTTGCTTCACAGTGAGCGTGGGGAAGTTCCAGAGGTGCCAGCAATATACTTCTGTCACCCGTCAGAGGAGAACCTGATGCGGATTTGCCAAGACTTCTCGGATGGACTATATTCAGCGTACTACCTCAATTTCATCTCGCCTATCAGCCGGCAGAAGATTGAGGACTTGGCGCTGGCTGCACTTCAAGCTGGCTGTGAGGCAAATATTAAAAAGGTAGCTAATAACAATGATGGTAATAATAATGATAATAATAATACCTGTAGTAGTAACTATTCTATTCTATTCTATAGCCCGACGCCCTAATCCCGCAAAGGGTGGCCGCAGACAAAACGCCTCCAAGTCACTCTGTCACCCACCATTTGACTCCCCTCCCCCCAACTCACCCCCCCCTCCCTCATATACCTCTCAACTCCATCCCTCCACCTCATCCTCGGTCTACCCCTCCCTCTCCCTCCCTCCACCTCACCTACATACACCCTCTTAGTCAGTCTTTCATTCTCCATCCTCTCCACATGTCCAAACCACCTCAGTGTATTTCTCCTAATCTTTTCAACCACATCCACATCTACCCCACAACGTTCCTTCACTTCTTCATTCGTCAACCTGTCCCTCCATGTCACTCCACATGCTCCTCTCAAGTAACTCATTTCCACTGCTCTCACTCTTGACTTGTTCCCCTCTTGCAAGGTCCACGCCTCGCTTCCATACGTCAGGGTAGGGATCACAATACCATCATGCAGTGACTTCTTAACTTCCATACTCACCTCCCTATTTCTCATCACTGCTTTCAGTGTGCCAACAACCTTCCTTCCCTGCTGTACCCTTTCACGTACTTCATCCCCCAAAGTTCCATCCTTACTCATCACACTACCCAAGTACTTGAATGCACTCACATTCTCCATATCCTCACCATCCAACCTCACTGCACACTCTGTGACTTCATTCCTCTCAAACACCATAACTTTACTTTTGTTTACATTACCTTTCAGCTTCCTCCTCCTACACACTGTCCCAAATTCATTCACCAAACCTTGCAACTCCCATTCATCTTCACTCAACAATACTGTATCATCAGCAAACAGCAACACCGGAAGCTTCCAAATCTCACCCTCATTCATTAAGGCCACCCCCACATCCACTGCCCTACCTTGTACCTCCTTTACGACCCCATCCATATATATATTAAACAGCCAAGGAGACATTACACACCCCTGTTTCAGTCCCACATTGAGATCAAAGAACTCACTCAGCTCACCATCCACTCGCACCGTAGCCCTAGCTCCCTCGTACATACTCTTCACAGCACTCAACAATTTCCCCTCCACTCCATATATTCTTAATACCTTCCACATACCTTTCCTATCTATTCTGTCATAAGCTTTCTCCAAGTCCATGAAGGCAGCGTACACTTTCCTTCCCTTCTCTAGATACTTCTCCACTAAACATCTTAGAACAAATATCTGATCTACGCACCCTTTTCCCTTCCTAAATCCCCCTTGTTCTTCTCCAACTAGCTCCTCTGTCATATGCCTAACCCTATCAATGAGTATTCTACCATATATTTTACCAGTCACACTAAGAAGGCAAATACCCCTATGGTTACCACATACTTCTCTCTCCCCTTTTCCTTTGTACAGAGGAACAATTATACCTGATTTCCAGTCCTCTGGAACCCTTCCCTCTTCCCAAGCCAATCTACACAACTTCCATATCCACTCCACAACAATCTCACCCCCATACCTAAGCATTTCACCACACACTCCATCAATTCCTGGGGCCTTTCCCAGCTTAATCTTCTTCATTGCTTCCACTACTTCCGACCTACTGATCTCTTCCTCCCTCCTCTCATCTCTTCTTCTCCCAGCCATTCCCCAACCACTTATACTCACACTGTAGTAGTAACAATAATAATAATTATAATAATATAATAATAATCTATCTGTCTATCTTTAGCCAGGCACTGTAATCCCTTAAGGGGTGGCCATGTGGCTTTGAGTTAGTTGTTTTACAGGGAGGGGCACTAACTCTGCCAGCCCACTTGTTGACACGTAGGGAACACACGTGATAATGTTATTAATAAAAATGCAGTATTATAGTAACAGTCATGGCATATTATAGTTGATTTGTTTTTACATTACAAAGATTCCTAATCCCATTCAGCTCAGTAGATGGTCACATGTAGTCAGAATGGAGGATATATGGTATTTGACTAGTAATCAAGTAGACATATTCCTACTGTATGTCTAAGGCTCATCAAATTTCATGCAACCACAAATTAATATTCAAGTTGAGAGTGACCCAGTTCCCTCAGATGAAAACCAACCAACCATGCCTCAACTTCACATCACTAATCAGCTCTCTGAAAATTGAAGACTGTGGTTGCATTCCAGGCTGACTGAGGCTAATATCAAGAAGGTGCATCTGAGGATAGGGAGATATGTTTGATTATGTCTGGTGATGGTTTGGGGCACTGCAAAAGGTTATTGGACAGTTGCATACAGTTGTTGAATTGTGGCTGTGGGGGCTGTTTTACGTGGGCAGTCATTATTCACAGTTTAAAATGAGTCAGTTATTTAAGAGGAGCCTGTGGAGTCACGTGGAGAGACAGGCTGACGAATGAGGATATATAGGAGCGCTGTGGTGTTGATGTGGATATGATAGGAAGTGTTATGAGGAACACACTGAGGTGGTTTGGCCATGTAGAGAGGATGGAGGGTGAAAGACTGACGAAGAGAGTGTATGTGAGTGAGGTGGAGGGGGGAAGAGGGAGGGGGAGGCCGAAGATGAGATGGAGGGATGGGGTGGAGAGGTATATGAGAGAGGGGGGTGTGAGTTGGGAGCAGGGCAGTGAAATGGCGGGGGACGGGGCGACTTGGAGGCGATTTGTTTGTGGCCACCCCAAACGGGATTGAGGCGTCTGGCAATAGATAGATAGATAGTTTTAATGTATGTTTTCTACAGGTGTATGATCAACATGTCAACTTTGTGAGTCTGGAAGAAGACATGTTCACACTTCGGCACCAAGGATCTGATGCGTTTTCCTACTATGGTGAGTCTCAATGCATTTTAATTATGTATCATCAATCACTGCGCACTGTTCACTTTAACTTGACCTGAACTTTGTGTTACATCTGCCACCAAAGGTCCAGTGCTTTCACTTCCTATGATTAGTCTCTGGCAGATGCCATAGTCCAGAAAAGGGATGGTCACAAATTAATCTTGCTGGTGAGTCTCTTGAATGTGTAGAAGACTTTTCTTATTTGGGGGACATGTTATGTGCTGGAGGTACGGCTGGAGCTGGCTCTGTGGTTGGGGTAAGGAGTCATTGGAAGAAGTTAAGAGAGCTGTTGCCTCTCCTGACATTGAGAGGGTTCTCTTTCCTTGCTAAGGGATCTTTGTATGCAGCAGGTGTTAGGAGCGCAATGCTGTATGGTAGTGAGACCTGGGCAGTAAAGAAAGGGGATATTCATAGGCTCATACATACAGAGAGGACAATGATAAATGGATGTGTTGTGTACCCTTGAATATGAGGCCTGGGGGGGGGGGGCTAGGTTTATGATTGAAGAGTTTAGAGGAAGGATGGGACTGGAGATGACTTGTATTGTGATGAGGAGGTCTAGATTGAAATTGTCTGGGCATGTTGAGGGGGCGGAAGATGGCACTTGGATGTGGAAAAAGAGAAGTGTTAACGTTGGAGGTAGGATTATGAGAGGTAAACTGAAACAGACTGGGGACATGGTCATAGAATGCAACCTTAAGGATAAGGGAATGACTACGGAGACTGCCAGAGATCAAGCAGCATGGAGAGCTGCCATTAGGTGACCTAGGCTTACACATACAAGCATGTTGGAGCCATTATAAATGATTGATACAGTACAGTATGACATGTCTTCTGCCATCAGGCTGCCCTCTCCCCAGCTTACAAATCTCTTCTGTCCCATTGCATCATCTTATCCTCGTTCTTCCCCTTCCACCTCATTCGCATACACTTTCATCCACAGTCCTTCATTCTTCATTCATTCCATCTGGCCAAAGTGGTCCATAGTTTTACTCTTTTGGCTAGCATCAGATGATTTTTTACTGTATTCTAGAGATTTTGAAGACTTCTTAGTTCCTTTTCTTTAGTTATTTAGCTTCTCTCGTATGCCGTTGATGTAGACTGTTTCATTATAAAATAATTTGACATGTAATGTGAAAGACATGCAAGTGTGGATGTTTATGCCTGTGAGGTGGAGTCACAATTCCAGGAGCTTCTTTGGTAAGTAAATGAATATGTGATCCATTTAATTTGACAGACTCTTATTAGCTCTCCCTTTGTTAGAGTTCCCCCCCCCTTCCCTCTTTGAACACTACATCACCCCATTCATAGGTTAGGAAAGAAGTCAGTGTGATGATGATGATGATGGTGATGTTTTTTCCAGCCATAAACCGTGGTGATGTGAAGGACACGGATATTGAAACCTTAATGGACTCCATCGTTGACAGTCTCTTCGCAGTCTTTGTCAATTTAGGTAAGTGTATGGGCTTTTTACATATCTATCTATCTATTGCCTGATGCCATACTCCCATTAGGGGTGGCCATTTGACTCTTGAGTTATTTGTTTTACAGGAAGGGGCACTAACCCTCCACCAACCCACTTGATGACACGTAGGGAGCACGTAATTGTTTGGTTATATGGTTACCACCCAGCGTTGTAAATGGTTTCTTGGCTTACAGGAAACCATTAGGCTTGTCACTCAATGTAAAGCCACCTGTAAAGGAAAGAAAAGCAATAAGAAGTGACAGGAAAGATGGGAGAAATAGGAAGAGAGGAGGGCAGGCACAGAAAAAGAATGATAAAAGCTGAGGAAGAAGTAGGCAGCACTACATCAAGTGAGTGGATGATGGTCGCCACCACCTACCACTATACTGTACATAACTGTGGTATATATTTTTGAAACTTATATTTCATGTACTAATTCATAACATCCACTTATTAATACAATATGTACAGCTCTGGAACTGTCTCCCTCTGTCTGTATTTCCTGCTGCCTATGATCTCCAGTCTTTCAAACGCAGTGTGTCCAGGCATCTCAAAATGATCGGATCTTGAATTTGGCTCTCTATTGTATTTTGTTTTTCTCTTGGAGGGAACTGTTACTGCGGGCTCATGGCCTTTGGTTCCTTCTTTCTCGCATAAAAACAAAAAAAAAAAAGCATGGTAGTAGTTGTAGTAGTAGTAGTAGTAGTAGTAGTAGTTATTATTGTTGCTGTTGTTAATATTTAATCCCCAGGTTCATCTGAATCATGAAGCTGGAGGACTTTCAGGTTAAAGTGTCCCTTTTTTAACAGTGCACCATCCTCTTATCAGGGGATAGGGAGGGGATGAGGGAAGTGTTATAACTGGGCATCTCAGTGCCACAGCATAAAAGTGAAGGGGTGAGTTGATGATGACAGTTACCATGGTTATGAGGCTGATGATGATGTCCACAGGTCAGGTACCAATCATCCGGTGCCAGAGGGGTAACGCGGCTGAGAGTGTCGGTGAACGCCTGGACAAGAAACTTCGCGAGAACCTCCGGGATACTCGCAACTCTTTCTTCACAGGTCTTGGCTCGGAGGGATTCACTGCAGGACAGCTAAGGTAGGTCATAGTCCTTACTCGTATTTTTATTATTATTATCATTTAATAGCTCTCTGGTGCTATAGTGTGTTTGATCTAACCTGACATGCATCAGCCTTGGTCACCAAATGGCAGCTGGGAGCAGGACAGTGAAATGGCAGGGGAGAGGGCGACATGGAGACGATTTGTTTGTGGACACCCCTTACAGGATTAAGGTGTCTGTCAATAGATAGATAGATAGATTATTTGGGTACTTGGCAAAAATGTGATTGTAAATTTGTGGGCCCTGAACCAATTAACATTTATTCCCAATTTTTGCTTTATTTAATTATTGAGGGGTTTCATCATTGCAGTAGTTTGGCAGACCAATTGACCATGATCAAGGAGGTCTTACTGTAGTGGAATAGACTGGTTTGAACTCTTGAGACCACCAGTGACACTTGCATCTTTCGTAGAAGCCATGGCTAGGGTTAAATGAAAGTAAAATGAGATAAGAATTGGACAGAATACAGGCACCACCAAAGGAGGGGGAGGTGATGGCTGAATCAATAGAGAGAGAGAGCCTGCAGTCCTAATTGACCCAGGTTCAAATCCTAGCTGGGACAGGGAACAGTTTAAGGATTTGAATTTCATAATGCAAACTTTCCTGATCTACCGGAAGACCTGCCGACATGTCGTAAAAGAACCCCCACTAATACCAATACACCAGTCCTGTATGAGGCAGCCCTGGCATGTATTCAATATGGACAGTGGGTGTTAGTGCCCAAGTTGTGACATGTGGAGGTGTAGGAGGACTACTGGGCCTTGGGATAAGCCACGGCCCCCCGAAAAATAGGCCCTGAAGCCTTTGCCCAGAGTCAGACTCATTAAAAAAAAAAAAGACATGCTCTGTAAGCATTCCAAGTGATCACACTACATTCAACACTATCTCTGGCAGATGCGAGAATTTCAAGTGGCCTTGTGTAATTTTTCCCGGTTTATAAGGTACGTGTCAAGTGGGGTTGGTGGAGGATTAGTGCCCCTCCCTGTAAAACAAGTAACTCTAAGCCCTTGGCCACCCCGTTTGGGATACATGGTGTCTGGCAATGAATGAAAATGAATGAATAAGGTACCAGACAGTCCAGTACTGAAAAATTGGCGCTGTACCTGTATTTATATTTTTGTTTTTTGCTATTTTCAGAGACCAGTATTAATAGTCAAGTAATTGTCAGTTACAGCAATGACCTTGTCTTTATTCTTTTTTTTTTTTCACCCCATAATGATGATGATTTATATTCTTTGCTTCAGTATGTAGCTATTGCTTTTTTTTTTCTTTTTTTTTACAGTTTCCAGAGACCACTGTTAGTAATTGTGGATCGCAACGTAGACCTTGCCACTCCCCTGCACCATACCTGGACCTACCAAGCCCTGTGCCATGACGTACTTGGGTTGGGGCTAAACAGAGTGACAGTCACTGAACAAGACCCAACACACCCAGCAAGCCCCACCCCAAGGACCAAGGCCAAGGATTATGATCTCAATAATGTTGATGCATTTTGGAAGGCTCATAAAGGTTTGTGTCATGTGTGCTGTTGTATGTACAGTATATACTATATATCTGTGTTTCATCCAATCCAATATTTGTTCTTCTCACCAGGAGCATAGGGGCCAGTAGCAAGGCAACTTAATCGATCATTTAAAGCAAAGTTCACCAGCAACATTTTCCCATGATTACGAGTGTCAGTTTGAGAGCTTTTTTTTTTTTTTCTGGACTCTACCTCATCCCATCCATAGGTGCAGAATGAGGTCCAATTGATGATAGAAAAGTAGTGTTTAGTGCCAGTTTATTAATGTTTACTTTTATGGTGTATAGTGACAAAGATCCCTAACCTATTTTTCAGCTCAATTGATGACCAGGTGTAGTCAGGTTAGAGGTTAAATTTGACCTGTTACCAAGACACTTTTATGTCTATCCCATAACTAAAGCTCACCAAATTTGATGCCAACACAGCTTTTGCATTCATATTGAGAGAGTGGCCCAGTTCTCTTTGGTGAAGAACAACAGATTAGCTACTGGTAAAATGCCATCCTGGTTAACTTCCTCAGGCAGTGCATTCCCTGATGTGGCAGCAGCAGTGGAAGCAGAACTGGAGGAGTACAAGAAGGCCGAATCTCACATCAAGGGCCTCAAGACAGACCTGCCAGACTCCGACGCCTTCGACCTGCTCAGCGACAACACCGCCAAGCTGACCTCTGCCATCACGTCACTCCCGGAACTGATCAAGAAGAAAGCAGAGATTGATAAACACATGAGTATTGCTATGGGTAAGTCAGGGTTATATGTACAGCTATTTTTCCAAGTCCTCTAATTTGACTATGTGTGTTCATTGCTACCTCTCTTGCAGTCATGGCAACACTACCAAGCTAATCTCTGCCATCACATCACTGCCAGAACTGATCAAGAAAAAAAAAAATGAGGTTGACAAGCACATAAGTATTGTTATAGATAAGTGAGGTTCCTTAATTTTCCTATTTTCCTAAGTAATTTGATCATATTTATAGTGGTAGGTGGGGGCTCTCACCATCCACTTACTCAATGTAATGCGGCTTCAGGTGTCTGCCCTTTCTCCTCTTCCTTCCTTCCTCTTCCTTCTTTCTTTCCTTCATTCTTTCCTCTTCCTTCTGCCTACGAGGGACTTTACTCTCCCTCTTCTGTCTCTCTTTCCTTCATTCTTTTTCTTCCTTCTGCCTATGGGTGACTCTACACTGAGTGACAAGCTAAATGGTTTCCTGCACACCAGGAAACCATTTACTACGCTGGGTGGTAGCTATATAACCAGATTATGGCACACGGTGGTTTAGTGGGTAATTGAGGCATTCCAGTCGGATTGGGCTGGTGTGGGTTTGTATGCAAGGGGTAGTTGGGGTTAGTTGCTCATGTAATGACATTCAGGGATGAGTGAGGCTGGTCACTCTCATCTTAAATGTCAGGACCAACTTGCCTAGCCCCGGGCTCCTATGCTCCTCATAGGGCGACATAGGATTGGATGATGGAAGGATGGATGGATTTATTATCTGTTGTTCCTTGCTACCACTCCCTCTCCTGACAAAACTGCTATCACATCACTCATTAAACTTACCAATAAAAGAGTGGAAATTGGCTAGCAGATGAGTTGGGTGAATTAGGTTCACTTGTTTACCTTTTTTCCTGGTAATTTGAATTCAAGTACATTTATTAATTCATTCTAGCAACCTTTGTTATGGCCTTTGTTGACCATTTTAACTGATAGTTAGTGTGAAGTGTGTAAGTGTGGATGGTTATGCCTTATTAGGGTGTTGTGGAAGGCCAGCCACCATGCCTTGGGCCCACACCACCCCTTTGATAGCTCAGAGCTACTCAAGGTAGATAGTAACCATTCACCTCACGAGAAATAATAATTGATAACCAGTTGAACTCTGTCTCATCCCCTGGCAGCGCTGTTGAATGGCATCAAGTCTCGCAAACTGGATGTGTTTTTTGAGGCTGAGGAGAAAATCATGGGTAAAGCCACACTGGAGCGACCATTACTTGAGGTGAGTGGATCCTGTGCATGCGTTTGATTTGTTTCCCTTTTCTTGTGCAGGTAATCCATGATAGTGATGTAGATATAGAGTAAAGCGTCTGTTTTTTTTGTTTTTTTTTATCATCATCATCATCATCATCATCATCATCATCATCATCATCATCTAATCCTGTGTTGCCTGGAGCTAGGCACATTTGTCCTTACATTTATTATCCATCCATCCATCATCCAATCCTACGTTGCCCCATGAGGAGCGTAGGAGCCCGGGGCTAGGCAGTTGGTCCTGACATTTAAGATGAGAGTGACCAACCTCACTAATCCCTGAGTGGCATTACCGGTACGTGAGCAATAGACTCCAACCACCCCTTGGATATAAACCTTCACCGGTTCAATCCGATTGGAGCACAATAATTACCCACTAAACCACCAGGCGCCAAAATGTGGTTATATGGTTACCACCCAGCATAGTAAATGGTTTTCTGGTGTACAGGAAACCACTTGGCTTGTCACTCAGTGTAGAGTCACCCACAGGCAGAAGGACGAGGAAAGAATGAAGGAATGAAAGACAGAAGAGGGAGTGTAAAGTCACCCATGGGCAGAAAGACGAGGAAAGACTGAAGGAAAGAAAGACAGAAGCAGATGGAAGGAAAGAAGGATGGAGCGGAAAGGGCAGACACCCGAGAGCAGCACTACATTGAGTGAGTGGATGGTGAGTGCCCCACCTACCACTAACATTTATTATCTCTTATAGATAACACATGATAGTGATTGCGAAATTCTTTTTCTCCCTTAGATAATCCGTGACAGCGAGTGTGGCTTACCAATGGACAAGCTGCGTACATTCCTGATCCTGTACCTGTGTTCTGCCAGCATGACGGATGCCGAGGTTGATGAGTATGCCACAGCCCTGATGGAGGCTGGAGCTGACACTACGCCACTCCTCTATCTCAAGCGATGGAAGTCTTTGATGAAGGTGGGATTTTTAAAATTTCCCTCTTTATTTTAGAGTACTTAAATGCAAGATATGTGCAGCTGATATGGAAGCAGAATGGTGCAGTGTATTAGCTCAGGAGAAGAAAGAGCACTGTTTGAGAGTGGCGCAGCTTGTTGATGAAAGAGGAGAAAGAACATTTGAGAGAATGAGAGAGTTGTGTGAAGATAAGTTAGCCCAGAGGTGTATCTGTTACAGCCATCCCCTCTTGAAGAGTTCCTAAGAGGTAGTAAGATGATTATGTTGATGATGATGATGGTTTGTTTGTGAGATGAAACCGGTATGGAAGTCTTTGATTAAGGTAAATTTTTTATCTTGTTTTTTCATTAATACAAAATAATATTTAGAAATGGTTTTAGACTCATTTCACAGATCATGCTGTTAGTTTCTCTTTCCCAGTATTTTGGGTCCTACATCATTCCATCCTTAGGTAGGATGATGATGATGGTTTTGTCTGTCATTCTTCCTACAGTTAATTTATTAGGAAATGTGTTATGACAATGATGTTTTGATGATGATAATAAGGAAAACAATTTTTTGTATATCGGTCGTACACTGAAGAAAGAATTAATTGAAGACGTGTATTTTCCTCTGCAGATGACAGCTGGCATGGGCATGTCTGAGTACACTGGGGGAGTTGCCAAGACTGTCTCCATGTTCTCCAAACTGATGAACCAGGGGTCAGCGCTTGTTGTAGAGGGAGTCAATTTTGTGCTGAAAGAGAATGTGAGTGTGTAAGATCAGTCGAGATCATTTAAACCTGTATACTGTATTGATGTGTATGACATTTTGGACAGACATACGTACTTGGGAGAACAATGTGTGAGAGGGAAACCTTCATGTGGTGGCACTGATAGAATTGGGACTTCACTGCCTGGTCATACAGCTATCCTTCATTTCCTTTCCTGCCACCCGAAGGAGACTGGTGTACTGCAGGAAAAGAATAATTTCAGCCTTCAGACCACTGGGTTCATGTTCAGATGTGCTTGGACTTTCATGTGTGACTGCTGTTTGAGAGAGCTTCATTCAAAAGGAGAATGTGAGTGTGTAAAACTAGTAGAGATAAATTAGACCTGTACTGTATACTGAGCTAGAAAGATTAGTAAGTCATTTTCAACACACGTGCATTCGTATTTGATTTTTTATTTGGGGGGGGGGAATATTTTATGGTTTCCTGTACACCAGGAAACCATTTACTGTACTGGGTTGTAACCATATAACCAACTTATGGCGCCTGGTGGTTTAGTGAGTAATTAAGGTGCTCCAATCGGATTGAGCCAGTGCAGCTTTATATCTGAGGGATGGTTGGGGTTTATTGCTCACAAAATGCCACTCAGGGATGAGTGAGGCTGGTCACTCTCATCTTAAATGTCTGGACCAAATTGCCTAGCCCCGGGCTCCTATGCTTCTTAAGGGACAACATAGGATTGGATGATGGGTGGATGGATGTCATCAAGGGAAGTATGCTGATCATTTATCCCAGACTGCACTGGACTACACTAATCAATCCTTATCACTATTGCAACTCATACATGAGTATACTGTAGTTTGCCTTTCTTTTTTCAGAAATTGCCCATCACTCGCATTTTGGACCACCTGATGGAGTTGAAGAGCAGCGAGGAGGACAAGGAGTACCGCTACTTTGACCCTAAACTCCTGCGCCCCGGTGACTCAGCCACTCGCACTCGCACTCCATTCCAGGTTAGTACTGTAATACTTCAGACCTGAGGCTCACCTGATCATGAGCCCAGTGAACTGCAGGATGAAGTTGCCATCCTGCAGCTCACCATCCTCCTCTCAGGGTACAGAGAGTTAAGGAACATTTATATAAACGGGCAGCAGAGCTGTCTGGTCATATTGGAGTCATCCATCTTCATCACCATTATACTTTAAGGATAGTTTGAATTACTGATGAGAAGTGATGGTATATTCATTACTGCGCCATCATCGTCATCCTCATCATCATCCGGACCTCCTTTCCCACCTTAGGGCAGGGTGAGGGGTAGCAGTGTCCAGACAGCCCAGATTTGCCCAGTCCAATGGGCCATGCTTCCATTCGCCCACCATTCAAGTTCCCAGAATCCTGGCTGTATCTGATATGCCAGAAACATTCACCACGTTCTGTAGCTTCACAAAAATGTATCCAGTAGAGCAATGGTTCCCAACCTTTTTTCTGTCTTTTCCCCCCTTCAACCAGTTCACCAGTTCAGATTCGCCCCCCCTGCTCTCTCTCTGACTAAAGGCAGTCATACCATTAGTGTTTTATATTTTTTTGCAGTACTTGAAGAAAAGTCTGTCACCACATTCTATGAGATTTGTTTGCTGTCGGCTAATAGCTAGTAATCTGTATTTCCCTCAATAAATTTCCCCCCAGGGGGAAATTTCCCCCAGGTTGGGAAATGCTGCAATACAGTCAGTCCAGATGCTGTCACGTTAAAGCGGGGTGCCGAATCCCTGATCATGCGCTTCTCCTCACAATATTCATCCAGCCAACTCGATTTCTTATCAGTCCCCTAGCCTCACCGACTTCCAAACCTCTCTTCCTCACACACTCATCCACCATATCCCTCCACCTTCTCCTTGGCCTGCCTTGCCTCCTTCCTCCTTCAAATTCGCTCAGATATACCTTTTTCACTACTTTATTGTTATCCATTCTCTCCACATGACCATACCATTTCAGTTCACTCTCTTCGATTCTGGTGTCCACAGACTTCCTCACTCCACGTCTTTCACGATCAGATTATTTTGCGTCCTATCCACTCGCTGCATTCCACATACATTCCTCAGCAGTCCCATCTCCACTGCTCTCACTCTTGACTTTTCATTTTCATGCCACACCATAGTCTTACATCCATATGTTAAAGTTGGCATTAACACACCTTCATGTAACTGTAATATTTCTTCACCACTGCAGTCTAGGTATTTTATTCCAAGTCTAATACTGTATGTTTGCAGGATGTGATAATGTTGCATTACTGTTGAATGTGGTGATGTTTTCATCATCCTAAGCTGTATTTAGCTTGTTTTCACCTGATGGAATTGAGATCATCCTACAACTTGAATACTTGTTTGTGGCTGCAGGAAATTCAGTGAGGTGCTGCGACATAAAAGTGTCCCTGTGCATCACCAGTTATAGGAGTATACTATGTTTGCAGGATGCAGTGGTGTTCGTTGTTGGAGGAGGGAATTATGTCGAGTACAGTAACCTGGTAAGCTATGCTAAGAAGAAGGCTGGGGTGGGAGGTAAGCGCATCACATATGGCTGCACCGACGTTGTCAATGCTGAACAGTTCATTGCGCAGGTCTGTATCATCGTTTATCTAATCAAATCTAGGAATGATGCTATCTTTCCTCTTAAGGAATCAAATTATTTGGGTTGACCATGGTACAGCTGATGCCAGAACCAACTGATTACATCCCAGTAGTCACAGGAAGCTGTTGGAGAAAAAAGAAATTTGATATGTCTGAAATGACTTGTAACCATGTGAGAGTTTCATTTTGGACTTTGACTCTATGCACAGTCACTCAAAACAAGGATCACCAAGTGACTGTACTTGTGGCTTAATATTTCCTGCCCATTAGTGATGATTGTGTGGCTCATTACCAAGCTTGCAGTCACATTTCACTCTCATGGTAGTACCTTCTAGGGTCCGTGGTAGCCATCCATCTGCTACACCATCAGCATCATTGTAATTATTGTCAGTTAATTTGTGGCCACCCCTTCTGGGATTAAGACATCTGGCCGTAGGTACATAGATAGACAGACAGATAGGCAGTAACATTTTAATTTAATGTTTCAGTGATAGTAACTTTATTCATTCATTTTTCAGTTAACAAAGCTTGGGGGTGAGATCTCATGAAGGGCCGAGAGATCGCAGAAGATTGCAGTGAAATCCCTCGCTTGCTATGAACTGTGTGCTGGCCAGGACCACCAGTTCTGAAGCCTTATTGTTTGTACACTTGTACATACATTTACATGGTCTGTTATACAGTTTGCAATGCTCTGAGGTACACTAGTGCTAGAATTATTGGATGAATGAATGTATAGGGTGCTCTGTGAACATCAGGATCTTATTCTTGGGCTTGAGTTTCAGTAAGAATGCTACACAATATCAATATGGGTCCAGTTTTCAACCATAATTGAGATACAAGTACTGAAATCCTTATGGACAAAAACATTGGCCCTCATAATTCACTCATAAGGTCATCAGTAATTGTAGCTCCAAAACACTTGAGAATTGGACCTATGTTGATATAGCATTTCTTACTGAAAATTAGTCCACTGGACCTTGATGAGTAAGTTCTCGGAGCACCTCACATATCACTACACACAATCCATTTACCCTGTGATGTAATTTTGTCATTCCCACACAACACAGTGAAAGAGTTCATATATGAAGTGTATCCTGTGAGATGTGTACCAAGTTCAGGAGGTTTGTCCGTCCATCCATCATCCAATCCTGTGTTGTCCTACATTCCTCATGGGGCAACACAGGATTGGATGAATGATGGACGGAAAAACCTCCTGAACTTGGTACACATCTCACAGGATACTCTTCATATATGAACTCTTTCCCTGTGTTGTGTGGGAATGACAAAATTGCATCACAGGGTAAATGGATTGTGTGTAGTGATATGTGAGGTGCTCCGAGAACTTACTCACCAAGGGCCAGTGGAAAACAGTGAAATTTTCATTCCATCTCTTTCTCTTGCTACGTCTCTCTCCTCTGAAAAATGAATGTGTATACAGGTACAGCACCAGTTTCCAGCACCCTTGGTTCCAGAGCCTCGCCAGTTGAATCATTTGGCCGGACTGAGGGAGGTCACATGTGTCACATATAATAATTCAACAGGGACCAACATAGGTCATGTACAATAACTCAGCAAGACACCCCAGACCCACTATCCTTCAGTGTAATCATACTCATGTTCTAATTTAAGTTCTTTATGGAACAAATGAGCCAGATTCATTATCATGCTACCCACCAAGTCCACTCTATCACTCTGATGCTGTTGCAACCTTTCCATCATCACTTGATCGTGCTCACAGCAGTACTCCTACCATCTTTCATAAATTTTCTAATGCTCATTTGCTTCTTTTAATCACTATGTGCATAGAGTTCAGTATTTTTTCCCTTCTGCTTCTTCATATCATAAACAGTGGACAAACCATTACCATAATTATGTGTGACAACTTCTGTAAAGGAACACCATGCTCCAGCTTTTCAGCAGTTCTACCTTATCCTGTTCATTGTTGTTTTTAGCATAATATAAATGTCTTACTGCACTAAATCCCCCCAAATAGCTGGTAATTCACCATTCTGAAAAGATAGGTGATTGAAAATATTCATGAAGATCAGGGTGTCCAATGTGGCAAGGTCACTATCAGTTACAATGGTAATAGTGTGCCTTGCGGCAGCTGGCTTCCAAACATAAACAACCCCAAAAAGTAATAACGCTTTATGCACTCCTCACTCACATATACTGTAAAGTGCCTCATTAAATACCAGTAATGGAAAAAAGATTTGGTTTGCCTGTGGTAGTTTTTCAGAATAAACTGAAGTGGTGATTTAGTATTTAGGGGTCAACTTAACTAAAAGAATGGTAAATGTTGTAAGAAATGTCATATTCACAAGAACAGAAATTGATGGTTAGGAGTGGTTAATTGCAAAAATGTTTTTGAAGCCATAACTAGGGTTGAATGAAAGTAAAATAAGCTAAGACTCAGACAAAATACAGGGATCACCACCAAGGCAGGCAGTATAAGCAATCAAAGTGAGCATGTACTAAACTTAACACCATCTGTGACTGCTTGATAAACTATTTTGGCGTGCACAGGAATTTGTAGTGTCCTCTCGTAATTTTGACTGGACTAAAAGAGGTGCTGGACCATCTGATGGCGGAAAATTGGTGGTGTACCTGTGTACAGTATATATATATATATATATATATATATATATATATGTATGTATATATTGAGCCTCTGTGGTACAGTGGTAGAGCATGCATTTTGTACACGGGTGAACCAGGGTTCACGCCCTCCAGGGTGATAAGCTTTGGGAGTGTTCACCTGGCCACGTACTACATTGGCGGACACAAGGGGTGCTGTGGTTGAAACAGTGTCGCTTACTATAAAGTATGCTTCCACCCAGTCGGCTTGCTCGGGCCGATTACACTTGGTTCACAGACTACACACACATCCAAAGCCACTCCAACACTACAATTACACTTACAAGCACTTCTCACCGTACATACAATCTCTACTAGACAGCCTAAGCCACTTGGTAGAGATACATTGGCTGTATCGTCCCGACTTCGGTAGGGATAGGCCGGTCCTGCAGTGGATACTCAAACGGCTGATGATGATGATGTATATATCATCATCCATCATCCAATCCTACATTTCCCCATGAGGAGCGTAGGAGCCCAGGGCTAGGCAGTTGGTCTCGACATTTAAGATGAGAGTGACCAGCCTCACTACCTCATCCAGTTCCTAGGTGTGAGGGGAGGTCTGGATGATGATGATGATGATGATGATGATGATGAAGACTGGCACAACCCAACTGATACTGTGACAGTGGCTTGATAAAAATGAAAGATGTATAATGTAACACATAGAGTGGATGAGTAAATGGAAGTATCACCCCATTTAATTATACATTGTTTATAGCTTTTCCTATTCTTTGTTCTCCTTTCCCAATTTCTGTATATGTTTTGATTTACTGTAATAGGATATTTGGGTTATGGTGACAGTGAAGATGATGATGATGTACTGTATATATATTTTTCTGTTCAGAACATGGAAATTTTCATTTAAATATTGTATTTTTATCCTTCAGAATAATGCTGGATAGGGATTCCTTCAAATGGTGGCGCTGATATAACCAGGCAGCTCCACTGCCTGGTTATACACACATTTGTCACCTCTCTCCTTATCCCCTGAAAGGGTATATATATCCAGTTTGAAGTCTTTCTTTTGCTAAGTAACATCATCTGCCAGTACTGAGAAGATGTTAAGCCAGCAATGCAGTAAGTACTGTGGTAGTAATATTGCAATAGTAGTAGCAGTGATGTTATTATTATTAGTTGTTGTAGTGATAATAGTTTCATTTGCTTCATTTCACTTTTGAAGGCTCCAACATGCTTCCATGCGTCAGCCTTGGTCACCTAATGGCGGCTCTCCATGCTGCTCAATCTCTTTTCCTAAAATGTGTGTTGCACACAATGATGTTCATTGCCTCCTCAAACTCAGGTATCCTTTCCCTTTCCTCACTTCTTATACCATATTCACATCCTCCATGTACTCCTTCAAATCCTTGAGCTGCTTTTCCTACATGACCATGTAAGTCCCCCTCCCAAAACTACCATCTCATCATCCCCCATACCACCTACTGCATGTACAGTATTAAGTCATCCCAAAATATATCCTTCTTTACCTCATTCAAGCCTGCTTGTGGAGCATATGCTGATATAATTGCAAACATCATTCCAGTGAACAAAATATTCACTGCTAATATCTTATCACATACTCTCATAACATTCATAACATTCCACCCATTTCTCTGCAACCAACACACCCACACCCCCGTATCAGTCTGTACCCCCTGCCATAACAACTTATAATTGCAATCCATCCCAACAATCTTTCTGGCTGATCCACCCATGCGCTGGACTTCCTGCAAACATCCCACATCCAGCCACCTCCTATTGAATACCTCAACCACTTCCCCTGCTCTACCTCTTAAACTTCTTACATCCCATGAGCCCACTCTCATACCCCTGCATGATTTAATGTCCTCAGGCTTGTTTTGAAACTTGTACTTAGTCATAGTTGGTATTAATAAAGGGATGTCACAGGCCCCACCCACTGCACAGGCCAAGGTCCAGGCAGTGGATCTACGGCTCCTAGCCCACTAGCCTTACCAGTGGCTGTGGTGGTGGCCTCAGGGCACCCTGCCAGGACAGCTAAAGGGACACCCACCAAGCGTGCCTTGGCACTGTAACTGCTCTGTCATTACGCACCCACTGATAGAGCAGCCTCCTGGGGCACTACTCCCAGGTTCGGGCCCCTCTCTATTAGGCAGAAGCGGCAGTAGTAGTAGTAGTAGCAACAGCAGCAGCAGTGTTGGTAGTAATAGCAAGTTAGTAGCAGTAGTTGCAGTGATGGTAGTAATAGCAGCTTACGTTAGTAGTAGAAGTGGTAGTGGTAGTAGTAGCAGATGCAGTAATACTTGTAGTAGTAGGAGAAATAGTAGTTGTAGCAACTTAGCAAAAGTAGTAGAAGGAGTAGTAATTGTAGCACCAGGCTCATCTGAAATGTGAATCCTGTTGACTGCAGTCTGGTTGCCCTCTCCTATAATCCACATCCGCCTTTCGGGGGATAAGGACAGGATTTACGGACATTTCTTTAGGGATTTAAGAGGATAGGGAAAGAGTTAGGGACGCTTAACCGGGCAACTCCACCGCTGTTGGTATAAGTGCCACCACATGAAGGCACCCCCTAGCACCTTATCATCATGGAGGGGGAAAAAAAAAAATCATTAGCTCCAGGTCGCTTTCTCTCGAGTCGTTCAAACAGCATTCCGTTAGCGTGAATTATTCAGGCGTCTTTGTGAGAAAGACAATAACTGCCATTATACTATTATTTTGAATATTAATATAGCAGGCAATAATAAATAAAGGTGATTATTAGATAATACACTAGAGATAAGAAGTCGTACTGGAGGGCATTCATTATTAAACATAAGGGTTTCAGGATGTTTTATGTCTATATCAACAGCCGGCACTCTTATTAAATATGAAAGAAAAAATTAGTAGGTGTGTCTTATTATTAATTGATGGACAGGGAGGCAAGAAAAATGCATAAAATAGGGTGAAATATTTACTAGCCAGCGCCATTTTGCATCATCTTGTTTGTTTGTGACACGACGGCTGCTCGATATCGTCTTCTCTTCCTATTTCTCACATTTTCCAGAAATTGAGGACGCTTAAAAAATTTTCAGGCCCAGCTGACACACAAAGGAACTTTGGGCACATCCAGATAACCCTTACAATCGTCCATATATACGCGAAAACTGAGTGTCAATGCCAAATCAACAGGGAGCTCAGGTCTGAAGGGCGGATTGGATTTTCACCGTAGCTATTATTTCCACCCTTCCACCTGCCTTAATTTTCCGTCATGGCGTCGAATTGATGTTGATTTCGTGCCTAGTGCAACGGTAGTGAAGTAATATGAGCAGCTTCTTCATATCAAGGTGAGGTCGGAACCCAGTTTTTCCTTATTTGATAAAATTGTGGAACATGGACGTAATTATTATTATTATTTTTTTTTTTTCTTCAGAAGATTTACGTCAGCGTTACATTGATTAGATTGTTGGTGTATTAGTCGAAATTATTTTATACAACAGTGGTGTACATCGAGTATTTTGGGGATTAATGTTTAATTAGCAGTCATGGGTAAATTTTACAAAGTCACTCTAATGATACTGATAAATTTTTGCTTACAGTAAGTTGTATTCATCAGTATAAATGATTTCTTCAGTACTGTTTCCTTTACAAATTTATTAGAGGCAATTAATAAACTTAGGGATGGAGTGTGGGGGCAATGCCCACCCCATCCTCAGGAAGGTGTCATGTGCAATAGAAAAAGTTTCCAAAATTGAGTGACACAGAATGTAGTGGAAAAAGCAAGATGAACATAAAAACAACTGTTTGGACTTGTAAAAATATACAACATTGTGATTTATGGAGCCACATGAGTGGCTACAATGGGCTCGCACAGTATGCAAGTGGATGGACGGTACATGACCTCGCATACTGTGAATACATTATCTTATGGAAAAATAACATAAGGGCGGGACCCCCTCAAACCTTGATATTTTAATAAAGGGAAAATTTTAACGACATATACTACGGATATAGCTAAAATAACAAAACTATGGTCAGTCACCTTAAAAACGGTAGATGATAGTCCTGATGGGCTTAGATAGTAGGGGTTCCAAGGCGTGGCAACACACTTAAAGTGCCTCTGCTGCACCAGCCACTGCACCACCCACCACATCAACACTTTCCTCCTCATAACTAGACTCCTCTTGAACACCTTCCCCCCTAACCTGAGACTCAGTCACTTCGGCCAAAAACTCTTCGAGGTCTAATGTTGACACAACTGACATTGCATCCTCTTCTTTCTTTACAGGAACTGGATCAGACGATGTAGCTGGTTCCTCACTTTCACTTTCTTGAGGTCGCCATGTGTAACTTGTTATGATTGTCTGCTTCTTCCTGTTAATTTCTTGCCTGTGCCTGTCTGTGTAGAAACGGAAGGCTTTGTCAATATTAGCAAGAACCTCCTCCATTCTTTGATGGCAGATTTCCTGTTCCTTCAGTTCTTCTTTGAGCTTATCTACTGCCGCACAGATCTTGCTTAACCATGACGTAGATGGTTCCGTGCCGCCTTGCATCACACTAGGCACCTGTAGCCTACTTGACTCTGCCTGGCCTCGGGCTCAGCCTCAGCCTTGTCAGCCCGATGCAACACTTCCTGGGGAGGCTGTTCCTTGGTAGCAGTGTGCGCCTCTCGTACGTCCGCCAATGTTACGTCCTCGAAGCCTGGTACGGCTTGTGCATCTACGTAACGACTGATGTCACGATGGGCATGTCATGCGGGGGGAGAGGGATCATTTAGTCTGGGAAAATAGCAGCTTTGATCCACTCGTCATCTCTGCCTCTCTTATTATGGGCTAAACTCGCGCATTCAAAATTTTACGGTTATGATTTTGGTCACTCATGTACTATGCAGTTCGTGCACTGTGATCACACATACTGTGTGAGCCCATTGTACCTCAGTAAGGTGATAATGAATAGACTTAATAATGAGACTTGTCAGTAGTAGTCATGGGTGCATTGCTGATCTATATATCATAGTATTGTGGATCTCCATTTGTATAATTTATATGTAGAAGTGAGTTGACTGATGTTCAAGTCACCATGATATTGTTTTGTTTCGTTTATAAAGGCTGCAATGAATAATTATACCTGACTTCCAATCCTCCGGGACTCAAAAAATCAAATCCATTGTTAAACTGGGGTTTGGCCATTGTTAGGCGGGGTATGGTGGTATTTCTACCCCCCTGTTAAGCCGGGGTATCGCATCTAGAGGTATCGTGTACAGTATTGAGGTATACCTCTACCCAACATAGAGCCTTGCCTCCCTTTCTCCCTCTGAGCCACAAGAAACTCCTTATCCTCACAATTTTTGATGAGGTCAATGGCATTCATGTTTGCAGTGTCAAAGAGATCTTTCATCTGTTCTTACATTAGGTAAAAAAGTCATGCTAACACTTCTCCACAAGAAGATAATTTACTTCCAAGTAGTCTTGGTTGGTCAACAAGACAAATCTTGCTTTTGCTCCTGCTTTTCATCACTGGCGTTGACAGTTTCACTTCAGTCATAGTAAATAAGTGCTTAATAACTCAGAAGGCAAATCACCGAAAAAAGAAGAAAAATATAGGTTTTGTATTGCTAAAATGTCGCCTCCAATGAATTAGGCCTAAAGCAAACACTTTTTTTCAAGTACCGGTAACTAAAAAGATTATTATCACAACAATAATTTTGCTTATTAGTCTCAGACTTTGGTTAAGATTGCCACCAGTAAATATCATCCAATTTGACAAAAATCTGGTGTCTCAACAGTTTACAACTAAACTCACAATATACAATGCCAGCAAATAAAGTATTCCAGAATTAATTTTCCCCGAAAGTAATAAGGACCACCCTACTGTGTTAGACTGTATATGATTCACTCATTCATTTTTGAAGGCTCTAGCATGCTTTCATGCGTTGGCCATGGTCACCTAATGACGGCTCTCCATGCTGCTCGATCTCTGGCAGCTCCCCTATTCAGTCCCATATCCCTGAGGTCACAGTTAATGACCTCGTCCCAGGTCTTTGTACCTCTCACAGCCCTGCCCATAACATTAACATTTCTCACTTTCTGCACCCAGTTATCGTCCTCCATCTTCTCCACATTCCCAAACCATCTCAGTCTACCTCTCCTCATCACAGCACAAATACAGTACACTCCTGTAAAATGATTTCACTGTAAAAGTAATATGAATGAAGTTATACAATATAGCTGGTTATCTTTTTCATTGTTGATTTTCAGGTGAAACAAGATGTTTTGGAAGTACAACTTTGGTTCCTCCGCCCAGATAGAAACTCTTCTACAAAAGGAAGTAAGTCCTGTTTTTTTTTTTACACTTCTATTTGTACAGTATCAACATATTTACCAAGTACACTGGTTAATGGTTGCTGGTACGATAATATTGCTGTGTACCGCATCAACATACAGTATATGCGAAGTACACTTGCCAGTGGTTGCTAAGAATATATTGGTGTGTACTGTTTCACCATATTTACTAAATACACTGGCTAATGGTTGCTAAGAATATATTGGTGTGTATTGTTTCACCATGGTAGGTGGGGGGCACTCACCATCCACTCACTTGATGTAATACTGCTTTGGGTGTCTGCCCTTTCCTATCTTCCATTCTTCCTCTTCTGGTTTTCTTTCCTTCATCCTTTCCTCTTCTGCCTGTGGATGACTTTACACTCCCTTTTTTCTTTTTCTTTTTTTTTTTTTGCTTTACTCTTTCCTCCTCCATCTCCTTGTGGGTGACTCTGCACTGAGTGACAAGCCAAATGGTTTCCTGTACACCAGGAAACCATTTACTATGCTGGATGGTAACCATATAACAAAATTATGGCACCTGGTGGTTTAGTGGGTAATTAAGGCGCTTCAATCGGATTGAGCCGGTGAAGGTTTATATCCAAGAGGTGGTTGGGGTTTATTGCTCACGTAATGCCGCTCAGGGATGAGTGAGGCTGGTCACTCTCATCTTAAATGTCAGGACCACCTTGCCTAACCCTGGGCTTCTATGCTTCTCATGGGGCAACCCAGGATCAGATGATAATGAATAAATGAATGAATATGTTATTTGTGTACTTGTAATAGTCTCAACCCCAGGTTCATCTGAATGTGAACCTGGTAGACTGTCAGCTACTGAAGTCAAACTTCTGCTTTCAATCATGCTTTTGGAAGATACGAAGGGAATTGAGGGAAGTGTACATAACTTGGCTGTGGAGGTACTGGGTTATATTAGTCCCGCCACATGAAGGCATCCCTCTTCAGCATTACTTTGGTGTTATAAAAGACAGATAACATGCAAGAGATTACTAACACATATGCACAATGTATCACATAGGAGGTGCTGTTAAGTTTAGCCCTGGACACCACACTTGTAATTGGGCAACAAAAGATAGGATGATAGAATTGTTACCTACTGCTTTTGTGTGTGTGTGTGTGTGTGTGTGTGTGTGTGTCTGACTCTGGGCATAGGCTTCACAGCCTGCTCTCAAGGCCCAGTAGTCCTCCTACATACCATACACCTCTCTGCATGTCACCACTTCGGCGCTAACACCCACCATCCACATTGAGTACATGCTAGGGCTGTCTCATACAGGTCTGGTGTATTGGTATTAGCGGGGGTATTTTTACAACATGTCGACGGGTCTTCTGGTAGATCAGTAAAGTCTGATTTCATGAAATTCAAGTCCTTAAACTGTTCCCTGCTCCAGCGGGGATTTGACCCTGGGTCCAGTAGGACTGCAGGCCACCTCTACTGATTGGGCCACCGCCTCTTATTTCACAGAGCTAAATGTCAGAAAAGATTAGGCAAGGATTTTACAAGATTTCCATTACACTTTTTCCATTCTAGCATCATATTCTGGTGTTACAAGTCAGCATTTAAGAGGGAGAGATGAATTGAAGAGCAAGCCTGAGTAAAATCTTTGTAGATGTAGTTTATGCTGTTACTTCTAGTCATGTGTCATTTCCATGCTCTAGCACCTCTTCATGACTAGCATTATATTTTTGTGTTCTGGTTGTTATATTGTCACAACTTGGCTTTTAAGACTGAGGGGTGGCAATTTTAGGCCAAGTTAGAAGAAAAAGAATACAGTATAGGTTTACTGCATTTCCTTTCCATAGCACTTCTTCATGACTAACATCATATGCTAGTATTATGTTGCTGTTACAACTTCTTTTTTTTTTTTTTTTTCCCCAGGATGTCACCCTCTCGGAACTTATGGATGAGGATGAGCTCCTTCAAGAATGCAAGGCTCAAAACAGGAAATTGATTGATTTGTAAGTACTGTAAATTTTTTTATTAATTTCATCAACACAATAAGTCTATTATTAACCTGTTGAACATTGCATATACATGATACTGTCTTATTCTTGCATGGCTCAGAACGGGAAATTGATTGTTTTGTAAGTACTGTAGATTTTATTACAGTATTAACCTTTTCATGATGTATGCTTTGTGCTTTTCATGGCTTAGAACAGAAAGTTGATAGATATATAAATACTGTACTGTACTTGTAGCCCAAGTTCCATGGAATATAAGCCTGGTGGACTGCAGGCTGAAGTTGCCCTCATTTGGCAGTCCACCATCCTCCCTTCAGGGGAGGGGGAGGGGACTGAGGAAAGTTTTCATAGCTAAGCAGCTACACCACCCAATCATGCTGATGCCACCACATGAAGGTGTCCCCCTCTGTCACCATTTGTATTCCTGCCGTCTATAGATGATTTTATTCACCCTGGGATAGACCTCGTGAACTGAAAGGTTAGCTGGAGTCATCATTTCCCCTTTCACTACGAGAGTGCTTCCCAAATGTTAAGTCAAATTGCCAGATATCTACAAAAATAAAATTGAAAATAGTATCAGGGCAGAAAGTGTTAACCTCTTCAGTCTGATGCCCTACTTTGCATTTTATTCATGCTGTCTCCACACTTTTATTTGGGTTTGGAGAAACTTTTCAAACTGGAAAGGTTTGGTATAGCTTTCATTTACCCTTTCAGTACAATAGGTCTCCCAGAAACAATAAAAGCATGTGAAACTATCAAGAATAAATTGGTAAAGCACATCATTGGATTGAAGGGGTAAATTCTACTCACTGAATTTTTGCATTAGGCCACATCCCCACCAAATGCTTACTGGTGTGTGTGTGTTTGTGTGTGTGTGTGTGTGTGTGTGTGTGTGTGTCTGTGTGTGTCTGTGTGTCTGTGTGTGTGTGTGTGTGGGAGTTTTTCATCACTATAAGATGTAACCCATAGCTACACGTGGCCACCCTCTTTGCAGGCAAGTGCGGGTGAGAACTTGTGTACAGTATGTTGCAGAGATGCCCATGCCAACAAGCATTTGGTGTGGACATGGCCTTAAATCCTTATGGGCGGGCGACTTACTAATTACTGTATATGACCTTGTGGGGTGGCATATTTTCGGAAAAGTAAAGTAACAAGGAATAAACCTAAACATCCATAAATCGATGAAAATGGATGAAAAATGAAGGTAAGAGGTGTTACTTACATGGTAGTACGCCTCTGCTGACTGTAGGAGGAGGGGAGGAGCAAGGGAGGAGTGCGGGCAGGCAGCTTATCACCAGGCGCTCCCGTGGCGAGGATAGCGGACTCTTCGCTTATTTTCTTTTTCTTTGCCACTGAACACTAAATATATCATTTATGCATTCTTTACATTGTTCGGCATCTTCAAAATCTTATGTATGTGTTTTCTATTTTACTTGAACACTTATAACAATAAAACCTACATATGTATATTCTGTTTTACTTGAACACTTATAGCACTACAACTTATGTATGTACATTGTATTTTACTTGTTTCAGTGCTTTGGGGGGTAGAGGGCAGGACAGTAGGTGACAAGGATGCTATAATGCCCAATTTCACTAATAAATAAAGACAAAATGGCCAGGTGATGCCTTCCTCCTCACACACGGACAGTACGTAACGTTGCCAGCCTTTTAGGGGGTAACCATACAGACTGCACCAGTATAGCCAAGAGCAGCATAATACGCTGTCTTGCCTTTCTCCCTGCAGCCTAACCCGTGCAGAGATCCTGGATGAGCTCGTTTACCTCGTTGTGAATGAACCGTCGGCGGACAGTGATCTCAAGATACGCTTCAAGTATGCTAACCTCGCAGCAGAACTCCTGACGGCTGATGTACCTGCCATTATTGACAAGCTTGTTGCCTCAACCAGTCTCCTTGATGTCCTATACAGGTGGGTGCAGTACAGTGCTTTGTAAATACTTTTACACTCAGAATCAAATTTTTTTTTTTCTTCATTTGTTTTCCTTTCCACTGTTCTGTTATTTAAAAAAAATAATAATAATAATAATAATAAACAGTCAACCGATGCCCTGCTTCCTCCTCAGGAATCCTCAGACTGAGGTTGGCCATGGTAGCTGGTGTTTTCCATTGACTGCAAGCCAGACCAAATGCCAAGACATATACAGTAATCCCTTTATTATCCAGACAGACACTATCTGGACAATCCATTATCTGGACACTTCGACCTGGCTCTTCAAAACTGTTTTTCGTACATTTTTTCAGCTTATCCAGATAAAATGCTCACATCTGGATGGAAATCATGGTTACTGCAGGGTATGGCCCTGCAGTGGTGATTGCTTGTCTGTGGTAGTAGTAGTAGTTGTAGTTGTTCCCTAGGCAGTCTGGCCGAACAGCCCCAAGTCCCTTAGGAAGGCCATGACTGAGACCGGGCCTTCCCACAGAGCTCTCAAAGAGTGTATGTTGTGTTGTTGGCGTAGGTGATTATGTGCAATGCAGTCTTCCATAATGTGCTTAATAGTATGGGGTGCTGTGTTGCATCCTGGACAGGCATCAGCGACGGAGTCATCCAGCCTCTTCTGGGCTTGTCTGTGGTTGACGGGTCTGCTTGACCATGGCATTTGCTTGGCTGTGGTTTATAGGTCTGCATGACCAGATAGAATAGTGTTAAACAACAGGAACAAGTGTTGTATGGTGTACTGTAGTGGCCGTTTACACTAGCCTTCAAAGTTAGGTTATGTACAAAGGGGGGCCAGGGGAGAAGTCCATTATCCAGATGGTGCCATTACGTGGACATGCCTGTGGCTCAATTACATCGGATAATCGAGGGAATGCTGTATGCATATACTGTACAGTATATACAGTTGTTGCATTCTTATATATATATATATACATACTCTCCTCAGGGTTCAGTAATCAATGTTATTCTCATGCTGTTTTTATCCATTGCCAGATTCCTAAAGCAAGAGAAGCCACTGAACCCACTGCTGGCATCATTCTTCTCCAAAGTGCTGGGCATGTTGGTGCAGAGACGCTCTGAGCAGGTCAGTTTATTCCTACAGAGACACACTACAAGCAGAGTAGCTAGGTCAGCGTAGTGAACTAGGTCATGGGGCGGGTCTTGGTGAGTGAGCAGGAGGTGTGGTTGAGTAAAGGTACATTATTCTTAGTTTCAGTTAAGGGTAAAGAAAGATTGTGATTAGCGGAGTTATCCAAAAAAGGTTAGTTACAGAGACATAAAAAGCAGAGTAGCAGCCTAGGTCGTGGGATTGGTCTTGGCAAGAGGGGGAGGGGGGAGATGTTATAGTTTGTTCACTTTGTGAAGAATGATGCAGGTGAGGTAGTGGTGAACAGTGGGGACAAATATCTAGGGTAGGGTAGGTTAGTGTAGTGTAGAGTAGGGTAGGATAGGGAACATTAGATTAGTGTAGGGTAGGGTTGGGCAGGGCTAGTTAGGGTAGGGGAAGTTACATTAGGGTAATGTTGAGTAGAGTTAGAGTAGGGTAGGGTAGGGTTGGGTAGGTTAGATTAATTTGCTTTAGGTTAGGAATGGATAGGGTAGGGTAGGTTAGATGAGGATAATACACTAAGGTAGGACAGGTTTCTAAGACTGGGTGGTTAAATTAGATGGATTTGGGTAGGGTGAGCAGTACTTGGGTTGAGAGTAGATTGACCAAAGTAGCAAATCTCGTCTTTTTTCTCTTTTTTTCCTCTTTCCTTATCACTCAGCCTTTTCTTTCCTGTATTCCTCCTTCCCCTTCCTGCATCACCCTTTCCTTTCTTCCTGCCTTCTTTCAAGCTTATCATTTCTTCCAGCCTATCATCCTTCCTTCCTTTCTTTTTGTCCTGTCCTCCATCTTTCATTCTTCCCTCCATCCATCCATCAGGGTGCTTTATTAATATATTTTTTTTCCTTCTTGTTCAGATCATCTGCCACACTGTCCTTATTGTCAGGTTGTCATACATCCTCTCTGTATATCAGCACAACTTTGAATCTTGGAAATTTTTATATCCTTTTTTTTATCTCCCCCTTCTCCTCCTCCTTGTCTTTGCATAGACACTTCATCTGTGTCTTACTGCATCCATTTATTCTCTTTTCATTTTCTCATATAACTCTTTTGCTTTGCATCTCTCATTTCCTTCTCTTCTTCCTCCTCCTCTTTGCACAGATTTTTTTTCCTCTCATCTTTCACAGCATCCACTATTTCTACTTTCATTCTTTACTTTTCTCATGTCTCTAACTTTTTATTTTTTAATGTCTGTTTTCCTCCTCGTCTTCTGTGCACAAACTTTTCTTCTTATCTCCCACTTCTTCATAATTTCCATAATATCCTGGGTCATGTTAGTCTCTATTATCAGATTATGTTTATGTTTTTTCCTGTTAACATTTGCATGGTAAATTGAGATAGCAATGGAGCTACAGTATTTTCAAGTTATTATCATGTATATAAAAGCTTTCATGGTTCTGTACATTTATATTCTGAATTGCTGTTGACTTAATCCCTTCAGTCTAATGATGTATTCTTAAACATTTTATTCTTATTGTCTCCAGAGGGCTTTATTCAGCTTATGATAGACTTTTTGAACTGGAGGGGTTAGGTATAGACGTCATTAACCCATTCACTGGTGGTGGAGAGAGAGACCTACATGTGGTGGCACAGACTTAACTGCAGCTCTGCTGTCTAGTCATATAAGCATCTCTCATCTCCCCTCCTTATTCCCTAAAAGGAGGATGGTGGACTCCAGAAGGAAGGCAGCATCTGCCTGTAGTCCACTGAGTTTACATTTCAGATGAAGCTGTGGCTACAACTACAACAATTACAACAGTTACTGCAGTACTAGGGGTCTGTCCTAAAGTGAATAAAATCATGAGGGGATAGAAAGAATGTAAGTTAAAGATGTCATTGGATTGAAAGAGATAGAGTTAAAAATAAACAATAAAAATAGATTGATATTGGCATCTACAAGTTTATTTTGTTAAGGGTGGCCCAGCCAGATGCATCCTTCAATCCTTTTCTCATTTGCTTTGTAGAATGATGTGAATGAATGTCTCTCTAGCTTGATCACGTTAACCCCTTGAGTCCCATGATGCATTGGTTTAGTTCATTCTTGCTGTGGTGCTGGAGAGAGTTTATAAAATAGTCAGGAAATGGCAAGAGACCTCTGTGCTGACATATTTTGCTTAATATTTTTGCTATCTTCGGATGTTATTTTGTGTGGTTGGTGAGGCGCTCACCATCCACTCACTCGATGTAGTGCTGCTCTCGGATGTCTGCCTTTTCCTCTCTTCCATCCTTCTTTCTTTCCATCCACTTCTGTCTTTCTTTCCTTCATTCTTTCCTTGTCCTTCTGCCTACGGGTGACTTTACACTCCTTCTTCTGTCTTTATTTCCTTCATTCTTTCCTTTTCCTTCTGCCTGTGGGTGACTCTACACTGAGTGACAAGCCAAATAGTTTCCTGCACACCAGGAAACCATTTACTATGCTGGGTGGTAACCATATAGCCAAATTTTGGCACCTGATGGTTTAGTGGGTAATTATTGTGCTCCAGTTGGATTGAGCCGGTGAAGGTTTATATCCAAGGGGTGCTTGGGGTTGATTGCTCATGTAATGCCACTCAGGGATGAGTGAGGCTGGTCACTCATCATAAATGTCGAGACAACTGCCTAGCCCCGGGCTCCTACGCTCCTCATGGGGCAAAGTAGGATTGGATGAGAGATGGATGGATGGATTTTATTTTAGTCCAGTAGTGAATTTATGAGCTGAAGGGGTTAGATATACAGTAGCCTTAATTTCAGTATGTGGGTGGGGATGCTCACCATCCACTTACACAGTGTAGTGCTACTTTGGGTGTCTCCCCTTTCCTCTCTTCCTTTCTTCCTTTTCTTTCTTTCCTTCATCCATTCCTCTTCCTTCTGCCTACAGGTGACTTTACATTCACTCTTCTCTCTTGCTTTCCTTCATTCTTTCCTCTTCCTTCTGCCTGTGGGTTACTACACTGAGTGGCAAGCTAAATGGTTTCCTGTACACCAGGAAATCATTTACTGCGCTGGTGGTAACCACATAAGCAAATTATGGCGCCTGGTGGTTTAGTGGGTAATTAAGGCTCCCCAGTTGGATTGAGCTGGTGTAGGTGTATATCCAAGGGGTGGTTGGGGTTTATTGCTCACGTAATGCCACTCAGAGATCAGTGAGGCTTGTCACTCATCTTAAATGTCAGGACCAACTAGTCTAGTCCCGGGCTCCTGCGCTCCTCATGGGGCGACACGGGATTGGAAGATGGATGAAACTTCTTCAGCTGCCTGTACTTCATTTATGTATTGTCTTATTAGGAGTGTAGAGGTGCAGCCTTAGGCTACTCACTCCAGAAATGTAAGGCGAGAGTGAGCAGTGTCTCACCTTTGACCAGCATAATGTGAACAGTAAACCCATCCTCCCATTGGAAGTAGACCATTATGGACCAGACCACCTTCAGTTGAAGTACTTTAACCCAAAAGACCACCAAGCATGTAGAAAACTGTATGAGGGTCTTGACGCAGAGACCCAACGTTGATCTCCCTGTATGCATCAGAAAACTGTTAAAAGTGAAAATTTGAAGTGCGACAGAGAGAATGATATTGTCTGGTATTGGCATGAACAAACTAAGAACCAGGAATTAAGTTGTTAAGCCGGACAGTCCAGTGATAAGTTTTGTAGGTTATTCTTTTTGTCTCCACATAACTATTCAATTTAGGAATTATACAGGGTGACCCCAAAAAAACTCCCACTACTGGCAGTAGTGAGGCGGGAGGGGCGGGGCTAGGGTCTGTTGGTAGCCCAACCCCAACCGTCCTCAGTTGCCAACATGGCGTGGTCGGGAGCACACCGTGCGTTTGCTGTCGAAGCTTTTTTCACAAATAACCGTCCCGTAATCACTGTGCAGAAGGCCTTTCGAAGATGTTTCAGTATTCCACAGAACCATAACGTTCCAGATCAGAAAACCATCTTGGAGTGGGTTGAGAATTCAGGGCAACAGGCTCAGCTTTAAAAAGAAAATCACCTGGTCGACCTAGGAGCACTCGTACGCCTGAGAATATTGAAGCATTGGGACGATCTGTTGTGCAGTCTCCGAGACGTTCTGTGCGGAAGCATGCTTTAGCTGTAGGGATATCCCGGGAAACTGCAAGGAGAATCTTGCACAAAGACCTTCACCTCCATCCATACAAAATGATGGTTGTGCAAGAACTCAATGTGAGAGACTGGATAAGCTGCATGGAGTTATGCGAGAACGTTCTGCAACGTGTTCCGGAAGATGCTATTCTCTTGTGCAGTGACAAAGCTCATTTTCATTTGAGTGGCTCTGTAAACTCATTGACCCTAAACTCTTGAAGCCCTTAAGGTTGCTATTCAGCAGAAGGTAGCCGCTGTTCCACGCGACATGACCCGTCGAGCCGTGGCAGCCTTCAGAAATCGCCTGCAAGCGTGTATAGACAATGACGGCCACCATTTGGAGGGTGTCATCTTTAAAACATGATGAATAAAAACTGTATTGAATGAAGTTTCATGTGTGCAAATAATATTTTGATTATCTTTAACCATTTATTTTTTCATTTACCTTTGAAATGTTGGAGTTTTTGGGGGGGTCACCCTGTATCTCTTATTGACTGGGTTAATGGAGGCTGTTTCTAACCCCTCCAGTTCAAAGTCTCATAATGTGCAGGTCAGTGAAGGCTATGTCTAACTATTCCAGTTTGAAAAATCCCCTTGAAACTGAGTAAAATCTACAGATGACTTTATTCAACTTATGAATGTATAAATGTAGGCAGTATCTAACCCATTCAGTTTAAAAAGTCTCACTCAAACTGACAAGAGGGAGATTCGTAAATAGCACTCCATTAGAAACTCATCAGTTGGTATCTTATATGTTGTGGAGGTGGGCTAGTCTGTTGTTATTGACGTGGCTGTGGCTGTGGGAGTAGGAAATAAATTATGGAGGGTTGACAGTGATAATACTGACTGAACTGTCCCTGCAGCACGTGAGAAATCATGAGTAGAAGGGGAGTGGAAAATGGATATGTGATGCAGGGTAGACTGACAGTGTTGACTGAGCCATTCCCACAAGAGATGAGAAATCACCCAAATCACCCAGTGGAGTGGAAGTGGAGTGTTATCTGTGAAGATCTCTGTAGATTAACTCTGAGTGTGCCAAATTGAAATCAAGAAAATGGAAGATAAAATACGGAATTATGGACACATAGCACCTACGAAGTTTGTCCACAGATTCATGTCATTTGTATAATGCTGCTCCTTGGAGGAACTGTGAAGGTACCATGGGAAGTAGGATTATGAATGAAGAGTTGAGAGGAAGGATGGAACTTGAATGTATTAGTGTTGTGATTAGAAGGAGTAGATTGAGATGGTTTAGGCATGTGGAGAGAATGGAGGATAGCAAGTGGGTGCAGATGGTTAAAGGTGTGATTGTTAAGGGTAGGGTTGTGAGCAGCAAGCTGAAATAGGCCTGGAACAAGGTCATGGAGTGTGCCCTTAGGGATAACAGGCTTGACTAAAAGGCTGCTAGAGATTAAGCAGTGTGGAAAACTGCCATTAGGTGACCAAGGCTGACACATGCAAGCATGTTGGAGATTTTGTAAAGAAAACAAAACAAAAAGTCTAACTTCCATTTCCTCAGTTTATTAAGTTTGGAACAGTTGGAGCTCCTAAGTGGAACTTCTCATGTGGACCACCCTTTATAATCATACAAAATCAGCAAGGACTGAATGATAATATGTCATTTGATTCAAGGTGTTAAGTCAGTAGCCTCAGTTGTGATTCTCTCTGTTATGTCATTGTTGTTGTTGTTATTTTTGCTGTGAAGGAAGAAAGACCTCACTTGTAAAGCCAACAACCAATGTCTCTTGCCCTTATGCGTATCTTATAAAGTGTATTTTCTCTTCTCTTCTCTTTAGAACTGGTATTCCTATCAGTTCACTTGCTTCCAGGTGTTGGACTTTTTAAAATCCAAAGGTGATTTTGTGGAGCTAGCCGTGTGCCATGTGGGGACCTCAGCCATCATGGATCTCCTCCTGCGCCTCATTTGCAATGTGGAGGAAGACGAGATCCGGCAGAGTGTGCATCAGGTGGGTGCATCTCAGGACTGGATATTATTATTGTTTGAATATACTGTACATGTACTTTCTTGGCCCAGTAAGCCTTCACATCACCAAGCATAGTATCAGTATTGACCTGTCTTCTGCACTTCAACAGACTTGGTAAGCTTGTATTTTTCTCACATGCACACACAATCACATGATTTTAATGGTGTGACATCAGGGATAAGAGACTGAATAGGGAGGCTGCCAGAGATTGAGCAGCTTGAAGAGCTGCCATTAGGTGACCAAGACTGATCCATACAAGTATGTTGGAACCTTTATAATTTATACAATACATTATGAAATAACTTACAAGAGAATACATGCATACCCCAATTTAACGTTGCAATTGGTTACATAAAAGCCCATCGCTAGGCGGGATATCGTATCTTGGGGTAGATTTAACGTGAAGTACAGTATAGGAATGCGTTTTTTAGCCTTGGGTTTCCCCCCCAACCAGGTCCTAAACCCACCCAAATAAGTCCGAAAAAAAGTTTAAAGCCATTCTAAATGGCCTTACAGCAGTAAAAGAAGCTAACCTAAGCCTAAAACCAGTGCCCGTCTTGCTTGTACACAGTCAAGGTCACTGGAGAATTCGATCTCCAACTCGTACTCAAACTCAGTAGAAGAGAAACAGCAGCATTGTATACAGTACAATCCCACCATCATACAGTTCCAGGACAATTAAATAATAATGTATGAATGACACAGAATCATCCAGGGTGCGAATTGTTGTGACGGAGAATCGTTGGATGTTCATCCATCCATCCATCATCCAGTCCTACGTTGCCCCATGAGGAGCATAGAAGCCCGGGGCTAGGCAGTTGGTCCTGACATTTAAGATGAGAGTGACCAGCCTCACTCATCCCTGAGTGGCATTACGTGAGCAATAAACCCCAACCACCCCTTGGATATAAACTTTCACCGGCTCAGTCCGATTGGAGCACAATAATTACCCGGTACCCACTAAACCACCAGGCGCCAAAATTTGGTTATATGGTTATGACGGAATTCCTTTGACAGGGAATGCGATCAATGATGCGATTGAGATAGCCTTTTCAATGGTCCCTTTTTATGTCTTTATGTCTGTTTCTGTTCTGGTTGCTTAGCTCCTTTATTTTCTCTTGTTTTCCAACATTTGTTTAGAAATTCCTTTGTATTCTCAAAGCGTTTTTCCCTTGAACATCCCGAATGTTAAACACATGATTCATTGATTTATGATACGATCGGGATAGCCTGTTCAAAAACCCCTCTTTATGTCATTTTAGCTACTGTTCTGGTTGCTGAGCTCCTTTATTTTCTTCTATCTTATTTGCCAACATTTATTTAGAAATTCCTTTGTATTTTCAAAGTGTTTTCCCTTGAACAGCCTGAATGTAAACATGATTTATCAGTCACAGTTTTCATCATTGCATGAAATATTTACTCTATGAGGTTTTTATAATCATTAATATTTATTTAAAATTATTATTTTGTATTCCGTGATGGGTTAGGTGACAGTTCAGTGGTCAAACAAAATATTCTGTGTTGAGTTGCTCAGTTGTCCACACTGTTTTGTAGCTCGTGTGATGAGGGAGAATCCTTACCCCAAATGACAGTGTTCATTCCACCTATGACGAAAACACAGTAAGTCTAAAAGCAGTTTACAAATCAGCCTAAACACAAAATTTAAGTCTAAAATATCATCAAAACTGGTAAAAAAAAAACGAATGCAAAACTGAGGGTAGGCCTACGATGGGCGGGGTAGGTTAGTATTTCTACCTTCATCATTATTCTGGGGTATTGCATCTAGAGGTATCGTAAATCTGGGTTTGCCGGTATTAAGGCAAAGTAAGATCAGTCTGTCAAGTGGGGTTGGTGGAGGATTAGTGCCCCTCCCTGTAAAACAACTCTAAGCCCTTGGCCACCTCGTTGGGGATACATGGCGTCTGGCAATGAATGAATGAAGATCAGTCTGTGTTTAAAAGTCATTTTGGCATCAAGGCAGACATACCAAGTATTACCCACCACACCTCCAAATGTGTAAATTTTTCACATGTCTTATTTTGGGGTAAAAAGTGAATTCCATCATATTTTGCTGCTTTTTGGATGAAGTCGGGCATGGTAACATGCAGTTACACTATTGCTGTTGCAGGTATTTGACTGTAGCTTGACCCAGATTATTGTCCCTTTGTAGCTTGCATCACATGCCCCTACCAAGGCTTTACACATCAAAACACTGCATTGTGACTAGTACGTTATTGTTTTGTTAATCTGTTGTTACAGCACAGCATTCAAGATGGAGAAATGCCAGTTTTAGGCAAAGTTAGTACCCAGTGATGCCACTTTGGAAGTTTTTTTTTTTTTTTTTTTTTTTTTTTTTTTTTTTTTTTTGAAAATTAGTGAATTATTAGGGTGGCAGGTTGTCATGTACAAGGTAAATAGTTTGGTTACCCTTATCAATGTTATTTTCTGTTTGTGCTGGTTTCACAGAAAATGCACACTTCAAGGTTAACTTACATATGTTTGTGCAGGTTTCACAGAAAATGCACACTTCAAGGTTAACTTACATGTGTTCTCCAAGTGCAACTGAACTGGGAAGCAAAGTTTCTTCTTTGCACAGAGTATTGTAAGACCACCAACCTACTGTGCCTAGAGGATTGGTCACAAAGGCTGTCCCAAGAATGATGAGAGATCACATCCTTGTGTGGAACTGGGGAGTTTCCAACAGACAGGCCAGGCTGTTTCAGACTTGGTTTCACATTCAGTTAAGCTTGGGCCCAAAATGACAGAAATCTGAGCCAAATTAAAGTAGCGAAGAGTATAGCTGGTAATTTTACCTGGCCACTCCCCCTCAGTGGTTGAACAAGTGCGGGCTGGTGGAAGAGGCCAAATTAACCCCTTCATGCTCAGGACATATGTATTTTTGTCCGTGCTGCTCCCAGTGAGTGTGTCTGCAACCTACACCTTTACGTTTTTTTATATCAATGTTTTCTCAGTGCTTTTCACTCTGTGGTACAGAGTGGGAGTGTTTTCTGCATCTGGTATAGGCCACTGAAGCTCTCAGAAGCTCTGCCCACTAACCACTCATGCGTGTTTGGGTGCGAAGTGGTTAAAGTAAAGAATATAGCTGTGGAGATGTCAGTTTTATGCCAAATTAAAGTAACAGGAGTATAGCTGGTTTGTTTTGTATGTGGTTGAAGGAGTGCTGACTGGTGGAAATTGTTGCAGTGTCATAGGCCATATTAAATTACAATGAGTATAGTGCCTGCTGGTGGAAGATGTGGAGCTGGCAGTTTTATGCCACTTGAAGGTAAATTATAGTGACATTTATACACCAAATAAAAGTAGAGTGTAGCTGGTTTGTTTCCTCAGTGGTTGAATGAGTGCCAGCTGGTGGAGAGGTTGGTGGGTCGGCTCTCGCCCGACGCAGACCCTGATGAACACTCCAGTGCTGATAACATCCTGTGTGAGATCAGCACCATATGCAGGGACGCGGGTTCGGAAGGACAGCCAGCCACCAACCCACTTCTGGCAACGCTGGAAAGGTGAGAGGAATATAGAGGAAGGGTTGAAGGAAGGGAGGAGTGCTGGAGGTACTATGCTAAGGAGGGGAAAGGGATTTAGCAGCTTTAAAGACTATGACTTGGGAGGATACCTGGCCACCAATCTGCTTCTGGCAATGGTGGAGAGGTAAGACAAATATGGAGGAAGGGATGGAGGAAAGGTGAGAGGCACTGTATTAAGGAGGGGAAGGAGTATAGGAGGCATTATATTAAGGAAAGACAGTTAAAGGAAAGGAGGCATCTAGGAGGTAAAATATTAAGGAGAGAGAGATGAATAAAGGAAGGAGTGTTGGAGATACTACAGTATAGTAAAAGTCCAATTACTCGGCAGCTGATTATTCAGTAGATCTGAAATTTCGTCAGTTTTGAGAAATCAGTCCCATTTACGAAAGTCTTTGATTGTACGGCAGATGCTTTGAATCGTCTCGGCAGTCCAAGAAGTGTTTTCTGTGACTTTTAGGCCTACTGTGTCATTACACATGTTATGTTCACTAATTTTTATATTTTTCAGATTCAGGTATAGTACTGTATTGATTACAGTATTGTATAGCATCAACCTGTATACAGTACTCTCTCTACACACATTTGTAATATTGTAAGTAGTGATGACAGTGTTAACCAATACATACTGTGTAAGTGTTCACCAGTACATGGTCTATAAGGTACCGACTTGGTGGGTTTTTCAATTATTTGGCAAATCCGATTACTCGGCATTTGCCTGGTCCCATAGATGCTGAATAATTGGACTTTTACTGTATGTTGAGTGGGTGAGGGATTTAGCTACTGGTCACAAGCTTTCACTTTCACTTACATAGTGCTGTTTTTGCCACATTAGTCCTTGCCATTCTCTGCCTGTGGAACCACACTTTATGTTTTTTATATTTTCCATTCTTATACATGCTGGGTCATCCAGTTACTGTTTGAATACCTTGTTACTACAGTATTGTGTCTAATACTTTGTCCTTTAAGTTGACCAGAGATTTATCTGTCACATAGGACTACCAGGGGCATTGGTGGGTCTCCCTTAAATGGTCTGGACTACAGTAGCCCAGCCTTGGAACCCTTATGCTCCAAAGGAGGCAGCATGAGTGTAACAGTTTCATTCACTCACCATTCATCATCTAATCCTGTGTCGCCCCACGAGGAGCGTAGGAGCCCTGCACTCAGCAAGTTGGTCCATACATTTAAGATGAAAGTGACCAGCTTTACTCATCCTTGAGTGGTATTACATGATCAACAAACCCCAACTATCCCTTGGATATAAACCTGCACTGGCTCAGTCCGCTTGGAGTGCCGTAATTACCCACTAAACCACCATCCATCATCCAATCCTACGTTGCCCCATAAGGAGCGTAGGAGCATGGGGCTAGGCAGTTGGTCCCGACATTTAAGATGAGACCATATGCCATAATTTAGTTATATGGTTATAACCCAGCATAGTAAATGGTTTCCTGGTGTACAGAAAGCCATTTGGCTTGCCACTCAACGTAGAGTCATCTGTAGACAGAAGGAAGAGGAAAGAATGAAGGAAAGACAAGAGGAATGAAGGAAAGAAGAGATTAAAGGACAGGCATCCAAGAGCAGCACTACATTGAGTGAGTGGATGGTGAGCTTCCCCACGTACCTCCTTTTTAAAATTGTTTTGTGTTAATGTTGTTTTTTCTGCAGTTAGGAGATGATAAACGAGATGCTGGGTCTGTTACTAAATGAGGACTGCAGTGGATTCATGTCCTCACTCACCATCAGTTTGTTTCACTTTTTTATTTATATATTTTTTATCTTTCTCTCTCTCTCTCTCTCTTTTTTTTTTTTTTTTTCCCCAATGCTTTTTTCTCTCTCTCTCTCTCTCTCTCCATCATCCGGACCTCCTTTCTCACCCTAGGGCAGGGTAAGGAGCAGCAATGTCCAGACAGTCTCAGCTTGTCCAATTCATTGGGCCATGCCTCCATTTGCTTATCTTTCAAGCCCATGGAATCTTGGGTCCATCAGATAGGCCAAAAAAATTTCACCACATTCACATTTTAATAGCAAACTATCGTTCATCAGTGAGGAGATGATAAACAAGATGCTGGACTTGTTACTACATGAGGAGCGCAATGAGTCATCCCTTTCCCATGTCATCAACGTCCTGCTTACGTTACTGGCTGCTCGCTCCCCACTCCAACTTCAGCCACACAATATTATGCTCCAGCAGAATCAACAGCAGCAGCAGCAGCAGCAGCAGCAGCAACAACAGGAAGATGAAAAGCAATACATAGAGAAACCACAAGGAGGAGAAAGGTGAAATAAAATAGTGACAGAGATTTTAGGTAGGGACATTGTAGATGAAATTATACTTCTTTTGCTTAAACCTGTCCCAGAATTTCATTACCTATTTCCTGTACCCCAGTGGCAGAAAAGGATAATGCTGTGGCTCTGCATACTGTCTGTTGCACATCTTCATGACTGGTATCATATTCTAGCTTTAATCTCTTGTTACAACCCACCATTCAAGATGAAGACATGACAGTTTTAGGTCAAGTTAGAGTAAAAAGAGTTTAGTGACAGTGTGGGGGGAAAAGGAGAAACTTGGTAATGAATGAATGTATGGCTGATTTCACTGGGTGTGCTGGTGATTAGTTTTTCATTTTCCTTGCCTCTCCTCTGTCTCTTTCTTTCTCTTTCCATGCACTGTAGATCCTGCCATTTCTTGCTTTCTGGATCCTGCCTTATCCCATCCTTATGTGGCAAAAATAGGTGTGGCTGAGGATGATATTTTAACCTATTCCCTAAGTGAAGTGACTGATATTAAAGAGCAAAATAATCTTGTTAATTGAGTAGCCAAGTTATGAAAGTCTAAAATAATCCTATTTCTCCAATAGCCAGCATCAAGACGGGTCCTTGATGGCAGGTGATGTCAGCAATGTGGAGAAAAGGAGAAATGTGGTGGCACGAACCATTGCCAAGCGCCTTCCCAGCCTCCATGAGATCCTTCTTCATCCACCCAAGGTTCACCAGTCCTTGTTTTGTTCTGTGATTGATAGAAGATATAAAGCTTTTCTTTAACCAAATCAAGTCATCTGGCCTCTGGAATTTCCCTTCTGCTTTTGCCATGAGTGTTGTGCATCATTAATATGTTCCTCATGCACTCCATTGGGTGTGACCCCTGAAGGTGTACATCTGTGGGATGGTCGGGGCTTAATGATCACATAGGAAGAACAGCTGGTCAGTCTTGCCATTAATGTATGGTGTAAGTAGCCTAACCTTAGGATTCTACACTACCGATAGAGCAGTAAAAGATGGTGGATAGTTAAATAGGTCCTTTCTTGTCCCCTTGTTTTAAGCCGTAACTCATATTCCTCGTCTTGTCCAGGAAGGCATGTTCTTAAGGGCATGTGTACTATGTTAAGATTTTCTCTGTTTTTGTCAACGTTATGTTGAGTATTGTCAAAGAGTTTCTTTCATTCCCATGTCTAGAGCCCCTCTCTTGCAAGAATCCCTCTCATGTCTACTTATATGATGCATAAACCCTGCCCTTTGGCCCTAACAGAAAGGGCTGCTGTTGACGGCATATGGTGCTGAAGTAGAGCCACTGGGCAGTACGCGGTTACAGGTAGTGACGTTAGTGGCTGCCCTGGTGGCTGCAAATGACCCCATAGTCCATGAAGCACTATACCAGCTCAACACTGTGCAGTATCTCATGGTGAGCTGCCCATGTGGTTTTGTTTGTGAGGATTTGTAATTATGTACGGATTAGTGAAGTACATTATACTGGAAGTATTAATAACTTTGTGTTCATAATAAATTGGCAGTTGAGAACCTAATGCATGGATTCCTAAGCTAACATCCGTGGATCTCAAGGGGTTAGGGATCTTTATCAGATTAGAGCACACTATAGTTGATCCACTCACTCGATGTAGTGCTGCTGTTGGGTGTCTGCCCTTTCCTCTCCTCCATTCTTCTTTCCTTCCATCCTCCTCCTCTTCCTTTCCTTCTTTCTTTCCTCATCCTTTTGCCTACGAGTGACTTTACACTCCCTTTACTGTCATTCTTTCCTTCATTCTTTCCTCTTCCTTCTGCCTGTGGGTGACTCTACACTGAGTGACAAGCCAAATGGTTTCCTGTACACCAGGAAACCATTTACTATGCTGGGTGGTAACCATATAACCAAATTTTGGCGCATGGTGGTTCAGTGGGTAATTATTGCGTTCCAGTCGGATTGAGCCAGTGAAGGTTTATATCCAAGGGGTAGTTGGGGTGTGTTGCTCATGTAATGCCACTCAGGGATGAGTGAGGCTGGTCACTCTCATCTTAAATGTCGGGACCAACTTGCCTAGCCCCGGGCTCTTACGCTTCTCAAGGGGTGACATAGGATTGGATGATGGATGGATGGATGGTTTATTGTTACAACAATCACTTGGGTATCCCTTTCCTTTTTTAACTTCATAATCATCAGGTTGACTCTAGTAGATAATAGGAAGCACATGTGTATGGATGATGTGCTTATGAGGTGGAGTCAGGATTCTGGCCCTCTGGAGGCTCGAGTGGTGAACAATTGAGTACGTGGCCCACTGAATTGGGCATGCTGTTGATAGTTCTCCCCCTGTTAGGCTTTTTCTTGCTCAGTACATAACTCCATCCTTGGGTGGGAAAAATTGGGTGGGATGATGGTAATAGATGATGTTGATGGTGATGGTAATGATCTTGGTGATGCTGAAGATTATTTTTATTGCTCATACAGGATCTGTTCTTCATGTTCATGCTTAACAACTTCTTGCATGCCCAAGTATGATGATGAATATTAATGAATTAATCTTGTTTATCTTTCAGGACCTGTTTTTCAGGTTCATGCTAAACAACTTCCTGCACACACAAGTAGTACAATGCCTTACTGCCATCGTAAGCCATGCGCCGCCTCCCACCTCACCCCAGAGCCCCGCTAACCACTATCTCCTCACACAGTTGTTTTCACAGTGTCGCATCATCCAACGAATACTGGCAGCTTATGAAGAGACCACTGAATCACAAGAGTAAGTATATCCAGGATCATCTCAGTGTGAACCCAGTTCACTGCAGGCTTGAGTCACCCTTCTACAGTTTATGAACAGACATGGAATCACAAGAGTAAGTATTGTTTTTGTTACCTCAGATTGTTACGAATGTGAACTAAGTTGACTTAGACTGAAATTGCATCTCTCCACAAGTGGACTGCGGGCTTAAGGTTCCCTTGTCCTGCAGTCCAGAGCACTGGCAACTTTAAGAGACCACTGAATTGTAAGAGTAAGTACACCCATGTTGTTGATGTGACCAGAGGCTTACCGGTATCTGAATATAACATTGATAGGCCTCAGGCCAAAGTTGCCCTTCATCAGCATGCGGTAAATCGTGTTATGTCCAGCTGAACTTGGTCCAGACAACAACAACCTACATTTATGTTTCCTTTCTTTGGGTAGGAAAAGAGGTTTGAATGATGATGATTATGGTGATATGTAAAGGAATTACCTTTATCCTGCCCTTAAGTATGTAAAGGCTATATGATGATGATAATTTAAGAAGATTATTGTTATCATCCCAATGAGCGTGTAGAGCCTTAATGTAACCATGTCTGTTTTACCTCCCACAGTGGTAAGCAGCTGCACAATCTGCGAGGGTACATGGGCCACCTGCGGCAAGTGGCCAACACCATCGTACAACAGGCTGAGTTTGGCCCCAATGAGCACCGCATCAAGCAGCTAATTCAGGTGACTCGCTGTGCATTTGTTTTGGGAACACAGAGACAGGATTTGGGGGGCTTGAACAGCAAGTGGATTAGTGTGTAGTAGGGATGTGCCGATAGTATTGGTATCGGCAATATCGGCCCCTTTTGTGTGTGTGTGTGTGTGTGTGTGTGTGTGTGTGTGTGTGTGTGTGTGTGTGTGTGTGTGTGATTCAAGATACTCATGTTTTATGACACTGATAAACAGATGATTATGATATTATATAATAATTGCAGTACATATATGATGTAACATTATCATATATTAATATTATATATCGATTACTATATTTCTCCTGCATTAACAACACTCACGTTACCGGCATCAAATAAATCAAAGTAAAATCAAATAAAGAAAATCAAAATAAAAAAGTATCGGTATCGGTATCAGCAAAGTATCGGCCGTTTGTTAGTAACGGAGTACCGGGTATCGAAGATGAAGTAAGGACCAGATGGAAAGAATATTTTGAAAGCCTGATGAATGGGGATAGAGAGAGCAGAGCACTGTAAACATGATTGGTCTCTTCCCATTATAATTTTCTCCTGGTACTCCATTACAACCCATTATGTCATCCTCAGGACCAGTGCCTACTCTTCCATTCATATCCCCCATCACAATCACTTTATATCTCCTGGGCATTTCTCCCACTACTTCACCCAGTTCATCCCAAAACCTGTCTTTCTCTCTCTCTCACTCCTGTCCTCACACAGTGCATATGCTACAATCACTGCCAGTTTCACATTCTCAAACTTGAACTTGACATACCTACACCTCGAGCTGACACATTTGTAGTCTCTCATTCAACTCTGCCACACCTCATTCATCAACAAAGCAACTCCTTCCTTGCATCTTCCTTGCCCATTCATTCCTCATCTTACTCATTTCACACCCTCCCACTTCTCCACTTCGCACCCTTTCATCTTCGTTTCACACAGTGCCATTACGGCATGTCTCGCACTCTTGAACACATGCACCACTTCCACCCTCTTGCTCTCCTCATTCACATCTCTCACATTCCACATGACCATGCTAGTCTGCCCATTTGGTTGGGACCCTGGGCAGATATTGGGCCCTCCGAGGCTCTCTGAAACAACTGCCATGATTAAGTGATTTTGGATAGGGGAATCTGGGGGACACTTAACCCTGCCAGAAACCCCGGTTATATGGTTACCGCCCAGCGTAGTAAATGGTTTCCAGTGTACAGAAAACCATTTGGCTTGTCACTTAGTGTGGAGAACATATGGCACCTCTACATTGAGTGAGTGGATGATGGGCGCCCCCACCTACCACATCATATCATAGGGCGAATAAATAATAATTATGTCATTTTTCAGGAACTTCCTGGGGACACTGCAACGCAATGGGATGACTTTGTGTCCGGTGCATTAGCAGAGGTCAACCGGAAGAATGAGATAACACCCCTGCCTGTGAGTTGTACCACATGCTCTCTTAAACCCTTGTGTTTTTACCCAGTGATGTGATAGGTATTGCATTGACTGGTTTGATAGGTGATGTGAACATGTAAGTGTGAATGGTTAGTCCTGTGGAGTCAGGATTCTGGGGGGTTTGATGATGAGTGCATGAGACTACTATTGGTCGTATCGATATTCTGAAGTGACCACGAGAAAGCTCAGGAAATTCTGCATCTAGACTTGTGCTTGACTTTTGGAAGGTGCCAGACATGGGCATGATTATAAAAAATGATTATGATTTGATTTTGATTATCATCTGGAATATTTTTTTATTGTGATTAAATTATGATTACTTGTCTTTTGTTTTTCTGATTATGATTACTTTGGTTTTTGTATTTTTGATTATGATTAGATTTTTTTCAATTTGTGCATGATTATGATTAGATTATGATTATAATCACATTTCACTGTGATTATTTATAGAAAAATAATGATTAGCAGTGATTAAGGACAATGCCTAAATAGTTAGCAGATTACATCTATCAGGTGCACTGTTCCATATTTGAGTACGGTAATAACTGTTTAAATCACTAACTAATGGTATTAAAAACTTATATTTTGTGTAAGGGGTTTTATTGGTGTGTGCTTTAATACATCACTTCTATAAATTCTTTTCAAATCATGGTCCCTCAAGTCCTCCGTAAGTTTATTAATTTGTTGGGCACAGCAAAAATGAAAACAAAGAATTGCTCAATTGATACGTATAGAACTGAAAAGTATGATTATACACTTGATTTATTCTGGGCTACATTTGATGTAAGCTACATTACTTCTCAGTTACATGTTGGTTGCATTTGATAAACATCAACTCCTCAAAGCAAACATCTGTCATTCTACATCGCTCAGGACGATAGACTTTCCCAGCAATAGAGAAAAGTGTCTCAGCTGGAGCTGATGATGCTTGGATACACAGATATTGGAGAGCCAGTATCGTTAGTTCAGGTAATGTTGAGTGGTTCTGTTGCCAGAAGAGAAGGGGATCACCATCATCATCAAATCTTGTTGGCTGACTCAGGTAGGATTCTACTTGTGATGGAGTTGATGTAGATAGGAAAGAGCTCGTTGATGCTGATGGTGTCATAAATCTGAACAGCTTGCACTTCTTCTTGGGTGGGGCATCCTTATTTTCCTGATGGGAACCTTTCTTTCATTAGGCGTAATTTCATCTACTTTAGACCTCAGTAGAGATTTCATGACCTTGACTTCTTCTGGTGAGCACCAGTCCACCTTAAAGCCTGGGATCTAGGAGTGAAGCCAGCTGAAACATCTCCATGTCTTCTTAGATCTTCAACCTTCTCCCGATTGAGCTTTTGAGCTTAGTAATCATCTTTGACCTGTATGTCTGTGATAGTTGTTCGAGCTCAGCTTTCAGTCCACGGATACATATAATTACTTTGCTTGATGTTACAACATTCTCTCCCTGACACTCTAGAGTTGCTACTTCAATTGGTGTCAAGATGTCAGTTATTTCCTTGATGAGATTAAGTTCATATTTGGTTAGCTTTACTGGACAATCTAACTGATCAAGCTTGATTGGATCAATCTTCAGAAGGGAGCGAAGCATCTTGTTCCTCTGTTCCATCGGGTTGCATTTTTGGCCTGAGGTCTGCATTCATCTTCAAGAATGTCAGATGCCAGTGCAGAATTTATACATTGTTATCCAAGAGCACCCATTATTATACCATTAATTATTGTGTTCTCCCAACGAGCACTCTCAACTGTAATGGTGTGTGGCTTATATCCTTTATATGCATTTTATTTGATGCCATTTAAACATTTAAGCATCATAAATTTAGTACACCTACAATGCATGCAGAAATGTGGCAGTAAGAGGTGATACATAATGACAGTATTCCACCATATCCATGTGAATCTGAGTGATTTAACCACATGACTACGGGGAAGATGGTGAACACAATTTTATACACATTCACCCCTTACCATTGGAGATTCAGAGGCAGTTTACAGACGTCATTGGTTGGGGATGCAAATACAAGTAATCTAATATGAAGCAATCCCTCCTGGGATTGAATTCAGGACCATATGGTTAGCATGAGTCCTACTGATCACATAGTCATATGGTTGAATCCCAGGTGTGAATGTTGATCCATCACTGTAGAATAGTACAATATTAACAAGCAGCTTAACTCATTTCCTATAGAAAGTTGTTAGTACTGTACATAATGATACAATTATAAGTTATCTTACCTTCATGTGAGTATGGAAATTTGAAGTCCATCTAATGCTATCATTAACAAACTTGTCACAGTGCTTGCATTTCAGTTTCACTTGAGTAGTAGGATCTGCCTTGGAGCTGCCATGAAAATGGTCTAGTATTGGTGGCCCCATGATGATACGGAGATGTACTTGTTGAGGACTGGAGTGGAGTGATGAATCTCTACCAGATGTCTGCCTTATATAGTCAGCAGCATGTGCATGTACAAACGTGTTGGGTGGTGCCATATATTTCAAGCTTGTTGGAACATGTATAGGCTCTGTGTGTATTTGACTGATATATCATAGGAGATAAACAAGTACAAAAGGGTTTAAGGGTAAATGCAGATAAAACAAAAGTGATGATATCTAGGGTTGGTGGCGGTACTGTCAAAGACGAGGGAGAGTGGCCATGTGCAGTTTGCCACAAGGGCGTGGGAAGTAATTCCATCTTGTGCAGTGTGTGTGATAAATGGGTGCATAAGAGATGTAGTGGTATCAGAGGTAGACTGCGAGATAATGCTGATTTTATGTGTTTGGGGTGTCGGGGTGAGCAGGTGGAGATTGTCAGACGTGAAAGGATTGAACTTGCTGGTGAATCTCTTGAGTGTGTGGAAGAGTTTTGTTATTTGGGAGACATGTTGTGGGGCTGGAGCTAGCTCTGTGGCTAGGGTGAGATGTGGTTGGAAGAAGTTCAGGGAGCTCTTGCCTCTCCTGACATTGAGAGGGCTCTCCCTACGTGCTAAGGGGTCTTTGTATGCAGCATGTGTTAGGAGTGTAATGCTGTATGGTAGTGAGACCTGGGCAGCGAAGGAGGAAGATATTCGTCGGCTCAGACGTACAGAAATGACAATGATTAGGTGTATGTGCAGTGCGTCCCTGCGTCCAAGGCCTGGAGGGGCTGGGTTTACAATGGAAGAGTTGAGAGGTAGGATTGGACTGGAGTGTATTGGTGTTGTGATGAGGAGAGGTAGATTGAGGTGGTTTGGACATGTGGAGAGGATGGGGGATGATAATTGGGTGAGAAAGGTGAGAAGTGTTAATATTGAGGGTGGGGTTATGAGGGTAGACCGAGAAAGACATGGGACAAGGTCATTAAGTGTGACCTTAGGGTTAAGGGAACAGGGAGGCTGCAATGGATCGTGCAGCGTGGAGAGCCGCCATTAAGTGACCAAGGCCGACACGTGCAAGCATGTTGGAGCCTTTAAAAACGAAAATGAAAACGAAAAACATGTGAGGTAGTGAACTACTAAGCTTTAAAACATACTTGGACCTGGAACATGTATGTAACTGGCTAATTTACTTGAAAGAAAACTGCACCATGGAAAATACAAAGAAATAATCACAATAATCACATTTTAATTATTGATTATTGTCAAGAAAAATATGATTATTATTTGATTATGATTAATGCTGCAGCGTAATTTTTGACTATGATTTGATTATGATTACACTGCTTGCCTAATTTTTTATGATTTGATTTTGATTACATAATCAGAGCCCTGGATTATGATTTTTTTTTTTATTTATAATCATAGTTATGCCCATGCCTGGAAGGTGCTGGCAAAATTTTGCACTAGGTTGATGGGAAGTTATTTGAAAGTAAGTTTTATTCCTGAACACAGTTCTTGCTATATTTCTGCGCTTTTACTTGTCTATCTATCTATCTATTGCCAGACACCATAATCCTTTAAGGGGTGGCCATTTGACTTTGAGTTATTTGTTTTAAGGGGAGGGGCACTAACCCTCCACCAACCCACTTGTTCACACGTAGGGAGCACGTATGGTTTGGTTATATGGTTACCACCCAGCGTTGTAAATGGTTTCTTGGCTTACAGGAAACCATTTGGCTTGTCACTCAATGTAAAGCCACCTGTAAAGGAAAGAAAAGCAATAAGAAGTGACAGGAAAGATGCGAGAAATAGGAAGAGAGGAGGGGCTTTTACTTGTCATTCTTGCTATATATCTGTACTTTTACTTGTAAGTTTTTATTAGCTTATCTTAAAGACCAGTGAAGATGATAGTACAGTATACTATTTATACCAATATAACCAATTTCCATTGACATATTTGGCCTTGGAATTTTCTGTGAGCCTGGGAGCAATCACTCGTCACAGACAACAGATTTTCAAACTGTTGTCAGTGTTTTGTTCATTTTTTGTTTATGCAAGCTTTATTGTTGTTTAGCATTAATATGGATAATCCTATATGAGTGCTGATATCTAAATACGGCAGATTGACCTGAAAACAGTGCCAAAACTAGGAGGGGTACTCTACATACAGTGGTGTACAGGGAGGGTGTTTTTTGGATGAGGTGGAGGGATGGAGTTGAGAGGTATATGAGGGAAGGGGGGGTGAGTTGGGGGGAGGGTAGTCAAATGGTGGGTGACAGAGTGACTTGGAGGCGTTTTGTCTGCGGCCACCCTTTGCGGGATTAGGGCGTCGGGCTATAGATAGATAGATAGATAGATTTTTTTTTTTTTTTCCCCCCATGGTTTTCTTGGTATTTAGCATTGCTTTGAATATTCCTATGTGTGTTTTGATGTGTAAGTATGGCAGTTTGATCTGAAAACAGCGGCAAAATTAAGAGGGGTACTGTACGTACAATCATGTATAGGTTGGGATATTTTTGGGTTTTCATTATTTATTTTATTTTTTTCTATGGTTTTCTAGGTGTTTAGCATTACTTTGGTTATTCCTGTGTGTGTTTTGCTGTCTAAATATGGTAGATTGACCTGAAAACAGTGCCAAAATTAGGAAGGGAAAACAGTTCCAAAATTAGGAAGGGTGCTCTACATACAGTGGTATAGGTAGGGCGTTTTTTGGTTTTTATTGTTTTCTTTGCATGGTTTTGTTGGTGTTGAAAATTATTTTGGATAATCCTGTGTATGTTTTGATGTCAAAATATGGCGAAATGACCGGAAAACACTGCCAAAATAAGGATGGGTATTGTACATACAGTTGTGTTTAGGTTAGGTGTTTTTTGGTTTTCAGTGGTTTTTCTGCATGATTTTCTTGGTGTTTACCATTACTCTTGATATTCCTGTGTGTGTTTTGATGTCTAGATATGCCTGAATGACCAGAAAACTGCCAAGTTAAGCATAGGTACGGTACAAATAGGTTAGGTATAGGTGGTTTGGCCATGTGGAGAGGATGGAGGGTGAAAGACTGACGAAGAGAGTGTATGTGAGTGAGGTGGAGGGGGGAAGAGGGAGGGGGAGGCCGAGGATGAGATGGAGGGATGGGGTGGAGAGGTATATGAGAGAGGGGGGTGTGAGTTGGGGGCAGGGCAGTGAAATGGCGGGGGACAGGGCGACTTAGAGGCGATTTGTTTGTGGCCACCCCAAACGAGATTGAGGTGTCTGGCAATAGATAGATAGATAGATAGGTTGGAGGTGGGTGTAGGTTGAGTCTGGGTATGGTAGGGGAATAGTGTTCATTATCCGGATGTTGCCACTACCCGGACTTGCCTTTGGCTCTATTATGTCCGGATAAAGGAGGGATTACTGTAGTTGCAAAAATAATAATAATAATAATAATAATAAAAAAAAAAAATATGACAAGAAGTGGCTGTATCCTCAAGTATCATCTTCCTCCTTTGCGCACCACCAGGCCTGAAGTAGTGACAGTACTATTCTCTCATCGTTCTGATTTACCTTTTTATTTTTTTCAAGAGTCCATATACTTTACGTAGATGTGTAGTTTTTACGTTGGAGACTTATTTTTTGTCAGTTTGTTTTCTCCCAACCATAATGCTTGCCTGAACTCCTACATTATGGTGATGTCTTTTATAGCTACACTGTTTTAAGTGTTGCTACTCAAAGTTTTATGCAACATAGGAAAATGACCACTCTTAGGAACCTCTGTGGTACAGTGGTAGAGTGTGTGTTTCGTACATGGGTGAACCAGGGTTCGCGTCCCGCCAGGGTAATAAACTTTGGGAGTGTTCACCCAGCCACGCACTGCATTGGCGGACACAAAGGGTGCTGTGGTTGAACCAGTGTCGCTTACTATAAAGTATGCTTGCACCCAGTCGGCTTGCGCGGGCCGATTACACTTGGTTCACAGACTACACACACATCCAAAGCCACTCCAACACTACAATTACGCTTACAAGCACTTCTCACCCTATATACAATCTCTACCAGACAGCCTAAGCCACTTGGTAGAGATACATTGGCTGTATCGTCCCGACTTCGGTCAGGATAGGCTGGTCCTGCAGTGGATACTCAAACTGCTGCTGCTGATGATGATGATGAACTGCATCACCATGAGAGCTGTTTGCCAGCCGAGCTGAATAAGTCTTGCAGATCTAGTGCGAATCTGTGTAATGAATAGATACTTTTGATGATGATGATAGACATTACTGTATTCAGACGTTTAACCTGTTTGGTACAAGACAACTGTTTCATTTCCTTCTTGCTGTTTCCAGATACCGTAATATTTTATTAGAATGAATGATTTGGCAGGTAGTAGCAAAGATAAAATTTCAAGAGACATCTCCATACTGAAAGAGAGTAATCGCTGACCCTCTCCAGACCAGGAACCTCCAGCAGTCCATTTCAAATTAGATTATCTCACCTATGACTCACGCCCTTCTGCACCCGCCCATGCTCCCTCACCCTAACTCCTCTACCTGGAACTATAGCCAGATCAGAATTAGAAATATAGTTATGGATGATGAAGTTAGAATGAGGGAGTGTGGCCATGCAGGTGTGGAAGAGAGTAAATCATGGTCTGGTCTAAGTGTAATTTTGGAATCGACTACTGGTATACAGTGTCAAGTGAAATTTTTGGGAAACTTGAGAACATTATTTTAGGGCTAATTTTAAGTAAAAAATGTTATATCAGCATGGATCCAGTCCTTAACAATAGCATAGCTATAACTGGCAGCTTGTGTGTTTTAGACTACAAGGACATTGAAAATATTGACGTTGCTTATATCTGTAGTAGTAGCACAAATTGCGTTTAATGTAGATAAATATCGTGTGAAAATAATTTGTACATTATATCAAGTAAATTGCATTTAAGACATAAATAACCAGCAGAAACAGCTTTGACATGATTCCAAGCATAACTATGTTATGCATGGAAATTGCTTTTAACCCCTTCGGTACCATGACGTAAATACAAAGTCATGATCCATCCGGTCGGCAGGGCCATGACGTTTCCCCCGACGTCAAATTATTGTGATGAGTCTGGGAAGTACAGAGCAGCTGGCCCAGGCATTGATACAGAATGCGGGACACACCTATTAGTCCAATTATAGCTCCTCCCCTTTTCGGTCTCGTCCAGTTACAGGGAACTCTTGGTTAGGGACTCTGTGACGTCTGTGCTCTATCAGCAAGCCAGCTCAACCAATCAGTTGCTTACTGTGGTCAGTCAGGGGGGTGTTGTGCTGTTTTTTTCGCTGTTTTTTCTGCCGTTTTTTTTTCTCAACATGGCGGAGGAGCTCAGTGATAGTTCTGGTGAAGAATTTATACCAGATGATAGTGGAACTGAGAGTGATGACAACCTCTCAAGCAGTGAAATAAGTGACGAAACGAGTGATATTGAGGAACGTGTCGTGGAGGGAGGCTGGTGCTTGTTGTCGGACATATTCAATGATAAGCGGCCAGAAGAAAAACCACGCTCCATTGCACAATTCTCAGACATAAATCCTGCCCTAGGTCCCTCACCCCTTACAACACCTAGAGATGCATTCAAATGCTTTTTTGACTGAGAGGTAATTTCCTCTCTCTGTGAGTATTGTTGATGATAAATATTATTATTATTATTATTATTAGTATTAGTATTAGTATTACTATTATTGATATATATAATTTACTCCATTCAGATCTACTAGAAAGCGGTTTAGAATAGTTCCTTGTTACATAAGATACATGACACTTTTATTTGGTATAATATTGCACCAGTACTCCATGGGAGAAAGCTGGGATACACCACGTCACGTGCAGTAGGAGGTCTGGTACCGAAGGGGTTAATAGGAAAACACAATTTCAAAGACCATTCATCTTTTCACAGTTTGAGAAATGGCTTATTATTTTCATTATTTATGACAGAATCAAAGCATAACATTGTGCAGCAAGTACTTGATATTACGTCAAAGCTATTTTCTCAGGATATTTGTTTGTCTTAAATGCAATATACCTGTGTACTGATACTAAGGAAATTATCGGAGTCAATATTTTCAACTTCCATGTAGCCCAAAACTCACGAGTGGCCAGTTACTCGACTGGTGACCTTATGGATTAATTATGGGTGGTAGTTAGACCCATGTTAAACTAACATTTTTTTACTCAGAATAAGCCATAATATTACCTCCTGAGATTTCTTAAAATTCTTGTGGGACAACCTACTCCAGGGTAAACCTTTACTTTCATTTAGAAAGGCATCAACATGGTTTCATGCATTGACCCTGGAGAGCTGCTAAGAGGTGACCAAGGCTGACACTTGCAAGCATGTTGGAGGCTTTGTAAGTGAAACTAAATGAAACTAAATAAATCCTGTAGTAGGGATAAGCAAAATAAAGACCATCTACAAATCACCATCTCCAGGTTCATGGGATCCACCACCAGCTTGAGTCCGATGACGATTCCGACGATGTTTCACATTTTTACCCACAGTCTTACGACAATGGCCTTGTCAAGAAGGTTAGCACGTTTCTTTTTCCCTGCTTTCACCACCAGGCAACAAGCATGTTCACTCATCTTCTCTCTTATCCTGTATTTCTCCTTCGTCAGTCTCTTTATTCGTCATTTTATCATTTGCCTTCTCTCTTATCCTCTGTTTAGGTCTTCACACCACAGTGTGAAGACCCACTGTATTTACTGTTTCTTTCTTCTTCCAGGCTTTTTTCAGTCTGGTCACATTCTTTTATTTCTTCACCGAGGTACTTTCAGCTTTGGTATAGTTTTTCCACAGACAAAGAGACACCCTTTTTACTCTTTGGAATTTGGTCTTTGAAAGGGATTTATGGAATCAGAGATGAAGCCATACAAACGCAGTCTTGGGATTCGTTGTTCTTTTGTATTCATTAAATAATTATGGCAAATTATGTAGACCATCGTGCATTCCTTTGGCAGTGTTAGCAGTCTTTAATCCTTTGTTTCAGTTTGTCTTTTCCTTCCCCTGTCTCTTTTCATTGGTTTATATCTCACCTTTTCTCTTACGCCCTCTTTCAGTTCCTTCTTTCCATTGTCCAACTTTTCACTCATTGGTTTATCATTCACTGTCATACTTCTCATCCTGTTTCCTTACTTCCTGCCACTGTATTTCCTGTCATTAGTTTTTTCATTTTCTTCTTTCCATTTTCAGTCGTTTTATTCATCGGTTATCTCTCACCTTCTCTTTTATCCTTCTTTTACAGTATATTCTCTTCATTCCTCTGTCTTTGTATTCATAAGGTTTGATTCAGCAGAGGATGATTAATTCAACTTAGGACTGACTTCAAACTATGGCTGCTGTGACTGGACAGTTTTATTTTAGCTCTCCGTCTGTCGTATGATGTGCTGGAGAGGGATACCTTTGTGTGGTGGCACCAGTATAACCAGGTTGCTCAACTGCTGGGTTATACAAATGGCCCTCAGCTATTTCCCCATCCCCCAAAAGGAAGATGATGAACTGTAGAAGATCAGCTTAAAGCCACCAGTCCACTTGGTTCACGTTTCTGACAAACCTAGGGATACTGCTACCACAGTTCATCAAAAGGGAAAGGAAATACAAAATGTCTGATAGATCTAACCTTGGTGTGAGTCTTTTTGTGTATTTGTTGTTAAGTTCTCTGCCAAAGAGTGGTTATTGTATAGTTGGTTATCAATATTGTGGCAAAACATTCATATTAATTCTCCAGTGATATGAGTCTGAGAGTTGTGTATTTTTTGCTGAGTTACCTGCCTGAGAGTGCTCATTGTAAAGTGGGTTATCAGTATTATAGCCATGCTTTGTATGGTAATTCCCAGGGTAACTGCTAGCCAGCCACCTATAACCTCTAATATCCTTCATCCTTCTCGTTCATGTACAGTACTGTATTTCCTCTGTATTGTACCTGCCTTGTTTCTAAAGCAGTGTCTCTGAACATTTTCCTCTAATTATGTCTCGTAGGTGTTCTTAGTACTGTATAAATTGTCATGGGTGTAAAGTATTAAATAATGTATATATGGGTAATACTAAAAAAAAAAAAAAACTTCTAAGATAATTAAAATGATTTACTGTACAGTCTGTAGTTTGTGCTCCTTCTCTGCTCATACTTGCTGGCTGGAGGGAAGTCATAATGAGGATTTATCAGCAAACAAACCCCTTTTGGTGGTTTGGAGGTTTTCCAGCCATCATGAACTGTTAGTGTACTTCTAGCAAAGTTTCAATTGAACATGTGACACTGGACAAAGGTCTGTGTTTGACATGAAATCCTTGCTATGACTTCACCTGATCCATAGATAAGGCCGTGTTCACACCAAATGCTTGCAGGTGAGAGCAGTTGCAAGCAGGTGTTTGCATCACTTATTATAAAAAAAAGGGTGGGGGGGCTATATGTATAGGTTACAGTAATACAAAAGCCACACTGATGCTCACCCATGCCAGCAAGCATTTGGTGTGCATGCAGGTTAAGATGAGTGAGTGAGCACATATTAAGGCTTACAAATGTACATTCGAAAGCAGTGCTCAGTATTTCCCCAGCAAACAAAACCCTGGGCCGGTAATATCTTGTCATTTTCCATGCCCTACACAGTGTCTCACACTGAACTCGTCCCTGCTCACACCCTCTTTTGACATTTGTTTTGCCTTTGACCAAATCCACATCAAATGCATTCAGGCACGGATGGGAGTTTTGCATCACTGTTACCCATAGAAGTTCTTGTCTGCACCCACACATGTCTGGTGGGACCATTTGTATGTTACAATGATGCAAAACACCCGCTCACACCAGCAAGCAATTGGTGTGGACATGGCCTTAACCCGCTGCGTGCCAGTGCCGTTTTAACACAGTCTGACATAATTTTGCGGTCAGTGCCAGTGCCGTTTTAAAACGGTTTAAAATAAAAAACTTTCATAGTGACCGCATTTTTCAAGATTCACAGGTAAAAATTGGCAGGCATGTAAGTTAACTGTTCCTCTACCATCCCCCGGGCTGTCAAGGCCATACACTCACTTGCTCCCCTCCTCATGCTCGCTCTGGCTCACTCTGCCTGTGTGCCTTATCCAATGCTGTACATAGTGAAGGCATTTTGTAAATATTTTCATGTAAGTGTAAGTTGTAAATAATTTCTTGTAAGTGTAAGGACTATATAGTGAAGTCAAGTTGTTAATACCTTCTTGTAAGTGCCAGGACTGCACATAATGAAGTCAGGTTGTACCTATCTTCAAGTAAGTGTAAGATAATGCATTCACAGTGAGAAAGACATGCAAATTGTGATAGATGCTGAAGTAATAAGTAATCAGAAAAGTGTACTGAACATTGCTATACCTTCCCAGCATAAATACCTGAGTATACCTTACATAGAAAACGGCTTTCTCTCGTGTACGTGGTGAGCGTGAGAGAGCGGCTATACCTGTACACGAGTATGCAGGACTCGATAACTCATTTCCAAGCCACGATGAGCATTTTAAGGGCAAAATTCGTTGTTTCCACATCAAAATCTACCATTTTAGCCAGAAAAAAAAAAAAAAGGTTGTAAAATGGCCGGCACTGGGGTGACCCATAGGGCTAAAAATAGCCAGCACACGGCAGGTTAAAGGGAACGCACTGTTCATTGGCATTGGCTTTACCTACTGGAAGGATTACTGATAACTGCATTCAAGTGTGTGTTAATAAGGGATTTCAGTGACCATATGTTAGCTTATGCTGTAAAAATTAAAGGCGTCAGTTTTATATATATATTTTTTCCTTTGACCTTCAGGGTTTTAAGGAGATGGACATGGATGTAATTGGTGACTTCCGCTATGCTGATGATGAGTTCAAGGATCCTGATGACAATCTAAGGTATGTTAGAGGCTAAGAATCCCTCAGTTGTCTTGAAGCACTTCGCTGAAATATTCAATTGATTTAGTCTTGCTGCTCCCAGACACAGCAGAGTGATCCATAATTTATACTCTCTAGTCAGTTGCATTTGTTTGTAATTTGGGAGCAGTTCAGTCCCAGGGGTGTTGTTGATTATCATGATTATGGTTTTGGATGAGGAGGTAGAGGATGGTGATGATGATGATTGTAGGTGGAAGAGAAAGATGGTGATGATACTGAAAATGGTTATTATGGTGCTAATAATTTAAGAGCAGTAAGATGATGGTTATGGTAATGGTATACTAACTACTGTAATACTTTTCTTCAGTGGTCCCCTACAACGGCTGACCACCCAGTCCCTAGCAGTCTCAGGGACGGGTGGATCCCAGGGTGGGCAGGGTGTGGAGGGTGGGGGTGAGTCGGTGGTTGAAGATCAGGACTTGTTTGAGGAGCTGTGTTCCGCCCGCTGTCCCGACCCGCACCTGGAGGATATCTGGACTGATGTGGAGAAGCAGATCACCTTCACACAGCCTCCAAGGTTAATTATGCACTCCTAGATTAATTTAAGGTGGGATAAGTTCAGTTCAGATAAGTTAGAATGGATTTGTTTTGGTTGGATATTGGATTATGTTCATTTATTTTGCATGTTATGTTGGTTTAAGATAGGTTGAAATGGGTTAGGCAAGATATGATTAAGTTAGGTGTGAATTAGATTAGCTTAGCTTGGTCTGTGTTGCATTGAGTTTAGTTGGAATTAGTTGGGCTGCAATTGGTGAGAAGGATATCTGGATGGTCAGGGAGAAGCTCATTACCTTCACATTCCCACCAAAGTCAGATTTCTCGTCCTGGATTGAGTTAGGTAGGACAGGGTAGAGTAACTGATTAGGTTAAGTTGGTAAAGTTCCATTGAATTGGGTAGGAATTAGGGATGATTTTGTTGTTATTATTAGTACTAGACTCCTTCGAATGTGATGAACACCGGACTGAAGTTACTGTTGTGCAGTCCACCATCTGCCTTTCAGAAAATAGTGAAGGAGTTGAGGAATACTTGTATAACTGGGTATTATGAGCCACCCAGGTATATCAGTGCTCTTGAAAACATCCCTCTCTAACACTTGATGATAGGGTAATGGTTTGTTTTTCAAGAGTGAAAGAGCAGAGGAAAGTAGGATAGGGAGGGAGTTGAAGGATGTTTGTTTAATCTGGTACCATGAGCTGCCGTGTTATGTAAGTGGTAAGTGACTCCACATGAAGGCTTCCCCGTGTAGCTCCTGATAATGATAATTGATTTGCATTTGCAGCAGTGAAAAGGCAGAGGAAGCTGGAGGTGGTTCAAGTTCTGAAGAAGACGAGGAAGATGATTTCAGCAGTCTGCGGGCGGGTGAGACCAAGATGGAGGTGGATCAGGATGGTAAGTTTGATGGTTGGATGAGGCCAAACCAGTGACACTAATTGAAATGGGGCATTTGATGTACAGGGATATTGTAAAAAGCTGTTGTTGGTAGTTAAAGCATGATGTCTAATTTTGATGTAGTTAGGATACATGTTTATCTTTGCATTAATGCATTCAAGCTGTATGGTATGTTAATTGATACTTGATTCATTATAAGAATAAATGTCATGAAATGGCAGCAGTTCAGGAAATGTTATAGTAATGTTGATGCGTTGTGGATTGGTAGATTGGGCAGAGGTGTTTGACAAGCGTGGTGGTGGGGATGAGGGTGGTTCTGGTGCCGGCGGGGAGCCAAACAACCCGTGGCAGTCGGCGCCTCTGTCTGACACCTCGGACAACAGCGGCTGGGCGGACTTTGGTGCGTTCTCAAGCTCCACCTCGACTGACCCGTTTGACAAGCCGTCCTTCACCCCGGTGTTCAGCAATGTGTTTAGGGCAGATGGCAGGGTGCCCCAGGACCCCCAAGGCCAAGCAGTCTTCTTAGAAAACCTCCCTTCTCAGTCATCCAACCAAGAGGCCTTCAAAGCAGATTTCTCTAGCGTCAATTTTGATGCTGCGTTTGAGGTGCAGAGCGAGGGACAGAAGCCTCCTCCTGCCTCCACCACCCCCACAAACCCACAAACCAGGTGAGACTCATGTCACGGCTGCACTGTAGACCAGTGCTTGGATTCACAGACCTAGGTATTGGCTGTTGTGTAACCTGATTTGTACACGTCCACACAACTCGAAACAGAATTAATTTGATTCCGTTTTGTATATATATATATATATATATATATATATAATATATATATATATATGTATAATATATATATATATATATATATATATATATATATATCATCATTCGTTTTTAAAGGCTCCAACATGCTTGCATGCATCGGCCTAGGTCACCTAATGGCGGCTCTCCATGCTGCACGATCCATTGCAGCCTCCCTGTTCAGTCCCTTAACCCTAAGGTCACACTTAATGACCTCGTCCCATGTCTTTCTTGGTCTACCCCTTGTAACCCCACCGCCAATATTAACACTTCTCACCTTCCTCACCCAATTATCATCACCCATCCTCTCCACATGTCCAAACCATCTCAATCTACCTCTCCTCATCACAACACCAATACACTGCAGTCCCATCCTACCTCTCAACTCTTCCATCGTGAACCCAGCCCCCCAGACCTTGGACGCAGGGACGCACTACACATCCACGTAATCATTGTCATTTCTGTACATCTGAGCCTGCGAATATCCTCCTCCTATACAGTATATATATATATATATATTTATATAATATATATGTTCCGGTATATATAATATATATAGATAGATAGATATATAAAAGTCAGCACAAAGAATGTATTAACATTTGCTTGTGTCCAGTTCTCTCTATCAAAATAAATTTGTCTGGCAACAGTTAGAATGAAATCCAGAGATGAAATACCAGTCATTTCTGCATGTCAGGTAAACTTTTGTGCTGGAGAGAAGATGATAATGCTGTGGCTTAGTACGGAGGAATTTCCTAAATCGTGGTCGTATGGGACAGGGCACATGCTCCAATTTGAGAATTTTGCAATTTAGAAGTAACTAATGGGAAAAATTAGTTATGAGTTTGTCATTTTGGAAAAGTTTACCCCCTTAACTCCACACCAACATCAAACTGGTCACCAACAAACTCTAACAGTTTGGAAAGGAAATTAGTAAATTATTTAATGGAAATGAACAATATTTTAAGATTCTTACATGACTGCGACTAACAACATTGCGTGATTGGACGCGGGACGGGGGTAGGGCTTTATGGATGTACTGTAAGTTAACTTTGGCTTTTCCCCTTCCTCAAAGAAGTTGTAGGCTTAGGAGGTTTATGATCGACCATGGTAAAATGAGGTCCCTGGTGGAAACGTCTCTTCCTGCACCGATTCCCCTTTAATGAACTCCTCACTCACAGTCCACTCCACCTTACCCCCACCCTCCCAGAGAGAGAGAGAAACACACACACACACACACACACACACCATTCGTGCAAACATAGCATAACAGATGTTCAAGAACGCATCAGTAAACCTTCATTTTCAAGGTTGTAGTCACGAGTTATGTATAGTTTCCATGAATTACAGACCTTGCAAACTGTCACATGATGTTGCCGCATATTATGAATTCCCTGTTTTGAGGTGTGCGATTTAGGAGATTCCTCTGTAGTAAGTTGTTTAACATTTCTAGAACTTATTATGTAATAAAATTGTCGAGTTGTGAGATGAGCATGGCAAAGTATCGTAACTTTAGTTATGCCTTTACAATAGCTAATTTATGTTTGAATTATGTAGAATGCATGCCAGGCTGTGTTAAAAGAATCTTATATTGTTTGGAATTTTGATTTACATTTACTTATTGTGTTTCCAGTGAAGTGAAGCTTGAACATTGTTGGAAGGACACAAGTCAAGAGTGAGAGCAGTGGAAATGAGTTATTTAAGAGGAGCCTGTGGAGTCACATGGAGAGACAGGCTGATGAATGAGGATATAAAGGAGCATTGTGGTGTGGATGTGGATGTGATAGGAAGCATTATAAGGAACACACTGAGGTGGTTTGGCCATGTGGAGAGAATGGAGGGTGATAGACTGACGAAGAGAGTGTATGTGAGTGAGGTGGAGGGGGGAAGAGGGAGGGGGAGGCTGAGGATGAGATGGAGGGATGGGGTGGAGAGGTATATGAGAGAGGGGGGTGTGAGTTGGGAGCAGGGCAGTGAAATGGCGGGGGACAGGGCAACTTGGAGGCAATTTGTATGTGGCCACCCCAAACGGGATTGAGGCATCTGGCAATAGATAGATAGATAGATAGAGTTTCCAGCATAAGTCATAGGTGAGCAGTCTCTGAAGAATGATGAACGATGGGCAATGGTGGACAATGAGGATGTTAAAGATGCCTGGAGAGAGCATTATAACAAGTTTCTGCAGTGGCTAAGTTTTCATCAAGGAAGAGAAACTTCCTGCCTTTTTGGTAAACAGGAAGGCAGGGAGTTACTATGCAAAATAATGCTCTCACTCAGGTCCCTTGAAATTGATTGAAAACCTACATTCTATAAGTGGATAATGCTACTCTCTCACCCCATCCTTGAGAAGGGAAAAAAAGCCATGATAATGTATTGAGAAACACCAAGTGCAAAACGGGGGCATAGTTTATTTGACATTCACCAAAGCTGGCTTCTTCAGGAATAAACTGGGCCCCTGTTCTGCACATGGTGTTTCTCTGTACAAACTGTTAAAGCAAATGCTGGATTCACAGTCATGATGAACCCTTTTTTTATGGAGAGGACTGGCACTGGGGAAGGATTTCTTCATGTGATGGTGTCCCTCAGTTAATTCCTTATGCTCGGAAATGAGGATAATGGACTGGAGGTGGCCACAGTTCACCAGATCCACCATCCAGATGAACCTGGACTCACACCAACAATATAGAGAGGACATTTAGTTTTTAGTTTGTGATTTGTGCTAAGTTTGCATGTGATTATTGATGTAGTAAGGTAGTAATGCATTGCATGACTTTGATGTGCAGTGATCAGGAAGGAGATGATAGTGAGGGTAAAACCAGTACAGAGGAGAAGGTGGAAGAGGAGGAGGAGAAGGAAGAGGAAGATCTAGCAGACAACTTCAAGTGAGTAAATTGTACCATCGTGATGTGCTTTTTTTTTTTTTTTTTTTTTACTTCTTAATATGCATTGTTGCCTCTAAATTCCATTTCTGTTTATGTATCGCTCTATCCATGTCTTTCTGTAGCCGGGGGCCTTATTCTGGGAAGGGGTGGCATCAAATGAATCACCTTGTCACATTGTCCTCCTCCATCAAGCTGCCCACTTTTCAGCCCACACACCCCTCTCTTGAGTACAGCCGCTTTCATAAGTAGGGATGCACACCTCCTCATATCTACTGTTGGTGAGATGTGTAACCATGTCACTTACTGCCGGGTGCACTGGCCATCAGTGTTCCAATAAGTGAGGGAATTTGTTCCAAATCTTACCAGCAATGGATACTGTAATACACTGGATGAGTAAGTGTGTATCATTTCTCCTGAACACGACTGTACCTCACCACCCTTTCCTTCCATCACATCATGTGTAGATTTCACCACCTGTGTAATTTCAGAGGTTAACTCAGTTTTTAGCTTCATGCCTTTCTTAAGTCGTTTCCAGTAAGATGGAATATTACCAGTTTTTAAGGAATAAACTAGACATTTTATGTAGTCATATCAGTTCCACAAATAGCATTGACATACTGCATTTATAGGCAACATCTTCCCTCTCTTTTGGGGTGAGTTAAGAGTAAGCAGAGATTTATGTGCATATCAGAAAAGGTAAAAAAATAGAAAAATAAAAATCAATGATAATGTTCAGTAATACATAAGTTTCACCATCCACTCCCTCAGTGTATTGCTGCTTTGGGTGTCTGCCCTTTCCTCTCTTCGATCCTTCCTCTTCTGTCTTTCTTTCCTTCATTCTTTCCCCTTCTTTCTGCCTATGGGTGGCTTTCCACTCTCTCTTTAATATGTCTTTCCTTCATTCTTTCCTCTTCCTTCTGCCTATGGGTGACTCTACACTGAGTGACCAGCCAAATGGTTTCCTGTACACCAGGAAACCATTTACTGTGCTGAGTGATAACCATATAACCAAATTATGGTGCCTGGTGGTTGAATGAGTAATTAAGGCACTCCAATCGGATTGAGCTGGTGCAGGGTTATATCCAAGGGGTGGTTGGGGTTTATTGTTCACTTAATGCCACTCGGGGATGAGTGAGGCTGGTCACTCTCACCTTCAATGTCAGGACCAACTTGCCTATCCCCAGGCTCCTATGCTCCTCATGGGGCAACATATGATTGGATGATTTTTTTTTTTTTTTTTTTTATGGGTAGCTTTTGAAAATTTCTATGGAAGGAAATATAAGAAGCCTTTAGTATTGCTGTGGCGGGAAGCACAGTCATAAGGGGCATTTGCAAGGATAACTTTGGGAGATTTCAGTGGGAGGAACCTTAATTATAGGGAGCTTTATTTAAGGGATGCTTTCTGTATGTATTTTTTAGAAAGCACAGTTATATGGAGGCTTTCCTTGCAAGGGTACTGGTAGCTTTTGAAGATCGTCTCTCTCTCTCTCTCTCTCTCTCTCTCTCTCTCTCTCTGTACTGTATACTGTATATATATAATTTCTGTAAGGGTAGCTTTTAGTATTTGTGGAGGAGAAATTCCATTGAGAAGCATTTTCTTGCAATGGTAGCTTTTAGAGATTTCTTTGTGAGGACACCACAGAGATAAGGAACTTTTCTTGCAATGGTGGTTCAGGTTTCCGTGGAAGTATGCCATTGATATAGGAGCCTACTAATACACAGGGTGCATACTAATAAAAATGTTAGTTTGTAAAAGTGACCTTGCTTGGTGAAGATGTGTGTGTATTTGTCTGGCTGTGTTAGAATTTCCTTTTTTCTGCCCTTCTTTTCCCACCTGATCCTCATGACTCGAATGTTATATTATGGTTACTGGAAATTTGGGTGTGCATAGTTATGGGGTAGGACTGAGTCTCCTTTGTTTCTAGTCAGACAAAGCCATCAGAACTTTCAAGGGGTATGGGATGTTTTGTCAAGTTAATGTTCATTAGTACCAAATGACCAAAGTTAGAAATAAATTGTTATCAATAATTCATTATTTTTATCTCTTCTATACTGTTGTTTAATCATTTATCATTTGTTCATGATTCTGTTTTCTTGAGTTTATTAAATACCTGTGCCTATAGTATAAGTATCCCTCATTTTTTTTTTTTTACCTCCAGTATTTTAACCTTTGTTCCTGAGTTTTTTTTTTCCTTGAGCATATCACAGTCAGTTATAAAGCCATTTCTCCCAGTATGTCATTATGGTGATTATGGTAGCATCAGTCAACCATGCAGCCAACCACCAACTATAAAGAACTTGTTGTATTTACCCCACACAATCTCCTCTTTTCATGTACATTTTAGGTGCTTTTTAACTGTTTCACTGTGATGATACTTTTTATATTTTGGGTATGCCACTGAAAGATTATTTTAAGTAACTTAGAATTTTTGAAATGAAAAGGTTAGATGTATTCTTAATTAGCCCCTTTAAAAAGTGTCATCATGCTGAAGGTTAATAATTTTCCTCAACACCATGGACATCATTCTCCAACTTATGTCTTCAAATTAGCTACTGCTCATTAACCCTCTAAGGACTGTATGTTTTCCTCATTTGCACTGCCAGTGTTGTTGTTGGGCTCCTGTGGATGTGAGCCCAGTGGAATGCAGGCTGAAGTTGCCCTTTCCCTACAGTCCATCATCTTCTTATAGGGGGATAGGGAGAGAGCTGGGGGACAATTGTATAACTGGGCATCTGTAGGGGAGGCGGTGGCTCAATCGGTAGGGAGGTGGCCTGCAGTCCTAACGGACCCACGTTCGAATCCCAGCTGGGGCAGGGAACAGTTTAAGGATTTGAATTTCATTAAATCAGGCTTTACTGATCTACCAGGAGACCCGCCGACATGTCGTAAAAATACCCCCGCTAATGCCAATACACCAGTCCTGTATGAAACAGCCCTAGCATGTATTCAATATGGACGGTGGGTGTTAGCACCAAAGTGGTGAAATGTAGAGGTGTATAGTATATAGGAGGACTGCTGGGCCTTGATAGCAGGCTGTGAAGCATATGCTCAGAGTCGAAAAAAAAAAAAAAAAAAAAAAAAAAGCCATATCTGTGGTGCCACATTAAGACATCCCTCTGCAGCACCAAACCAATGTAAGCTCCTTAAATACCTCAAAGCTGTTCTCAGGGGGTTAATGTAGCAAAGGATGGTGTGTTGTGAGGCTTGATGGTGCCAGGCTTGTATTTGTCAAATATTTTGATATATTTGTCACTTTGGCCTGTGTCATTCTTCCTGAATCTTGAAAGAACAACTATTACATCTGATATCATTGTCAGAAGCAGTGGATTGCAGAGCCAATTCAGCATACACTTGATAAACATACAGGCCTACTCGGATATCTGGCAGTGTTGCGTACCAATGGGAGTGTTTGGTCAGCGAGTTTGTCGGATATCGAAGCACAGACATAAAATTCATTTTTCCTTTCACATAAAAATAAAAATGAAAATCAAAAACAGCTTTTTCATTAAAATAAATTTCAGATGGATGGATGATATAGGCCATTAGGAACAAAAGATATCCAGGAGATAACCAGAAGCTGCCTATTCACACTTGAGACACATTAGTTACACACCCAGGTTAGGCAAGGGTTCCATTCTGGAAGGCTTTGTGGAAGTGTGGATTTGTGTGTAAGTTGCATTAACCTATAATCAGTACACACACACACACACTGATAAGGTACAGTCTGCTTATAAGTGAAGCAACTGCTTACACTCTTCTAATGATAAACTTATGTACACACTGCAGTGATAAACCTGTCACACTTACAGCATTTCCACAAGTTGAGATTTGTATGACCTGGGGAGTGTCAGTACATCATTTAAGTTTCTGCATGCCATTATGAGGGCCAAAAACAATACTTTTCTTCCATTACCATCCCCTCCAGTTCCACAGTTACAGATGGGCTTCAAGTTTTAGGCTGTGTGGCAATGCATTGTTTATATATTGACTGGATGGATGTCTTTATAGGAGACATGCCATGGAATCTAGACAACCCAAAACTAAAATCCTGCCTGTAAACGAGGAACTTCAGGGAATGTACACTAACCTTCACCCATAAGTACTGCAGGGAGTGGTGTGTTGAAGGTCTTATGTGATTAATGAATCTGATTATATCATATGTCTTTACTTTTGCAACTGTCCCCATAGATGTGAGGTGTGAACAGATGCACTGGCACCACATAAAACCTCCAACACACCAGTAAGTGAAGGTAGCTGTACAGTGCTCTGTACCTTTGCATGTTTACCTATTGTTGCACACTTGGTTCAGCTTTTTGGCTTCACGGGGTCTTATGCGGAGCTCTGGGGGTCCTGAGGAGACCGAGGACACTAGTAACAGCAGCAGCAGCAAGGCAGGTAGTACAGACACAAGCCAAGGGTGTATAGAGGGCAGCCAACAACCCAAGCAGGAGGAGAGTAAAGGAGAGCCTACTCTTGAACCAACCACTGAGAGCTAATGTTGATGAGAAAGGTACATGTCATTGTGTCTTTTAAGTTGATGTTTGTGATACCTTTGCAATTTATGTAGAAGTTTGTGACATTATGCTGTTTAAGTAGAAATTTGTGATATACTATTTACTCTATTGTACCTCCCATTCAGAGCTAATGTTGCTGAGAAGGGTGTAAATTTGTGATATTATTCCGGGTAATCTTTTGAACTTCACACAGTAATGTTAATGAGAAAGAAATTTGTTATGATGTTTGAGTAGAAGGTTTTGATATTATTTCGTTTAATCTGTTGAACTTCTCATAGGGTTAATGTGTTTGACAAAGGTACAGGTTAATGATGTTATGTCATTTGATAAGTTTGTGATATGTCATTTAATATGTTGAATTTCCTTCATAGTCGGTGTTGTTGATGATATTATATAATTTAATTTTTTGCTTTGGCAGTCTCAGTACAGAAATAAGGTCATTTATGATTTTCTCTATGATCAAAATATAATTGTCGTTTCATTGCGTTTCATTTTGAAGGCTCCAACATGCTTACATCCGTTGGCCTTGGTCACCTAATGGTGGCTGTTCATTCTACTTGATCTCTGGCAGCCTCCCTGTTCAGTCCCTTAACCCTGAGGTCACACTTAATGACCTCATCCCAGGTCTTTTTTGGTCTACCTCTCGCAACCCCACCCCAAATACTAATGCTTCTCACTTTCTGCAACCAATTATCATCCCCCATCCTCTCCATATGCCCAAATCACCTCAATCTACCTCTCCTCATTACAGCACCAATACACTTCAGTCCCATCCTACCCCTGAACTCTTCCATCATAAATCTAGCTCCTCCAGGCCTTGAACTCAGGGATGCACTGCATGTCCACCTAATCATTGTCCTTTATGTACATTTGAGCATGTGAATATCCTCTTCCTTTACTGCCCAGGTCTCATTACCATACAGCATTACACTTCTAATGCATACTGTATACAAAGATCCTGTAGCACTTGGGGAGAGTGCTGTCAATGTCAGGAGAGGCAGCAGCTCCCTGAACTTCTTCCAACCACTCCTCACTTTAGCCACAGAGCTAGCTCCTCCCCCACCTCCAGCATGTAACATGTCTCCCAAATAACAAAACTCTTCCACACACTCAAGAGACTCATCAGCAAGTAAAATCCTTTCATGTCTGGTAATATCCACATGCTCTCTCCAACACAGTGCACACATGAAATAAGCATTATCATGCAGTCTCCTTCTAATACCATTACAATTCTTATGCACCCACTGTCATAAACACTGCACAAAATGGAATCACTTCCCATGCACTTGTGACAAATTGCATTTGACCACTTGCCCCCTTCTGTGATAGTACTGCCACCAACCCTAGGTGTCATCACTTTTGTTTTATCTGCATTTACTCTCATAAAGCGCGAGCTTCAAGGTACAAAATTCGCGCATTATGTGATCTCTTGCTGTATTTGACTCGTCACTGAGTGACAGTCACCTGCAGTACACTCTGCATCAAGTGGATGGATGGTGGTTGCCTTCACGTACCACAGTTATCTTGAATCCAGGGAAGACATGGGACAAGATGATGTGCACTGCACCTCAGATCTTGAGGTATTACTAGAGAGCTGGAACAGAGTAGAGTGAGGGAAAGGAGTGCTGCCGGTTGAACCTTTCAAATTAAATTGATGCTGCTTGGAAAACAGACTTAAAGCTGAAAATAAAAATGAAATAATGATGCCTACTTTCACTTCTAAATGCCTCAGTTAGTAAGTAGAACATGCCAGCACATTATTTTTCTAGTGTGTGTGTATAGTATTTGTTGTTTTGTGTCTTCCAGGGTGAGTGGAGGTCGTATGGGGTGTATGAGGATGTAGACCAGTCCACTACCCCAGCTCAGGATCACCATGCCTGATGTGTTGTACTTCCAGTCTTAAAAACCCCATCACAATAGGATCACAGGCATTTTTTTAAATTTTCACTTTATTCTTGCTATCCCCTTACGATTTTGTTGGTAGTAAAGAAGTGAAGGCTGTATCTAACCCCTCCATTTCATAAAGTCTCACCCAGGCATCTTAATGTTGTGTTGAGCTAAAAAGAAGATTTAAAGTACTGGCATGTTAGCAGAGTGAAACAGGTTTCCCCTTCACAAGCTGATCACACACACTCTCATATTTTATTCTTGTTATTCCCTCATAGTTTTGTTCAGTGAAGGAGAGTGCTGTAGTTGTGGAGGGGTAATGAAGGCTGTACGTAACCCTACTTGTGTAGAAAAGATCTCTCAAGTGGAAGAAAGTTGAAAACCATTCCATCCACCCCATCACAGTCCGATCACATATTCATTTATTTTATTCTTGCTATCCCGACACAATTTTGTTCAGTAAAGGAGAGGGGTTTAGTAGTGAAGGGATATATGAAGGCTATATCTAACTCCACTAGTTTATCACTTTATTTTCTGTCACTTCACATGATTTTGTTCCCTATAGGAGAGTGTTGTAGTATTGGAGGGTAAGTGAAGGCTGTGTCTAACCCCACCAGTTCAGAAATTCTTCCCCAGATGGAATAAACTGAAAAATGTGTCGCCAGAATTGTCATCGCCTTCAGTGTGAGGTCATGCATTTTTATTTTTTTTCTTCCTTCCTCCACACAATCTTGTCCAGGATAGATGAGCACTGTAGTAATGAAGGGGTAAATGAAGGCTCTGTTGCCCATCCAGAGTGAAAATTATCTACCAAGTGTGATAAGGTTGAGTGAAGGTAGCAAGACTAAAATGAAAAATCTTATCTCATCACACTAAAATATGATTCATGCAATCCCCCCACAATCTAATGACTCAGGTTTAAAAGGGATACCAAAGCCATGTCAGTGGGATTAGGTATATCATCATCATCATCCAGACTTCCTTTCCCACCCCACCTTCCAGAGAGCCAAAAAAAACTGTGCTAGAATGAGATACTAACTAGAGTTTGCCCATTGCAGTGACATTAATAAATCCCTTAAGTATAATAGCCCGTTCTTAAATTTATTAAAATCATCTGGTAGCAACGAGGATAATTTAACTCACTGGGATTTTGTCATTGTATTCTTGCCATCTCATGACGGTTTTATGTAGCTTGGAATGCAAATTTTTACTGGAAGGATTAGATACTGTATAGTCTTGATATATGCTATCAGTGCAAGAGGCATTTCCTATCTTTCTATATATAGCCACATGCCATAATCCCATAAGGGGTTGCCGTTTTACTTTGAGTTAGTTGTTTTACAGGGAGAGGCACTAACCCTCTGCCAGCCCACTCATTGACATGTAGGAAACACGCATGAGAGGCATTTTGTAACATGAAGAAATTCATTGGTTGGGGAAACAAAAAAAAATCCCTCATTCAAGGAGTTAAAATGAACATGTGAATTAAAATGAAAGGTCTGTCTGATCCATCGTGTGTCAAACATTATCTTTTTTTTTTTTTTTTTATGTGTCCGACTCTGGGCATAGGCTTCACAGCCTGCTATCAAGACCCAGCAGTCCTCCTACATACCATACACCTCTACATGTCACCACTTCGGCGCTAACACCCACCGTCCATATTGAAGACATGCTAGGGCTCTCATACAGGACTGGTGTATTGATATTAGCGGGGGTATTTTTACGACATGTCGGCGGGTCTTCTGGTAGATCAGTAAAGCCTGATTTTAATGAAATTCAAATCCTTAAACTGTTCCCTGCCCCAGCCGGGATTCGAACCTGGGTCCGTTAGGACTGCAGGCTACCTCTCTACTGATTGAGCCACCGCCTCCCCTGTTGCTTGTTAGTTTAGAGTATTCTTTATATTTTACAGATATTATATTATTTAAAAAAGGATATTTTATAGCAATAGTAGTAGTAGCTCTGTAGTTTATCTGTCTACCTATCGGAAATCATGGTAATATTTTTTTACATTTAAAAAATTATGTTTTTAGATTGAATCGGTTAATTTGAGAAAAATCACCAGGATAGAGGAAAAATAAAATGAAAAAAAATGTAGTTGGATTGAAGAGGTAAAGTTTACTAAAATTGCCTGGAGATAGCAAGAATAAGCTACAAAAAAAAATGGATTAAGTAAAGAATATGATACTGAAGAGGTTACATTGACCAAAATCATCTGGAGATAGCAAGAATAAAATATGAAAAGGGTTGTTGAATAGTTGAGGTTAAAGTGAATAAAATCACATGGAGATAGCAAGAATTAAATATAAGAAAACAGTTTATTGGATTACAAGGGTTGATATTCACATGAAAGATAATTTTTTCATTAGTTACACTGAGCCCAAGTTATTAGGTGTACAAGTTGGTGTAAATGTTGCCCCCTCTTGATAGTTGATGTGTGTTGTGGGGGTGAGTTATCTATGCATACCGAAATTACCCTGTCGGTGGTGCTGATGAGGAGCCTTCACATTGAGGAGTGAAGTACCCTTGGTGGAGCAACTGTGGCATCCACCCAAGAGCCCAAACCTTTTTTATTTCCATGCACCTTGCCGTGGGAAGGACCCTGGTCCTGCTGTGGTAAGGTGGTGTCTGCTGCATGGGGGCACCAAATCCATACATGATTTATGTACTGTACTGTACCTGTAGGACGGTCCTACAGAAGCAGTTGCGTCCCAATGTTTGATGGGTCTGCTCGGCCAGATAGACAGGTGCAGCAACAGGAACAACACCTCTGCCAGTAATGGCAGTTTTGTCAAATTTGAGAGAGTGACGGTGTGGCCTGGCCTCAAAATTTTGATAATAATTTCTGAAACAGTGGTGGTGATGATAACATGTTACCATTTCTGTGTTTGCTCTTGGGTAAACTTACACTGTTGCTCGGTCAGTTTTGATAATACAGCCGTTAGATATTACCTTCACTTTTTTTCGGTCAGTGATTATCATTTATCATGCAGAGTAAAATTAAATAGATGTGTGGTGGTCTAGGGGGTTTAGGTGCTCCAGCTGGATGTGGCTCTTCAGGGGTTTAAATCTGAGGAATGATTAGGGTTTATTGCTCACATAATGCCACTTGGAGATGAGCATCTTATCATTCTTGCCTTAAATGACAGGAATGAGAAGCCTAGCCCTGGGCCCCTGTGCATCTGATGATGCAGTAAAGGATTGGACAATAGATGGATGCATAGAAACCAGATATATTTGATCTGTTATTAATGTTATTATTAAAATGTATAATTTTAGTATTGGTATTGATCCATACATGTTTTCTCATTCTGTTATTATTATTATCATTATTGTTGTTATTATTATTATTATTATTAATATTTTATTGAATGAATAGGTGAAATGCTATGAAAACATCGGCAACACCGACTGAGCCGTCCCCACAGGACACAAGAATTATCAAGAAATGTACAATCTTCACACCAGTTTGTATTGCAGAGAGTAGAGGATTGTGCCTAGCCAAGTTACGCAAGGACGGGGGAAACCAACCTTCCTCCCCTCCCATCTTTACGTAACTTGCTGCTCTTTTTTGTGTTTTTTTATTTCCCACATTTTATCCAAACCGTTGCTGCTCACAGAACAAGTGTAGTTGTTATAATCTTGTATTGGGATTTTAACTATAGTCCATTCATTCTGACTTGACATGTCTGAGTCCATGCCTCCTCCCCACCCCCACCTTAAATTCAGAGCTGCAGTTGGGTGACAGAGATACAAATTAAAGGCAAAACATAATGAAGTTAAATGTCAAAACCCTTGTTATATGTACAGTATCAAATCATCATCATCATCTCATCATCATCCAGACCTCTTCCCACTTAAGGATGGGGCAAGGAAGGGTCCAGAGAGCAAGAAATGCTTCATAGTTGGAGAAAACTCATACTTTGCCCAAGTAACAGGGCCACACTCCCATTCACTCACCACTCAGGCTCCCAGAATTGACTCCACTGTAAGTTACTTGCTTTAATACACTTTTTGACAATGAAATATGCTGCTGGACAGAGATGCCAAGTGATGGCACCAGTATAACAGGACCGCTCCACTGCCTGGTTATACAAGCATTTCTCAGCGCCCTCCTTATCATCCTAAAAGAAGGATGGTGGATAGCAGGATGGGAACACCAGCCTGCAGTTCACCTAGGGCCACAACAGTGTCATAAAATCCATAGTTAATGACTGAAGAATTGCCCATATACATTCTGTAACTACTTTTAAAGCACATTTACTAGTTCCCCCAAAGTTTTAACAGCAGTTGTATGAAAAAAGGTAAATATTATGGAACAGTAAAAAAAAAGGGGGGGGGGGACTATTTTGGGATGTATGAGAAAAGGTTGTGATATTTCAAAACATGAAAAAGTGATATTTTTAGAAATGAAAAAAAAAAAAAAAAAAAAAATCCAGTGTTTTGGAGTAATATATGTACTGTATTTTGAAATGTATGAGAAAAAAATTGTTGCAGTATTTTGGAAAATTTAAAAAATATATGGTATTTTCAAACTTTAGGGGGGGGGGAAAGTTGCTATCATTTGGAACACATTTCTGGCATAAAACAAGGACAGGCTTTATAATTAGGTAAAATAATGGAGAACTGCAGTTCATCTCCCCAGCGATATTATCATCCAGTCATTGGGGAGGTGGGGTGGAGGCATCCCAGCCAGGAAACTTAACGGACTATAGTAAATCACACAGGTTAGGAACTGGATCAAAATGAAAGTTTACACACGTCCATTCTAGTGATACACTTCTTTATAATCATTTTTAAATCATCATTGTCACTATTATCGGTTTGTTTTCAACTGATGGAACCGGACCATAGCTTGAATACCATGTCGTGTGAAATTCAGTGACCCTTAATGTAGAGGTTTCAAATGAGTCTCCTTGGTTACTGGTCAGAGCAACCCTCCAGTCTAACTACACCTGACCATCAACTGAGCTCCAAAGGGTGAGGGATCTTTGCCAGGTTAGAGTAAACGTACTATAGCAGTTCATGTCAGGTGAAAACATACCGATGAAACTGTCAGAAGTTTATGGAGTTTAGTTAACGTCCTGGTTGTGGGGGTAATGTTGATATTTTAGCCGATGGCTAAGACCCACAATCTCATCGGACAAGCAGGCTTCCCAGCACCTCTTCCTTACCAGTTTTTTGCATCCCTTATTACAAGTACTCTGTCTCTCCTGTGTCTCATATACTGTATGTATATATATATACTGTATATATATACAGTATGTATATATATTGTTTCGTTTTGTTTCATTTTTAAAGGCTCCAACATGCTTGCATGCGTCGGCCTTGGTCACCCTTCATACACATTTACAATTACACTCTTTAGCGAATCATCTGCGACAACACACTCATAAATAATCATATTTATCAGGTCAGTGACTAACCTAACCCCTATATCTCCTGAGTCCTTCAACATTTTGGCAGCCAACCCAGACACACCTGCTGCCTTCCCCACCTTCATCCTCCCTATTGCCTCACTCACAGCAGCAGCATCAATCAAAGGCTAAGGGCCAAACACTGGATCTGCTGGCTCCAAACCTTCCCTGTCCCAGTCAAACTCCTCATTCAACAACCGGCTATAATGCTCTCTCCATGCATCTTTAATATCCTCACTGTTCACAACTACTTTTCCTTCATCATTCTTCACACACTGCTCACCTATAATATCCCGATTGTCTCTCTTCATCTGATTTGCCACCTTAAATATCATATTTTTCCTTTCCCCATGATTTAGGTTATCAAGTAAAAGTCTCGCTGACTCAGACTTTGCCCTGTATACCTTTCTTCTAGCCCTATGCATGGCAGCCAAGTATTCCTCTTTGCTACCACCCTTCTTCCATTCCCAGAAAAGCCTTCTTTTCTCCTTAACTGCAGCTTCTACACCCTCATCCCACCACCAAGTTACTTTATGTCTTGGTGGTCCTCTTGTCCAACTGCATGTTACATCAGTAACTCTCAAGAGATTGTTCTTGAGGGCTCTGTACTGTTCATTAACGCCTCTGTCTACAGCTCCCTGTTCAGCCACCACTCTCCTCATCTCGCTATAGAAGACATCCCTTACTACTTGGTTTTTCATCTTCCATATTTTCCTCCTAGGTACATTAGTCCTCTTTTTCATCACTCGTTCTTTAAGCACCATATCACAAATCGATAGTTTGTGCTGCTGCACACACTCCTCACTTCCTTTAACTTTAACATCCCCTATAGCTTTAACATCATATATATATATATATATATTACATATATATATCGTTTCGTTTCATTTCGTTTTTAAAGGCTCGAACATGCTTGCATGTGTCGGCCTTGGTCACCTAATGGCGGCTCTCCACGCTGCACGATCCATTGCAGCCTCCCTGTTCAGTCCCTTAACCCTAAGGTCACACTTAATGACCTCGTCCCATGTCTTTCTCGGTCTACCCCTCACAACCCCACCCCCAATATTAACACTTCTCACCTTCCTCACCCAATTATCATCCCCCATCCTCTCCAGATGTCCAAACCCCCTCAGTCTACCTCTCCTCATCACAACACCAATACACTCCAGTCCCATCCTACCTCTCAACTCTTCCATCGCATATGTATATATATATGTATATAATGCCTCTCTTACTCTAACAACCTGATATTGCCCCCTTTCTATTTTTAATTACATACAATATCAGTAAATTAATACAAGACTTCCTGCACATCTCCCTGACCTGTTTAGTTCTGGATCTCATATCACTTCATACTCCAGTTTGGCCTGAAATGGCCATATCTCCATCTTGAATGCTTAGTCATCACAGTAGATTAGCACCAAAGTACAATGTTAATCATGAAGTGTGGAAAGAATGTAGATCCATAGTATCATTATATTCTGTTGTAAACGGCAAAAGGACAAAAATCTGGATCAGTATGAAAGAGGTATAAATAACCTTCAAGGAATAATAAACCTTAATATGCAAAATAAATCACTAAGGCATAGGTGCTCGAAGGCCTTCCAAGCTAATGAGAGTGTGGGCTAAATAGAGACATAATATATATGATATTTATTTCATCATACACCACATATATTGCTGGAGCGTTTGAAGGTGTGTATACAATAATCAAGAACTTTGCTGTTTTTTTTTTTTTTTTTTTTTTTTAAGGCTCGTTTACCATTGAGGCCCATGTTGGAGAGGGATGCCTTCATGTGGTGGCACTGATATAACTGGGAGGATCGACTGACTGGTTATACAAGAGTCCCACAGCTATTTCCCTGTGCCTCAGAAAGGATGATGTTGGACTGCAAGAGAAGGGCAGTTTGTGCCTGCAGTCCTCTAGCCCCCAAAAGGAGGATGGTGGACTGCCAGCAAAGGACAGCTTAAGTCTGCAGTCCACTGGGTTCGCCTTTCAGATGAGCCAAGGGCCGTAGCAACAACAGTGAAAATGTTAAGGGTCTTATTGCCCTCTCTGCTGTGGCTGCTCCATGTTGGTGTGTGTGTCTGTTTTGCCATATAAGACCATGCTTTGATTCTCAAACAAACCTATTCTCATTCGCCTGTCATAACTGAAATTTCGTATTAGGGAGAAGAACAGGAGAGGAAAAGGTGATACCTTCTGCATTGTCCTTCCTTCAGAATAAGATTCTTATTTGTTTTTGCAGAAAGCACAAGAGACATGACTTCACCCATTTTTATCGTCATTTCTTCAAAATAATAGTCGTATGCTTAGTCCTCTGTTGCAACTAGGAATTGTTTTGGCAGGAAGCACTAGAGATATGTGAAAATGCTACAACCCTTTCATTGCCCTGCCTGTAAAGCTGAGTAACTGTTGGGAAGTAAGGATGGGACTGGAGTGTATGGGTGTTGTGATGGGTGCTGAAAGTGTGAGTGTCACCACTGACAGTGGGGTTGCCAGAGGCAGACTGATAAAGACCTGGGATGAGGTCATAAAGTGACCTCAGAGATAAGGGACTGAATAGGGAGGCAGCCAGAAATTGAACAGCGTGGAGTGTTGCCATTAAATGACCAAGGCCGACACGTGCAGGCAGGTTGGAGCCTTTATAAATGATACAAGTAACTGGTTTTGGCACTTGGTATACCTTCAAGTCCTTAGAAAACATCAGCTGTACCATGGCCAGCCTCAAAATGGGAATTCCATTAAAAGCAAGCATGGCATCATTTGATTGATGATTGAATGACTAAGATTTTTTCAAATTCAAGAGCTAAGAAGATTTTTTTTACAAAGCAAGATAACAGTTAATAATTTTTCTAGGACCTTAGATACAGCTGTATCCCCCCTTCCCCTGAGTAAAATATAATTTAGTACTCCTTGTCCTTCCTACAAAAACATCACAGTTACAACAGAGAATTGATCATAAGTTTGTTTTTGAATCCAGGCCCAGGTTTGGTAGAAAGAGGAGTTAGTACAGATGTACTGTGTCTGTGAACTGTATTCCTGTAGGCTTAATCCTTAAATTGCTGCACCTTTGATCATATCCATGTCCCTAATGTGCTGTTATGATTTGTTAATATAATCTGTCCCTGTGTAGCCGGATGCCATAGTGCTGGAAGTGGTGGCCACAGAAGAATTGTCTCCATGTCACTTTGTCCCTCACCCCCAGGCAGCCGTCTATACAGTTCACATCCCCCTCAGTTCTATAATTTTGATTTTTTTTCATTTTCTGCATAAACATGGTGATATAGTGCAATTATGATAAAAAATTTTGTACTTAATCTTGGGCTGTAGTGACCGTGAAAATGGCTTTTTTGATATAGTGGTTAGATTTGGAAACAACAGTTACAAATATATTTTTGCTTCCAATAGTTACATCACAGACTCAGTCATTAGTGTTTGAGGGAATGTCGCAGTTTAAGGGTTCAGGAGGCTTTCTGGCACCAACAGTTTATCTTGAATATTGCATCTGAATAGTCTGTCTTTTTAATGCCCTGACTCTGGATGACTTCCTTTTTATATCTGTCTATCTATTGCCAGACGACTTAATCCCGTATGAGGTGGCCACAAACAAATCGCCTCCACGTCGCCCTGTCCCCCGCCATTTCACTGCCCTGCTCCCAACTCACACCTCCCTCCCTCATATACCTCTCCTCTCCATCCCTCCATCTCATCCTCGGTCCTCCCCCTCCCTCTCCCACCCTCCACCTCACTCACATACCTGTACACTCTCCTTGTCAGTCTCTCACCCTCCATCTTCTCCACATGGTCAAACCACCTCAGTGTGTTCCTCCTAACGCTTCCTATCACATCCACATCCACACCACAATGCCCCTTTATATCCTCATTTGTCAGCCTCTCTCTCCATGTGACTCCACAGGCTCCTCTTAAATAACTCATTTTCACAGCTCTCACTCTTGACTTGTGTCCTTCCAACAACGTCCAAGCTTCACTTCCATACGTTAGAATTGGTATTACAATACTGTCATGTAGTAACTTTTTCACTTCCATGCTCACTTCCCTGTTTCTTATCACTGCTTTCGAGGAACCAGCAACCTTTCTTCCTTGTTGTACCCTTTCAATCACCTCACCCTCAAAACTTCCATCCTTACTCATCACACTACCCAAGTACTTAAACATACTCACATTTTCCATTTCCTCACCAACCACCCTCACTGTACATTCACTGACTTCATCTCGCTCAAAGATCATCACTTTACTTTTCCCTACATCCACCTTAAGATTCTGTTTCTTACACACTCTCCCAAACTCATCCACCAAGCCTTGCAGCTCCCCTTCGTCTTCACTCAACAACACTGTATCATCTGCAAACAACAGTACAGGGAGTTTCCAAACACTACCTTCTTTCACCAGGGCCACTCCAACATCCACTGCCCTACCTTGTACCTCTTATTACCCCATCCATGTACAGATTGAACAACCATGGAGACATGACACATCCCTGTTTCAACCCAACCTTCAAAGAGAAAAATTCACTCAGTTCACCATCCACACGCAGTGCTGCCTTAGCACCATCATACATACTCTTCACAGCATTCAACAACTTTCCATGTACTCCATATATTCTTAATACTTTCCACAATCCTTGTCTATCCACCCTGTCATATGCTTTCTCCAAATCCACAATCCTTGTCTATCCACCCTGTCATATGCTTTCTCCAAATCCATGAAAGTCGCATACAACTTCTTTCTCTTCTCTAGAAATTTTTCCACTAAAGATCTAAGAATGAATATCTGATCTACACAACCTCTTCCCTTCCTAAAACCTCCCTGTTCTTCTCCAACTAATTCCTCTGTTCTTTCCCTAACTCTGTCAATAAGTATCCTACCATACACTTTTTCTGTTACACTAAGAAGACAAATGCCCCTATGATTACCACACACTGCTTTTTCCCCTTTTCCTTTGTACAAGGGAGTAATTATACCTGACTTTCTATCCTCCGGGACTCAACCTTCCTCCCAGGCCAATCTGCACATCTTCCACATCCATTCTACTACTATCTCTCCCCCATGCTTCAGCATTTCACTACACACTCCATCAATTCCTGGGGCTTTCCCCAGTTTGACTTTCTTCATTGCTTCCACAACTTCTATCCTACTGATTTCTTCCTGTCTTAGCACCACCCTCCTTCTCCCAGCCATTCCTCAACCACTTATACTCGCATTACTTCCATGCTCTATGTTTAACAATACCTTAAAGTGTTCTCTCCATCTTCTCACTTTTTCTCCCTTCTCCACTAGTAATCTACCATTTTTATCTTTCACTCCCCTGGCAACTTCACTTCCACCCTGTCTTACTCTCTTCACCTCCATCCAAAACATTTTCTTACAGTCCCTCCATTTTACACTCAGACTCCTTCCAAATTCCTCATCCACTCTCTTCTTACTCTCTCTTACTAATCTTTTCACCTCTCTCTTCCTTTCTACATATGACTCTCTCTTCCGCCTCTCAACTTCTTCCACACCCCTATTTCTCATCCATTCATTGTATGCTTTCTTCTTTTGTACCACAGCCTGTCTCACCTCTTCATTCCACCATGCTGCTTCTTTTTAACTTATTTTTTTCTGCTTCTGGATTTCAGTATTTTACTTGAGATAGATCTGTCATATTGAAGAGGTTTATTAAAGCTTTTGTAGCCCTTCAGTTTGTAGTCTGCCCCCAGCTGTTTAAATGTATTAGGCTTAGTGGCCAAATATTGATAACCATCCACTCACTCAATGTAGTGTTGCTTTGGGCATCTGCCCTTTCATCTCTTCCTTCCTTCCTGTTCTGTCTTTCATTCCTACATTCTTTCCTCTTCCTCCTGCTTGCGGGTGATTTTACACTCCCTCTTTTGTCTTTCTTTCCTTCATTCTCTCCTCTTCCTTCTTCCTGTGTGTGGCTCGGCTCTACAGTGAGTAACCAGCCAAATTGTTTCCTGTACACCAGGAAACCATTTACAATGCAGGGTGGTAACCATATAACCAAATTATGGCACCTGGTGGTTTAAGGAGTAATTAAGGCACTCCAATCGGATTGAGCTGGTGCATTGTTATATCCAAGGGATGGTTGGGGTTTATTGCTCACGTAATGCTACTCGGATGAGTGAGGCTGGTCACTCTCATCTTAAATGTCAGGACCAACTTGCCTAGCCCTAGGCTCCTATGTTATTGCAACATAGGATTGGGTGATGGATGGATGGACTGCCTTAGTAACACACAAAAGGAATATGAATATGCCAAATACAGAAATAAACTAGTAAGGAAAAGGTGCAAGGAAGCCTTGTGTAAGCTGACCAGGAATACAGGTGTGTGTATTGTGTATTAATGGTATTTAGTAAAGGACTGGTATATTGACTGGTATAATGTATCAACTGGTATAGTATCAAGTGGTGAATTGTATCTAGAATTAACCCATTCATTCCAGTGATATGTTTTTAGTTTATTCTTGCTACCAACAGATGATATTTATCTCACTGTGGGGAAGGATCCTGGTCTGACCCTGGGGAGGGGCTTTCAACCAAAAGGGGTCACCAGATCCCTACATGGTGTATGTACTATGCTATACCTGTAGGATGGCCTCACAAAATCACTTGTTTATCTTTGGCTGATGAGTCTGCTTGGCCAGAGACAGACCAGGGTTAACAAGAACGACGACAATATCTCGCCTTAGAAACAGTCTCTTGTAGTGATGGGGTTAATTTAGGCTGTACAGTATCTAACCCCTCCATTTCTGATAGTCTTGAGTTAAACAAAACAAGACAGCAAGAATAAATGAAAAAACACAGCATTGAAGGGGTTAAGCCAAAGAAGCTTCATCATCATCATAATCATCCTGGCCTTTTTTCCCACATTAAGATGAGGTGAGCCATGATCCAGAAACAAGAAATGAGAAAAGTACAAAAGTGGGAGACTTACAGGTATGTGTTTTTTTATTTCACAGTGCCATGAATTTTTTAAGTGGAAGAACTATGGACACAGATATATTTTTGTTTGTGTGTTAAGATGCAGCAGCCAGATGTGTTCCATTAGGGTTGAATTCCATTGATGGTTAGAGTTTATTGCTCACATATTGCCACTCTTGGTGTCAATGTCTCTACACTCCAGATGGGGCAGTAAAGGGTTGGATGGTGCATGGATGGATGGTGTTAATATTGCCAAAGCTATCATGATGCCTCATTCCTTGTATCTGGCTCCTACCTCACCCCATGGTGCTGGAGATGCTTGCATGTGGTGGCACCAAAGTAACCAGGTAACTCAGTTGTCTGGTTATATAAATATCACATCACCCTCCTTATCCCCTGAAAGGAGGACAGTGGACTGCAGGATGAGGGCAGTTTTAGCTTGCAGTTCACTAGGTTCACATTCATATGAACCTGGGGCTACAGCTCCAAATACCACTATGTACAGTATCTCTCCCCATCTATAACCCACTCAAAGTGAATACACAATGTTCATTTTATTATTTCTTTCACCTGATGATTTTATTCATTTGAGGATAGACTTTTAGCAATAGAGGAGTTAGACATAGCCATATACTTTTTTTTTTTTTTACTCTAACTTGGCCTAAAATTGCTATCCATCTTGAATGTTGACTTGTGACTTCAGATTAACACTAGAATATGATGCTAGCCATGCAGAAGTGCTGTGCAATAGGTGTAGAGCCATATCTTTCTTTTTCTGCCACCATGCTTTGTAAAATAAACTGCAAAAGGATGAAAATCAAGGCCAAGTTAAGGCGAAAGAACTATAGGTATAGGCAACCCCTTCAGTTTGTGAGACCATCCCAACATTGAATAAAGTTGTCTTGTAAGAATAAGAATTAATTGAAAAATACATCATAGAGTTCAGTGGGAGAATAGGTCTGGCTGCAATGATGATGATGGTGATGATGATGATGATGATACCTGGTGTGTAGTGAAAATCTTGTTTAAGTTACCTGGTCGGTATCGAAAATCTGTACGTTACCTGGTGTGTAGTGAAAATCTTGTGTAAGTTACTTGGCATGAATCGAAAGTGGTGTAAATTGAGAATCTGTGTCTATTTAAAAACGAGTTCAGTGCTTGGTCTGTGGTCTGTTTTCCAAGTGTCTTAGGAGGCTTTATGCCAACTCATCCTGTGATTCATTTTGCATATTACACCTTAGCTTGGGTGGAGTTGTGACATCCACCTGTGAACCAACCCTCCTCATATTTCCCTTCACCTTGCCATGGGGAAGAGTTCTGGTATGAGACCCTGGTGAGGTGCTATCATCCACAGAGGGGCACCATATCCTTACATCGTCTATATAGTATGCCAGTAGGCTGGGCCACAGAATGAGTTAACTGCCTGTGGTTAATGTGTCTTCCCAATCAGACAGACTGGGGTTGAGCAACATCATAGCATTCTTTTGTATGTTATTTTACTCATACATGACATAGTTTCCATCAGTATCATACAAGACGATGCTCAGGTGTAATATGGAGAAAAAATCACTTTGGCAGAGGTGTCAAGAAATCTCCTAATGCACTTAAAATATGACTAAAATAGGATGGCAAGGCTAGTATGTGTGGGTGGAGTATTAATGTACAAGAAGTATTCCATGTTGGATAGTGTTGCTGTGGCCAGTCTTAGGTTGAGGTGTGGTGGCAGACAGAAGTAGTGATCCACGCCATTGATATAAATGCAGTATAAAGAAGTTCCATTTCTGTTATAAGCATAAGTTTTGATCATCATCACTGCAAACAGTATGAAAATTGGTTCAGTTCTTTGCTGTAAGTAGAATAATCCACCATATATGAGCAAATTAAAGTGAAAGAACTATAAACATGGATTGATATTGTTGGGCAAAAATCTGGACCAAATTAAGGTGAAGGACTAAACTACTTGGACCATTATCCATGTCTGCAACTGCACTATTTTCCAGCCACTTAAGCATGCACTTGGTCATCTTCAATATTAGTCATGACATTTCTTCTAGGGGATGGATGATATTACAAATTTGTTTCCTTGCTTTTACGTAGCTGCACATTTTCCCTTCCCCCCATTTTCAGGACTCCTCTTGTTCATGCACGATTGTTATGACTATTAGCTATCTGACCATTCCATCAGAGCGTAATAATATATATGCAGTTTTTAAAGTAGTCATTAGGTTTTTATTTTCAGTATTTAGGTAACGTAATCAAGGTGGTATCGTACAAGTTCATAAGCTCACAAGAGAACCAGAGTACATGAAGATTCTCGCATGTAATAAAAAAATCTCAACCATGTGTATCTCAAGGATAGCATTTTTTAGAGTTGTTTAAAATTTACATGACAGGAAAACTTGAACAAACGGAGATGATGAGACCAGTTCAGTCCATAGCAGTTTTGTTTATGCAGGAGAACTAGTAGAAATACATATATATATATCAGGACCTCTGTTGCCTGTGATGATCCAGGTTTGGGCCAAGTCTCACTTATGCTGGAATCAGACACACTATGATGCCATTTGTATGATTTTGTAGGTCAGGGTAAAGCTGGAAGAAGAATATTCCATGTTTTTTTTATCATGTTCTGTGGCCATATTATATCCAAAAACTGGAATATGAGTTCTGTGTCATGTGTCACGTTCAGTACCATCACATTTCTAACTTACCTGAATGATGTCCATCATTTGACAGAGTTGTCAGTGGCAGAATTCAGAACGAGGAGCAAAGGACTCTGCTGGAAGACATTGGTGATGTAGTGTGTAAAGGAAAATTGAGGTAATTGCACCTGTGTAGAGAATGGAGGACGAAAATATGGCAGTAAGATCATGTGAATTAGCTGGCCTCCAGATCACAGAATAGATGGCTTGAATGTGTATCATAAATCTGACCGCCATAGCCAGGCATGTGCTGCTACATTAGAGAGATAATCCACATTCTGTTGATGTCCAGTTTATTCACAGCAGCCTATGTGCAGTCAGGTAAAAAGATTGACATACTGTTCTCAAGTAAATCATACATAAGAGCTTATTTTCCTCCCTGATGTGTCAAGATCTTAGAGAATCCACAAAGAGGTAGACCAAAGAAGACTGTGGATGAGGTGCTTCAATATGATCTTAGGGTTAAGAGATTGAAGAGAGATTATATAGCATGGAAAACTGACATCATGTGAATGAGGTTGACATTTTTACTTGTACAAAGTCTTTTAAAACAAATGAAATAACAAACAAGAAACTGCTTGACCAGTACTTCAACTAGTGAAATAGGGTCTTTTTTCCAGTTTTACCTTAACTTTCTTAATCACAGATTTCATTAGAATATGTCTAATTCCAGCCTTTATGTTAAAGGCCCTTAGACTGTGTTACTCTGTTAAAATATATAGATCTTTTCAGAGGTTGATTGTTAAACTTTTCTAAGTCTACTACTGTACTACTAAAAGATCACTCTGTGCTAAATTTAGTGGGTCTGCCTGAGTGCATTCTGTGATGGACTTTGACTGCCAAATTGTCTGTCTGTCTGTCAGTCAGTCAGTCTTCTCAAGATATTTCACCCAACTTTTGTTTTTGGTGCTACTGTTAATTTATTCATATAGAAAACAAATGACACTCATGCCTGCCGATTTAGGCTCAGTTACTTTTCAATAAATAGCCGACTGTTTACAGTACCTCGGGTTCTTGGACTGATCATATATATATTATTCTATATTAACATAATATATATATATAATTTAAAATAAAAGCTTTTTCCAACCCAGATCCCAATGTACACACTCCCTCTCTTCAGACTGTGATGAAATACGCAGTTGATAGGTTGCATACGGTCGTTAGGGCCGGTGTTCCCTCGTGTAAAGAAAGATCCAAATTGTTCCTAGATGACATAGCCTTTATCGTCATTAGATTGTTCATGTTCATGTTTTGGTTATGTACAGATCTCAGTAACTCCAGTCTTCAAGTTATTATGCAATAGCACAATTGGTCCCCACCTCATCATTCTACAACAGGAAGTCCTTTTTATAAGTCATCAGCTTTGTGTTTTAGGATTCAAACTCCCAGGCTCCTGTGAATCACTATCAGTGTAATATCATCATCTGGGGTCAGCTTGATTAGAATACTAGATGTACTTTTCTTTTGCATTGAACACTCAGGCTCGTATGACTCACCCAGCGGAATAAAATAATCTGTGATCAGTTAGAATACAATACTTTTTTTTTTTCCCCCTCCTATAAACACAGGCTATGAATCATTCTCGTCTGAATAAAACCATCTGCGGTCAGCTCGATTAGAATGCTAGATGTGATTTTTTAATACTGACTACTCTCCAGCTCCTGTATTCATCTCTTCTCAGTTGGAAAACAAGATGTTATTTTCTACTTTAAACACTCCTATGCTCCTGTGACACACCCTTAGCTGAAGAAAGTCAGTTGGAATACAAAATCAGATGTTGTTCTGTAATCTGAACACTCTCAACTCGGACCCATATCTAGTCAGCTGGAATACAGTACAGCGATCCCTTGGTTATTGTATGTAAATTCCTACATACTGTTATGGTTTCAGAAACACGCTTTGGCATGGTTAGGTTAATAGCAAATGATGAAAAGGACACAATAAGGAAGAATATGTAACACACAGGGACCTGAGATGGGCTTGACGTAAGAGGTTCTGAGGCAAGGGGATGGAGATGGAGAGTTGGTGGTCTGCACCACCTGAGATTAACTCCTTGAGTAAGGCCTCATCTTTTAATCCCTCAAAATCATCAGAAACAGTAGATTCTACACCGTAATTGCTCTCAGAGACTAGGTCAGATGCATAAGAACAAAGTTTTGTAGCCAAAAAGTGCATGATAATGACAGGAGTGCTGATTTGCTCAAGCACTGATAATGAAAACTGCTATAACCAAGTGTGTGATAACCAAGGGATCACTGTACTGGATGTTCTTTCCTGCTTTAAGCACTTACAGGCTCCTGTGACTCACCAAGTATATTTAATACTACTGCAGAGTTGTCCTAATGATGAGAGGGTTAATACTTGGTAAAAGAAATTGCCTTGAAAAAAAGTTAATACTAGAGTTGTTTCAACCATGAGAGGGTTAGTAATGGAAGAAAGTACATGTAAAATTTTCTTTCCTACCTATAAAGTTTATTTCACACTTTTCCCCGACTCACAGTACCAGTTGTATAGAAAATGTGATACATTATTTTCATAAGCATATTTGACTTTATAATGAGGACTTCCTGTACAACTTTATCCCATTTGAATTCAGGGTACGGCATTTTTTGGTTCATTCTTAATGCTTTTTGGTGATATTATTCAGCTTGGGTTTGCTGAAGAGGAATACCTTCATGTGGTGGCACTGATATAATGAGGTGGCTCCATTGCCGGTTATGCAAATGTCCCTCAGTTCCCCTTCCAGTTCAAAAAGCCTATCCTAAGCTGAATAAAATAATAATTGAAGGATTTTTAAGGCCATAACTATCCCTTCCAGTTGAAAAAAATCTATCTGAAGTTTTATCAAATTATCAGGAGATTTATTTAGCCTGGGAAAGGACGTGTATTGAAGCGACAGTGGTATATAACAAATATAATTTTGAAAAATCTATACCAAAGTGAATAAGTCCATCATTGTAGTGTGTGTGTGTGTGTGTGTGTGTGTTTAAAGCCATAACCAACATCCAGATTTAAAAAAAAAAAAAAAAAATCCAAGCCGAATAAAATCATTAGGAAGTGGCAGAAATGAAGTGAAAATAGCTGTGTCCTGGATTGGAGCCTCCTAGTAATAATAAAATGCTTCGGTGCCAGTGTTCGTTGTTAGATTGTGCATGTGGTTGTGGTGGGTGGCATTCCAGTGTGTCGTGACCACAGCACCCGGCGGTCCTAACTACCATTTGTTTTTTACAGGGAGAATGGAAGACGGAATATTTGTGCACTCTTTTTCTTCCTGTAAAAACAAATCTCGGTCCCTGGCCGGTTTTGGGATTCACAGATGAATCTGTGATCAGTTCCCTGGGTGGTGCTGAGTGGGATGCCTTCATGTGGTGCAACTGATATAATGAGGTAGGCTCAGCTGCCTGGTTATATTAATGTCCCGCAGTTACCTCACTGGTGGACTGCAGTATTAGGACAACTTAAGCATGTAGTCTATCGGGTTTATATTCAAACAAACGTACGATTGTAATTCTGCTACTGTATTCTTAGGCCCATGGTCTTGTTAGCACTGGAGAATCATAGGACTCTTTCCTTAGCAGTTTATCAAGCACATTACACCTTGGTATTCTCTTGTATGTTATTGATGCAAACTGGTGGTATTAAGATGATATAAATAATATTCACTGAGAATATTAATAAGTAATATGCAAACGAAGTACTGAAGGAAAAGGTGCTATGAAGCCTCTTGTGCCACCGTGTTCTTCGCACGGTGGCAATAATATAACCAACTGGATTCATTGCCCAGCTATACACAGGTCCCAGAATATCCATATCATCCCCTCAAAGCAGGATGGTGGGCCGCAGGATGAGGCCAACTTCTGGCTGCATTCCACCTGGTTTATATCCAGATGAGCCAGAGTTATTTAAATTTGTTTTTTTACAGGATGAACTGGAGACTGCAGGAAAAATACGCACCCTCCTTTCCTCATTCTTCCTAAAAAAGCAAATGTTAGTTACGAGATAATTTTCCTCTTGTAATTAAGGTTTGTTTTACAGGAAGAAGGACTGGTGAGTGCAGAATCCTTCCTCGTCTTTCATTCTTGTAAAAAGGTGGTCAGGTTATTAGTAGTGGTTGCAATTCAGGGCTGATCTGAATATGAACCTGGTAGACAGCAGGCTGAAGTTGCCCTCCTGTAGCTCGCCAACCTTCTTTTGGGGGATAGGGAAGTATTGTGGGATATTTGTGTAACCAGGCATTTGAGCCACCATGTTATGTCAGTGCTACCACATGAAGGCTTCTCAGAGTTACAAGGGGGAATTGCTTGTAAATATATCTGTGAATCCTTGCCGAGAGCCGGGACAACCATCATATCACTTCGTGGATGATTGTCCGTTGTGTCAGGTGAAAATTTTTGAGTCATTATTACGATAATTTTTACAATAAAGTTCATATGGAAAGTGCTTTTGTGTGGATGAAAAATATTTAAAAAAAATATGTTGGCATTGATAGAAATACTCATGCCTTGTCTGATCCTTAGAACTTCATTATAATACTGTACATAAAGGATACCTTTAATTAATTTACTTTGATTTTTACCTATTTCAGTTTAGATAAAAAATGTTAAAATGAGGGAAGGGTGAAATAGTATCTGCTTAAAACTACAGTCCTGTAGAATATGCCAACCAGGGGCATATTCAGGAATATTTTCGGGGCGTTATCCTTCTCGCATTCCAAGTTATGAAAATTTGATATAACTCTTATGTCAATTTGTGTGATATCCCCTTTCTTTTGACCAAGTAACGTTTGTCAACCATGTATATTTTGTATTTGATAAACCAGTTAGTGAAGGATGTATTTCATGTGTGTAAAGTACTATATACTAATCTCAGCGTGATAAACCATGGGCAGCACCCCCTGAATCCGCCGAAGCCCACGATCTTGCTAAAAAATGGTCCACGTCCTCCCAACTGATATTCCTGCCTCCTCACACCAAGGCCTCATGTCTGCAGCAAAAACAGTCTAGTACGCATTGCAGAGGCCCACACCACGCCAACTGCCCCAGGTAATGGCGGGATCACCTATGCCACACTAGGATTTACAGTATTTCCACGATTCTTAGCAATCCCTTACAAGGAAAAACTTAATGAACAAGTTACCCCTAAAATTTGCAGTTGTTTTAGTCACTGAAGGAAGCGAAAATAGTACGGGGAACTTGTGTATTTATGGTTTACTTTGAGTTTTTAATATATATGCAACCCACAGTGGGAGCAGCAACCTTCTAGGCTATAGGTTTTATCCCATGGGTTTCAATTGGACTAGTCTGGGTGGTATAAAAGGCTTCGTAGCACCTTATTCTTGGCAATTCAACCCATGATTTTCATTACTCTGCGATTTTCTCCTGCATATTATTATTTTCCATCCAGTCCTTTCCTGCTCCATCAGGAATAAGGGAAACTTGGCCCACGCTGCTCAGTCCAGACACAAGGCGATAGTGACCAGTCATGCATCCCTGAATGACATGTGAGCAATGGACCCCAGCCAACCCTAGGCTTTCAAATTATTACATTCCACGTCCAGTTTGAGCGTCTTAACCCATGACAGCAACCATTTGTTGGTTATGTGGTTACCATCCAACGTGATTAATGGTCTCTTGGGTTACAGGAAAGCGCTTAATTGGATTGTCACTCACTGCAGAGCCACCTGAAGGAAGCACACACCGAGTGAGTGGATGGTGGGCGTCCCTACCTACCAGCACTCATGCATGGCATTTACTGTTATGCTGAGTGTTTTTAGGCTGACTCCTCGTACTAGAAACACTAGCTACTGAGCGGGGTCCTCTTTCCGGACCGGAAGTAAAGCACCAACAAAGGAACAGGACATAAAAACTAGGCAGTCCACCTTTAACACATCTATTACCTTAATTCTAACACCGTGACAATATTACATAGAATGATATTCTGGACAGGGAATACAGATATACAAAGTTACGTTAAGGTAGCACGGGATGTTCACACACACTGTAATTACACTTTACAATGGGTTAAGGTTCTATAAGTGAATGTGACTGTCTTTCAGTCCAAAAGGTCTTAGTGCACTGGTACAATAGGGATGTATAGGCTTAATGGTCCAGGGGAGGAATATTACTATAAAAGAACAGGGGGAGCAGATCACTATAATTTACTGGCTGGGCTCGGCGCGGCGACTCTCGCCCGCGCGTGCACTTTTAAGGGGGAACTCCTCTATTCTGGGCTGGGGGAACAACATTAGATTCACGGGCCCAGAATTTATAGTCTTTAATCAAGGGAAAGTAATCACGGGCACATATAGATGGGATCCCTCTTATTCACTCTGTCACTGTATCACTGTCCCTGTCTCACTTCCCCTGGTGTAGGAGGGAATGTCACTAATCTTGCCCGATTTTCTGGGGCGATATCACTCTGTCACTTTAAGGGGACCTCCGGGGGCTCTACCCGTGGCGGGAATCACCGTACCCGCTGGGGGGAGACTCGACCCGGGTCCGATCCACTGAGGCGTTGCAGGGAGACCCTCTTGCCTGGGGTCTCGACCTGTTGTAGACCCTCCTCTCTGGTCCCGTCGTCACGGTGCAGGGAGGCCCGTCTATGTGGGGCCTCGACCTGTTGTTGTGGCCCTCAGGACTGGAGCCAAACAGGTGGAGCAGTCGTGTCTGGCGTCGGAGGGTCTGCGGCAGGAGGAGGACAGCGTTGGTAGGCTGCTGGGCTCGCCTGGGGGTCCGGGGACTGTGGAGGTCTGTCAGGGGACGCGCCGTCAGGTGTGGGCTGCGGCCTCGTCTCCTGCTGGTGCCTGGGGAAGACAAGAATCTCCCGGGAGTGGGAGGTAGGTCCCGACTGGGACTGGGTCTTTGCTCGGGGGACACCTTCGGGGCAACTCTCCCGGGTGGTGTCCAGCTACTCCTGCAGGAGTTGGCTGAATATAGAGGACACACGGAGGCCGTGTTCTCTCTCTTACACAGGGAGGGTAGCACAGAGGCGACTCTCTCTCTTGTCTCCGACACAGCCGTGGCGCCAGGTCGATCGGCCCTGGGACCCACTTTTGGCTTTGTACAAGGGGTTCTTACCCTTGGGGTGGCTAGGGGTGTTGGTCCCTTATAGTTCACTATTGGGCCTCCTGCCCTGTTTGTGATAGAGGGTATTTCTCCCTCGTGTTCACTAAAGGACCTCCTGTCCTGGTAGTGGCAGAGGGTATTTCTCCCTCGTGGCTCACTGTGGCAGAGGGTACTGGCCCCTCGTGGCTCACTATTGGGTGTGTGGCAGAGGGTGGTGTTCCCTCGTGGCTCACTGTGGCAGCAGGTGCGAACACTTCGTGGCTCACCAAGGGACCCTCTGCCCTTCTGGGGTGAGGGTGGTGTTCCCTCGTGGCTCACTATGGCAGATGCTAGATCAGTCCCACCCCGCTACTGTCGATGGTCAACCCACCGTTGAAGTTGTTGCGGATCTAGGCTCACCTGGCGTTGGGGCAGTTGCGGGGAGAAGGATCACAGGTCAGTGGTGGTTGGGTGACCCTTTTGCCCTGTGTCATTAACCTCCCCGTTATCTCTTCCTCGGGTGGTGGGGTGGTGGTGGCCCGGTGGTGGGGTGGGGGGTGGCGGGGTGGATGGTCCGGCGGCGGGCATTTTATATATATTAATATCTTGAGACTCGGTGGCAGATATAATTAAAAAGGCGCATCTTACGTAGAGGTTAATGGATGATGATGCTATAAGCGATCATTTTCGACAGGTTTTACTCTAGATAATTAAAATCGTCTGACAGTAATATGAACAGAGACAAAGAGACGTTCTCAAAGTGAAGTGGTTAATGTATAGATAATGATAATGTTTAAGTATATAACACATAAGTGAAAAGAGTATAGGTAAAATGAAATATACAGTAAAGCAAATGTTACCGAGCATGATTGAAATGAGTCTTCTGTCTCGAACTTGAACTCTGTGAACCCTTGAAGCTCCGAATCCCATCAGTCACCCTCTAACCGAGAAAGGGGAGGACGCAGGTGCTGTGTGTATATTAACTCGGTGATAGAATTATAGTGTGTAAACAGTTTCCCCGTCTTCTTGAGGTACAGAAGGGTAAGCGAGGATACTGTTCATTCGTTCTTTGATAGCTACGAGTTCTCTCTGCTGCGCCAAATCGTCTGTATTAATCTGAAAAAGTAAAGATGCGCTGTGGTGTTGATGTGGATGCGCTGGAGGGTGTTGGGAGAGGTACCTTGAGATGGTTTGGCCATGTGGAATGAAGACTGAGAGATTACGGTACCTATAGGTCTTCCACCTTAACTTGGCCCAGGTTTTCGTCCCTTTGTAGCTTATTTCATGTAGCTCAGTGGCAGGAAAATATAATGCAGTACTACGGTTCTACGTACGTTCTTACCATGATGCTTGTTATTTATTTATTTATTTTACGCGTCATATTCTGGTATTCGTATTGCTACAGCTCAGAACTGAAGACAGAGACAGTAATATTAGGACAAGTTAGAGTGAAAGGAGTATAAGAGAGTGTATGTGAGTTAGGTGGAGAGACGAGTAGTGGGAGACCGAGAATAATGAGATGGAGGGATGCGGTGGAGAGGTATATGAACGATGCTGGTGTGAGTTGAAGGAGAGGCAGCCTGATGATGCATGACAGGGTAACATGGAGGCAGTTTGTTTGTGGTCACCCCTCCAGAGATTAGTTTTAGATATAAGAAAGAGCACTGAGATATAAATACATCCATAGTAGCGAGTCAATTGATTTTTCTTTTCTGTTGCTCTGTAAGGTCTTCTCTCAGCTTAACATAATCCTGGAGTTTTTGCTTGAATATATATCTTTATTAATCTATGCTACGTTCAGTGTAGGGTCGGACCTTACAGTCGGAGGGAGAGTGATAGCCAGAATTAACTACCATGCTGACGAGGTGCCAGTGGGAGATGGGTGTCAGTAGGAGGGATGATGCATATGAAAGTGGAGAAATATGAGGGAGAGTGAAAGGCAGAATTAACTACCACATGCTGGCAAAGTACATCTGGGAATGGGATGGGTGTGTAGGGAGTGTGATGTTTGTGAAAGTGGAAATATTATAAAGTATTGGTTATGTTTATGTGTCAGAGTGTGTGTATGTCATTGGTAGAAGTAATATGGTGTGAATATATGTAAGTATATATTATCTTTATTGATAGACAGTGGGTGATTCTGTACTTAGGAAATAAGAGGCTTTACGAAATGTTGATATACATATTTAGACACCACGTTATGGAGATGGTTTGTGTAATATCCTGCAGACACACACAGCCACACCTCCATACACAGGCACACCTTCATACACAGCCACACCTCCACACACACACACACACACACACACACACACACACACACACACACACACACACACACACACACAGCCTCTTCCCTTCAGTAGAGCTTCACCCATCTTAGGAGAAATCTCTAGACGCTGGCAGGAGTGAAGGAGACTGTTGACAACCCAGCTGCCTGCATAGTTCACACCTGAGCCAATTATAATCATCAGGTTGTACCAGTTAAATAATAATAATAATAATAATAATAATAATAATAATATGTCATTATGTTGAATAAATACAGAATTTTCACATAAAACCATCACTGATATTATGCACCTGTACTGATGTGTTGATTTTACCTGTATGATATCTTAATTAGGAACTCAAAATGTGGCATGCAGGCTAATAAATCTCATCCCTGCTAGTCTTACATTAGTGACCGTCAAAAACTGAGGTCTTTAATTCTCCTTTGGTCTCATAGTTTTAAGATTAAGGACTAAATTAAGACGAAGTATTGAAGGAGTCTGTATTATTATTATTATTTTTTTCATGCAAGGAAGAATGAACCCAAGGCCATTTTTCCTGGATACCTCTATGACAGGTTTCCCTCATTTATTTATACAGTTTTCTTATTTTTTTTATTTTCATTACCCTTTTCCTGATGCTCTCTGCGTGTTCCTCTGAGCCAAATTCCTAACAGTAAGTGCCAGCAATACAATATACTAACACTATTTCATTTTTCAGGGAGAAGGAACCAAAGGCTGAACACCAACGCAAGATAGTCAGACAAGCAAGCCAACGTCAAGACCATGCTGTACCTGGACACACAGCGTTAGAAAAATGGAGGTCGAAGGCAGGGGGAGATGCACACCAGAATTTTGGCAATCCAGGTGAGTGATTACAAGACATGTAGTATTTTTCCACATCATTTCATCAACTCCCCCACCTCTCTCTTTCTCTCCCCCCCCCACACACACACATTACATTAACCCTTCCACTACAGTGAGGAGATGGAAGGAGCACTTTGAGGATTTGTTGAATGTAGAGGGTGACAACAGTGCGAGTGTAAGTGGTTGGGGAATGACTGGGAGAAGGAGAGATGAGAGGAGGGAGGAAGAGATCAGTAGGGCGGAAGTAGTGGAAGCGATGAAGAAGATCAAGATGGGAAAGGCCCCAGGGACTGATGAAGTGTGTGGTGAAATGCTGAGGTATGGGGGTGAGATTGTTGTGGAATGGATATGCAAGTTGTGTAGATTGGCTTGGGAAGAGGGAAGGGTTCCAGAGGACTGGAAATCAGGTATAATTGTTCCTTTATACAAAGGAGAAAGGGAGAGAGAAGTATGTGGTAACCATAGGGGTATTTGCCTTCTTAGTGTGACTGGTAAAATATATGGTAGAATACTCATTGATAGGGTTAGGCATATGACAGAGGAGCTAGTTGGAGAAGAACAAGGGGGATTTAGGAAGGGAAAAGGGTGTGTAGATCAGATAATTGTTCTAAGATGTATAGTGGAGAAGTATCTAGAGAAGGGAAAGAAAGTGTATGCTGCCTTCATGGACTTGGAGATAGCTTATGACAGAATAGATAGGCAAGGTATGTGGAAGGTATTAAGAATATATGGGGTGGAGAGGAAATTGTTGAATGCTGTGAAGAGTATGTACGAAGGAGCTAGGGCTACGGTGCGAATGGATGGTGAGCTGAGTGAATTTTTTTATATCAATGTGGGACTGAAACAGGGTTGTGTGATGTCTCCATGGCTGTTTAATATATACATGGATGGAGTTGTAAAGGAGGTGCAGGGTAGGGCAGTGGATGTGGGGGTGGCTCTAATGAATGAGGGTGAGATTTGAAAGATTCCGGTGTTACTGTTTGCTGATGATACAGTATTGTTGAGTGAAGATGAATGGGAGTTGCAAGGTTTGGTGAATGAATTTGGGACAGTGTGTAGGAGGAGGAAGCTGAAAGTTAATGTAAACAGAAGTAAAGTTATGGTGTTTGAGAGGAATGAAGTCACAGAATGTACAGTGAGGTTGGATGGTGAGGATATGGAGAGTGTGAGTGCATTCAAGTACTTGGGTAGTGTGATGAGTAAGGATGGAACTTTGGGGGATGAAGTGCGTGAAAGGGTACAGCAGGGAGGGAAGGTTGTTGGTTCACTGAAAGCAGTGATGAGAAATAGGGAGGTGAGTATGGAAGTTAAAAAGTCACTGCATGATAGTATTGTGATCCCTACCCTGACGTATGGAAGCGGGGCGTGGACCTTGCAAGAGGGGAACAAGTCAAGATTGAGAGCAGTGGAAATGAGTTACTTGAGAGGAGCATGTGTAGTGACATGGAGGGACAGGTTGACGAATGAAGAAGTGGAGGAACGTTGTGGGGTGGATGTGGATGTGGTTGACAAGATTAGGAGAAATACACTGAGGTGGTTTGGACATGTGGAGAGAATGGAGAATGAAAGACTGACTAAGAGGGTGTATGTAGGTGAGGTGGAGGGAGGGAGAGGGAGGGGTAGACCGAGGATGAGGTGGAGGGATGGAGTTGAGAGGTATATGGGGGGGGTGAGTTGGGGGGAGGGTAGTCAAATGGTGGGTGACAGAGCGACTTGGAGGCGTTTTGTCTGCAGCCACTCTTTGCGGGATTAGGGCGTCGGGCTATAGATAGATAGATAGATCTATCGGTGGATAAATCAATAATTATATGGTGTCACGGTAGGGTCAGGCTCCATATTACCTCACCCTTACCAGCTTACTTCGGCATTTGTCAGGTTAATATACATAATACATTCACTGTTATGTCCATCCATCTCTCTCATTCTCCTTATCTCACTCTGTTTACTCCCCTCATCATCATCATCATCATCATCATCATCATCATCATCATCATATTTCCCAGTTCTGTATTATATAACCATTTTTTTTTTTTCTTTTACATACTACATAAATGTAAGATCCGTTGTACTTCATGAATATAGGATATGGCTGTATGATAGGCCAGCCAGTTGCAAGTAATGGTGTGTGTGTGTGTGTGTGTGTGTGTGTGTGTGTGTGTGTGTGTGTGTAATTCACCGGGTCGGTCAGGATCACTTGATGGTCGTGATCGTCAGCTTTTACCCTCCCGGAAGGGAGCTGAGAGCTCATATAGTCCGATCTAATGGCAAGGCTGTGACCACACACGCACACACCAGTCCCCTTGCTCTAGGGGGACAGTAACCACCCACTTCGTCAGTGAAACTTTTCGCAACGTGTGTGTGTATGTGTGTGTGTGTGTGTGTGTGTGTGTGTGTGTGTGTGTAAACTTAACCCATTAGCTGTGGTGGCTTCTCTTCAGTTAACATAAAATCGCTTACTGTATGCTGAAGTATATATACATATATATTTATTTTCCGGTCACAGCGTTCATCTAGCACGTCATATACTGTTCAGTTCTGCCGAGTTGCTCTTAGCTGAACGTATCGATGTAACGTTAGCCAAAACAAAATACCGTCTTTGTAACTAATTCGCATCTTACAGTTTCGATATCTAATCTCATTGTTCGTACATCACGATACTTTAGGCAGACAAGAAAATAATCTACCGAATAGAAAACGCTAGTTACATGGATAACTGATTATTTTTCGTTCCTGGACTAGGCACATTTTACCCCTCTCCTATTCTGTCCTACTTTAGCCTAAACCAACCCATTCTAACCTACTTTTCTCTGCCCTACTCTACCCTACCCCAGCCTACCCTGCCCTAGCGTTCCCTACCCTATCCTACCGCTGAGGTCTCCTGTAGGGATACTCGTTCTTCGGTTTTTGCCAGGCTTAGGGAGGTGGAAGAGATTAAGGTATTGGACATCCGTTCTGGGGGCGGAGAGACTTACAACATCCCTTTGTCTTGTTGTAAACTTTGGTCTACCCTTTCCCTGTTATGACGCTTCTCCGGAGTCGATAATATTCCCCTTGCAGTGCTGAGGTACCTGGATGATGAAGCAGTGTCCTTCCTCCTGAGTCTTATAAATAGAATTTGGAGATATTCGTCCACTCCTGCTTCTTGGCGGGGGGCTGTTGTCCTACCGTTTCACAAGCCAGGTATTGCAGGTCACCATCTTGGTTTGCGTGGTAGGTTGCCTTTACTGATTATGGAATTTTTCCGTATTGGTGCCACCTTGTTTCCCTCATATCCTCAAGATGAGGGAGTGCCTCAAACTAGTGTCCTTAGTGTCACCGTCTTTGCTAAAGTTCAGGAAGATTTTGTTGGCTCTGTTCCGGAGGGAGTGTCTGCTTCGCCGTATCCTCGCTATCCACATCCGTTTGGGTACAGGGTGAAGGCTGCCATGGGGGATGTGGATGTTCCAACCTTTCTTGTTTGTCCTGTGCGTGTACCAAGGATGGCTCCCTGGCTCCTCTCAGGGGTGCAACCGTGTGTTTACTTTCCTGAGAGAGGGGCCTTTCTTTCCTCACAGGCGACTCTTTGCTATTTTTTTAGAACATGTTTCCTCTCAGTGTCTCGATTCTCGTATGTACTGATGGATTGAAATCCCGTGAGGGGACAGGCTTGGGTGTTATATTTCCCGATTTCATTCGTGGTAGGAGTCTTCCCCCCATCGTATCTACTTTTATCGCAGAACTTACTGCTATTTTACTCGCAGTCAAATTGATATTTAGCTTCCCTCCTGTTTGTTATACAGTTTTTAGCGACTCTGCCGATCTCCATTTTGTGTTTTCCCGTCCAATCCTCTTTTGTTGTCTACAGTGTTTTAGAATGGCTGTGCTTGCTAGGGACTGCTTTGTGGTTTTGTACCATTGTGGGCAATGAGCATGCTGACGCTCTGGCAAAGGCTGCTGCCTCTCGCCCATCCTCACCTCTCCCCTGCCTCGCTCAGTGATATTCATCTAATCACTCACTGTTTGCTCCCACTGGCAGAGTAGGTGGGATGCGGTGGGGGCCAACAAAATGTGTGATATTTGTGGGTAAACGGGCCCCTTCATTTGCCGAGGTCTGAATGCAGGTGGGAGACGGCTTTATGCTGGCTCCGAATGGGTCATTCCTGGTTCTCTCATTGATTTTTAATGGAGGACTCTCCCCCTACTTTCTGTGTGGAATGCTTCGTCCCCCTGACTCTTCGGCTTTTGCTGATGGTGTCCACTGTTGGGGAATTGCGCCATCGTTACCTCTCTGAGCACCGGGCAGGAGAGGGATTGTCTTCTGTTGGTACTTGGAGAGGATGCTTGTTGTGGTGGAGGGGGAAACCTTTGCTTGGTGTAGGCAGCTGCACTACCGTGTAAAATTTAGTATACAGTGGTTTTAGTGTTCTTAGTGTTTTTCTTGTTTTAATTATGAATTGTATTTGTGTGTGTGTGTGTGTGTGTGTGTGTGTGTGTGTGTGAGAGAGAGAGAGACTGTGTGTGTGTGTGTGTATGTGTGTATGTGTGTGTATGTGTGTGTGTGTGTGTGTGTGTGTGTGTGTGTGTGTGTGTGTGTGTGTGTGTGTGTGTGTGTGTGTATTTCATCTTTTCGAGTGCTTTTATTCTCGTTGTCGTCCGGCGGCATATGACCCTGGTTGTTGTATCGCTAGATTTTATTGTATATACTTATTCAGTTCAATTTACCCTACCCTACTCTTCTCAACCCTACACTAGCCTACCTCAGCCTACCCTACCCTGCCATTGCCGACCCAACTCTACCCTACTTTAACCTACCCTCCCCTGTACAGCCCTTTCACCACTACATTACTCTTCCTGTTTTCTTCTCTCTACCTTCGGATGATTTTCTTCACCTCTAAAGTAGAGAGAAATTTCGAACTGGAAGGGTTAAATACTGCCATCATCAACCCCATCTCTATCAGGGGATCTCCTAAGCTGAATAAAATCATGCGGTCAGCTAGGACAATGTAAATAAGTTGTTCTCGGCTTGAAAGATTAAATGATTCTGTCCCGTCATCCTAAGAGGGTTTTCTGAAGCTGTAGGATATCGTCAGAAGCTAGCAAAGAGTAAAAGTGACATCCGCAAACCGAGAGCTCTGCGTCCAGCGCTCCGCGGTTCAAGTCCCAGAGGTGGACAGATGTTTTGACGTGTAGACGTTACCAGGGCGTAGCTTGGTGGCCTACCCTTTAATATTCTGGACTAATGGTAGTCTGGCCTCGTGCCCCTGCGCTCCACCTCATAAAAAAAAAAAAAAAAAAAAAAAGGAAAGCCAAGGGTCATGAATGAACTAAAGGACTGAACTAAGCTGGGAAGAACAAAAATCGTAGAGAAGATCGCCCCATATTTGATGAGACAGTGTAGTATAACTGAGTGAAATAGGCGTTGGATATGACGGAACTAAACGGCAGTTATACCCACCTCTCTTCTGTACCCTACACTACCCTGATTCAGCCTACCCTACCCTACCCAGCCCTACACTACCCTACCCAGCCCTACCCTACCCAGTCCACCACCACCCAGCCCTATCTTACCCTGCCATAACCTATCCTACCCTCCCAAACGCAACCATAACCTAACCATGCTTACCCTCGCCTGCCCTAATCGACCCACCTCTATTCAACCCTGCCATAACCGACCCATCCCTACCCCACCCTGCCAAAACCGACCCAATCCTACCCCACCCTGTCAAAACCGACCCGATCTTACCCCCACCCTGCCATATCCGACCCAGTCCTACCCCATCCTGCCAAAACCGACCCGATCTTACCCCACCCTACCAAGTCCGACCCATTCCTACCCCACCCTGCCAAGACCGACCCGTCCCTACCCCACCCTGCCAAGACCGACCCGTCCCTTCCCCACCCTGCCAAGACTGACCCATCCCTACCCCACCCTGCCATAACCGACCCAATCTTACCCCACCCTGCAAAAACCATCCAAGTCCCACCCCACCCTGCCAAAACTATCCCAGTCCTACCTCACCCTGCCAAAACCGACCCCACCCTACCCCACCCTGGCATAACCGACCCAACCCTACCCTGCCCTAACCAGACCAATCTTATCTAACTCATTTTTCACTCTAACACTTTCTTCAGTTTTCTTCATTCTTTCTCCAGACGATTTTCTTCAGCTCTGGAGAGGAATTTTGAATTTGAGGGGTTAGATACAGCCAGCATCAACCCCTTTTCTGTCAGGGGATCTCCTAAGTTGAATAAAATCGTGCGGTCAGCTAGGACAGAGTAAATAAATCGTTCTTGGTCTGAAGGGTTAAATGATTCTGTCCCGTCATCCTAAGAGGGTTTTCTGAAGCTGTAGGATATCGTCAGAAGCTAGCAAAGAGTAAAAGTGACATCCGCAGACCGGGAGCTCTGCGTCCAGCGCTCCGCGGTTCAAGTCCCAGAGGTGGACAGATGTTTTGACGTGTAGACGTTACCAGGGCGTAGTTTGGTGGCCTACCCTTAAATATTCTGGACTTATGGTGGTCTAGCCTCGTGCCCCTGCGCTCCACCACATAAAAAAAAAATAAAAAGGAAAGCCAAGGGTCATGAATGAACTAAAGGACTGAACTAAGCGGGGAAGAACAAAAATCGTAGAGAAGATCGCCCCAAATTTGATGAGACAGTGTAGTATAACTGAGAGAAATAGGCGTTGGATATGACGGAACTAAACGGCAGTTATACCCACCACTCTTCTGTACCCTACACTACTCTGATTCAGCCTACCCTACCCTACCCAGCCCTACACTACTCTACCCAGCCCTACCCTACCCAGCCCACCACCACCCAGCCCTGTCCTACCCTGCCATAACCTATCCTACCCTCCCCAACGCAACCATAACCTACCCATGCTTACCCTCGCCTGCCCTAATGGACCCACCTCTATTCCACCCTGCCATAACCGACCCATCCCTACCCTACCTAAAATGCCCGCCGTGCCTGCCGCCGGACCTCCCACCTCACCACCCCCCACCCCACCACCGGGCCGCCACCACACCACCACCCCAGGAGGATACAACGGTGGGGTTAGTGACCCCGATCAAGAGGGTCACCAGGACACTAGTCCTGAGCCCCTGTTCCCCGCAACTGCCCCAACACCAGGTGACCGGGGAAAGGCAACTACCTTGCGGGCGGGACAACCATCGTCAGAAAAGGGGTGGGACTGAACTACAGTAGCTTCAGTCCCAGGTAACACTGTATTGACGGCAATTGTTACACCCTCTAGGGCAGGAGGCCCAAGGCTACGGCCTAATAAAGTGTACGAGGGTAGGGCGACCCAAGGCTCCGGCCTTTGGTACACCCCAGAGAGAGAGTTGCCCCAGTGCATCCCTCTCCTGCTGTTCTCCCCTACAGGAGCAACACCGCGCCGACGGTCTCTATACGTGGCGGGGAAGGAGCGGCCTTGTACGCCCTTCAGTTGCTTCTGGTCGGAAAGATCAGCTCCCGGCTACGGCCAGAGTACGTACCAGGGTAAAGAACCCTTGCTATCGTACGTGTAGCTTTTCCCTACTACGGGAGCAACACCGCGCCACATTAACACTATTTTCGATTTTCATCTTTCTTCCTCCAGACGATTTTCTTCAACTCTGGAGAGAAATTTCGTACTGGAGGGGTTAGATACAGTCACCATCAACCCCTTCATTACGAGGGGATCTCCTAAGCTGAATAAAATCGTCCGGTTACCTAGAACAAAGTAACTAAGTCATTCTCTGTCTGAAGGGGTTATTGTGTGTCCCATCATCCCGAGAGGGTTTCTTTAAGCTCCAGGAAATCGTCTAAAAGTAGCAAAGTGTAAACATGACGTCAGCACTTGTTCTAGGCGCCACAGATCGAATCCCGAAGGTGAACAAAGCTTTTTGTATCATATAGACGTTTTATATTTTATATTTTGCAACTTTCAGAGGCATTTACTCAGCTTTAGGAGTCTTATGGATAGGCTTAATCAAACGTATCAAACCTCCCATGTTATAAAAAATAGCTTACAGAAATGCGTCCTCGTACTGAAGGGGCGGAATGGACAGATCGAGTGACTAAGATATTGAATTATGTATATGGCTGGTTTTGTTATTTCTATTATTATTATTATTATTATTATTATTATTATTTCAGGCAAATGTCCCAGGCTTCTAGACTGGCTGACTAGCGAATATTATTAAGTCTTCCGTGGCTCCGTGCTCCTTCCACTCAAGAGCCTGCACTTCACGCATTCCACGCACAAGATGGCGCCACCGCTGCATGCCTGCGAAGACGAGAGGTCAAGAGGACGACACTTGCTTTTTGTTTGTTTGTTTACTGTAATTGCTTAAAGTTGTGATCCCTCCAACTTGAATGCTCAGTTGTAACTATAGATAACTAGAATACGATGCTAGTCACGAAGAAGGGCTATGAAAAGATACAGAGCTCGTAGTATTGGCTGGATGAATCACTCTTGCGTGATAATCAAAGACGGTGAATAAAACCCACACTTGTAGACGAAGAATATAATTACCAAACAGTTTCGGTGGACACTGCCACCATCTTCAGTGGTCAAGATAGTGAGAGGGAGTGACATACTGACCCTACAAGAGTTCCTTTTTATGCGTGTGTGTGTGAAAGGGTGGGGTAAAGGTGAGGTGGGGTGGGGTAGATTGTAAGCGGGGATTAACCCAAGGGGGATTTTGGGGGGGGACATTACCGGACAGGTCAGGTGTAATTCCTATCTGACTTTACCTGTGTCGTAGCAGGAAGAGACGTCCCTTCCTGCTACGACACAGGTAAGGTCAGATAGGAATTACACCTGACCGTCCGGTAATGTCCCCCCCAAAAAAAAATCCCCCTTGGGTTAATCCCCGCTTACAATCTACCCCACCCCACCTCACATTTACCCCACCCTTTCACACACACACGCATAAAAAGGAACTCTTGTAGGGTCAGTATGTCACTCCCTCTCACTATCTTGACCACTGAAGATGGTGGCAGTGTCCACCGAAACTGTTTGGTAATTATATTCTTCGTCTACAAGTGTTGGTTTTATTCACCGGCTCGTAGTATTTTTTTCTTTTAACTAAGATACATGAAATAAGCTGCAAAAATACGAAAATACGAGCTTACTTAATGTAAATGAATTATAGTACGTTCAAGATGGAGGGAAGGCATTTTGTATTTTGTTTGTGATGTTATAGTATCTCTCAGGATCCTAGGATCCTCTCTCGGCTGAACCAAATTGTCTGGCGTCAGCTGGAACATGATGCTAGAGTTATGTCGGTCGTGAGGGGGTTAATGGTGACGGTATTGACACTGTCAGGCTCCTATGACTCACTCAGTCGAATAAAATCGTCTGAGTCCGCTGAAATGGGGTACTAGAGTTGTCCCAAGCACCAGAGGGTTAAGAATCTCACTCAGGGGGTAACCCCCTGAGTAAGATTCTTAACCCTCTGGTGCTTGGGACAACTCTAGTATTCCATTTCAGCGGACTCAGACGATTTTATTCGACTGAGTGAGTCATAGGAGCCTGACAGTGTCAATACTGTCACCATTAACCCCCTCACGACCGACATAACTCTAGCATCATGTTCCAGCTGACGCCAGACAATTGGTTCAGCCGAGTGGGTCTGGGGCCTGGGGGGCACTAAATGAAAATATCCAAAAAATATTAAAGGGGGGGCTATATCAATTTTGCCACAGGAGGTATACCAAAATTGTATTTTTTAATAAAACCCCCTCCTCTCTCACTCCCTGTGATTTGTATATACCCTTCTCTGTCTGTCTCACCCTCTGTGTGTGTGTGGTGTGTCTACTGTGTGAAGGTGGCTGTGAACGTGTCTTGTGTGTGTGTGTGTCTACTGTGTGTGTGTGTCTACTGTGTGAAGGTGGCTGTGAACGTGTCTTGTGTGTGTGTGTCTACTGTGTGAAGGTGGCTGTGTACGTGTCTTGTGTGTGTGTGTCTACTGTGTGAAGGTGGCTGTGTACGTGTCTTGTGTGTGTGTGTGTCTACTGTGTGAAGGTGGCTGTGTACGTGTCTTGTGTGTGTGTGAAGGTGGCTGTGTACGTGTGTCTTGATGTGTGTATGTATGTAGTAGTGTGTGTGTGTGTGTGCGCGTCTTGATGTGTGTAGTAGTGTGTGCAAGTGTCTTGGTGTATGTGAGCTGAAGTGTTAAGTATGGGGCCTTGTGGTTTTAAGGAAAGCCTGCTACGCAAACTTCCCTCAGCCACATTTTAAACAAACCTCTATCACACCGGGACTTGAACCCGGGTCTTCCTGACCAGCAAGCCAGCACCATGCTGACCCTGCTACCGCGGCCCCACAAGGATAGCGGCTAAAACTTCTACTGTATTTTATTTCTTTACATGTTTACAAAAAATGGGAAATTGAACAACATGCACAGACTAAACTAAATTGTTATGTACCTATTAATGTCGCTTTAGGTGGAGATATCTCGAAATTTCCTGAGCTACTTGGAATACCTAAGCCTGCAGTTTAATGCTAATCATGAACAAGTGCTATGGAAAGAATATAGAGCAGTTGCTACTTATATAAAGGGAGAAAGTAAAAACTGCAACTTAGACTGCTAGCGAACGGCAGGACTTAAACGATTAACCATATATTACATAAACTTAACACACTGAGTGACACAGAAACTAAACATATGATACAAATTCTTTAATGAAACTTATAATGAGAGTACAAATGACAAAATATACACTGCACAGGAAGACAGTACAGTACTCATTGCTCATACCTTCCGTGCGAACTCAGAGAATGAAAGCCTATCTGTTGTACCGATTTATAAACGGAAGAGATGAATCGCTAAATTTGATCCACAGTAAAAAATAATAATAATAATGAATACATAAAACAATAAAGACAAACTATATAGACTACATGTCCACCCTAAACTGACAAAAACCTGGCATCTCTCCACCTTGAATGCTGAGCTGTTTCTAGAGATAAAGACTATATTATCATGCAAATCACAATGAAGATCTATGGGGAGGATGCAAAACCATAATACTGTCTTATTCTGCCACTTAGATACAGGAACTAAGCAACAGAAGGACTAAAATTTGTCAAGGTGAGCCAACTACAATGACACAGATGAAGTCTGAGATTATATAATGTGTAATCATGAACTGATTGCATCATTCAGTAAAGATTACAAAAGGAAAAGCTATCAAATCTGAAAGTGTCAGTACTATACAAGATATGATTAACCTTGTACATCCATATTCTGAGATATGCTTCCTATATCATAGCCTACACACAAATTCATCCCCCTCAACAGTAATGGTATATTCCTGCTGTCTCCTGACTTCCAATCAACTTATGAAACCTCTCTCCTAATTACAGTACAGTAATATGTTAATGAAGGCTGCTAGTAATTACCTTCAGTATGATAATTCTTATTTAGAGGTAGCAGCAATGGCTAATGAAGGATGTAAGGTATGCAGTCCTTCCAGTTCAATATACTATATCTCCAATCAGGCTTTATCCAGTGTCTCTCCTACACATGTTAAAGAATGTCATATGGGACTCCAAGTTTGAAAAGTCTCTCCTATGCTGATTAACACAGTTTAAAGGTAACAAGAATGGCTTAATGAAGCCTGTCCCTAACCCCTTCAGTCCAAAAGCTATCAACCTTTAATTACTTTCCTACTGAACAGGTTCCTGAAGGTTGTAATGTGACCCTTCCAGTTTGAAAAGTCTTACCCAAGCTGAATAACAGTCTTAAATTAGCAAGAATAAAGGCTAATCATTGGAGCAGTTTGTGCCCTGTAATCCAAAAGATGTAGTTATATTCTCATTTTACTATCTATTTCTACCACCAGACCATCATATCTAACTTGAGACAGACATATAGTACAGTATTAAAGGGATTAATGGAGGAAGAACATGACTGAAGAGTATTGTATCGGTGCTGTAATAAGAAGGGGTAGATTGAATGATGGGGCATGTTGAAAGGATGGAGGATGGCAACTGGACACTGAAAATGGCTTGGAACAAGGTCATAGAGTGTGACATCAGGGATAGGAGGCTGATCACAAAGGTTGCCAGAGGACTAATCCCAACCAGCTAGGATCAATGGACCACATAGCTCTGAAGGGCAAGGAGAGACCTCGTATACGCTACCCTGGTGGGGGCTCGAACTGTCAACTTTATGGTTGTGAAGAGCAAGCGCTACTACTGAGCTACTGCAATCGAACAGCATGGAAAGTCGCCATTAGGTGACCAAAGCCAATGCATGCAAGCATGTTGGAACCTTCATAAATGATACGATATAACCCCTCCAGTTCAAAGTCTTTCCCATGCTGAATATCATCTGAAGGAAGCATGAATAAAATCAGTTCATCTTTCAAGTGTGTGGTTAAAACTGAAATCCATCCATCCATCCATCATCCAATCCTACGTTGCCCCATGAGGCACGTAGGAGCCCGGGGCTAGGCAGTTGGTCCTGACATTTAAGATGAGAGGGACCAACCTCACTCATCCCTGAGAGGCATTACGTGAGCAATAAACCCCAATCATCCCTTGGATATGAACCTTCACCGGCTTATGGTTTCCTGGTGTACAGGAAACCACTTGGCTTGTCACTCAGTGTAAAGTCACCCACAGGCAGAAGGAAGAGGAAAGAATGAATGAATGCAAGACAGAATTGGGACTGTAAAGTCACCCGTAGGCAGAAAGACGAGGAAAGAATGAACGGGAAAAAACTGAAATAAAATACTTAATCCATGGGTCTTTGCATCTGGTATTGTATTTTAATCCTGTTAATTCTAAGTAATATCATTCAGCTTAGGAAAGAGTACATGAACTGGAGTGGCTAAAGCCTTGATCAACTTCTTTACTACTTGGAGACTCTTCCAAAGGAGATTAAACTTGCTTACTGGCCTAGTTCTACCAGAGGAAACAATGGCTAATGGGGTCTCTGAAGATTATTAAAACTGTCTACAAGTTATTTTTTCTAGCCTGAGAGATCTCCAACCCTTTCAGATTAGTTGATGGCAAGTGTGGCAAGACTGCACAGATGATAAGACTAGTAACCAAGGAGATGTCATATGAAGAGAGACAGTGTGAAGGGAACTCCTAAGGTGATCAAAATTGCCTACAGAGCATTAATTCTATCCTAACATAAATTCCTAATCCCTTGTAATTGAGCTGATGGCCACTTGTTGTTAGACTGGGTGTCAGTATGAATGGTAACCCAGGAGACTTACTCCTTCCTTACAACTATGACTCATTCTAAGCAACCACAAACTGGTATTTGAATTGTATGAGTGACCCAGGTCCCTCATATTAAAACAAGTTATGTAATTACAACCATCTGAATGTATATGTGTGGGCCATTTCATTAACCATGATGTACTGTTGATAGTAATTTATATTTTTTCATCTTCATTTATTTATTTTTTCTTACCTGTTGCTGAATCATACCTCACCTTCTTTGTATTGAGAATTAGGTTCTGGTTGATGCTGGAGAGGGACAATAAAACTGTCTTCTCTCCATCTCGACTATTGAGCCAGAAGGGTCATATCAACCACACATACGCTTTGAGGTAAAACAGGGTGAATTTCATGAATATTAGTAACTCAGACAGTACTATGATTATCTGATTAAATGCTGGAAGTTTTATGCAGGGGTTCATTGGCAAATTTTGAGGTGCAAGATTTTCAGGAAAAATGATGGCCAATATTATATTTAATCTACCATTATTAAATTATGCCATGGCCCAAAAAACTGAACTACATAACAAACTCCAATCGCCAAGTAATACAGGCCATGACACTGAATTATATAATGAAATGGAATCAAGAAGACATGGCAATAAAAAGGAAACAGCAGCATGAAGAAATGTTACATAAAAGACATTACTAAAAGACCTTAAAATTGAACAGTAAGTGAAATACAGTCAGGAGGTAGAATGATTGCCTCAAACATGTCAAAACTTCTGAAAATTGATATAGCTACATAATACAGTAATTCTGAAGGGCTTATGAGAAAATTCTCTTGTGGCCACAGGGAACGGGGTACAAGATTTATTTAACTCCTTCAGTATGATGGGACCCTCACTCATGGGTCAAGTCTCAAAACCAATGCCTGGCAGATCTGATCTACTGAATCACAGTGGCTTAATGAACTCTAGTTGATTTAACATAATAGAATTAATATACTCATTCTAACTTATTTGCTTTAACCTACAACACTCAACTTACTGTACTTAGTTTAACCTACTAGATTTAACTTACTACATATAACATTTAATTTAACCAGCTCAATATTACCTCAGTTTAACCAGGCTTACTTTAATTCTTATGGGGTACATGGGGTTAAGGACTATAAATCTTATGAGGGATTCACAACTGACTCAGGATCAATTTCATCTCATAACTAAGAGACATGGGTTAAATTCAGTTCTCTCTTCTCCTCATCCAACTTGAAAAAAAGAAATCACAGCTATGGCAGAAAACTGATCATAAATCCATCTGAAAGTATATACTGTACAATTTTTTTATACTGTATCATACATTTAGCCAGTCCTCTCATAAGTCAGGGATCACGCTAAATTATCAGAACTTTTCCCATATCAGGCAGCAATGTTTGAAAATATTACAAACTTTTCCATTCAACTCATACTGTAAATCAGGAGAAACAAGATCAGATCAGATATACATGAACCAATGGTCACTCTCAGGGCTGTTTCTAGCCTTTTGGGGGCCTTAGGCAGAATGCTGTTTGGGGGCCCCTATCTTAGACCAGGGATGCCGGACGAAAAGGCGCGAACAAAAGCCAAGACGGCCAAGAAATAGCCAAGCACCACAACCTCGAGTCACTTTACACATATTTTAATTTCTTAAAAAGCTAATATTGGCAGCCTGGGGGCCCCCTAGTGGCATTGGGGGCCCTAGGCAACCGCATACTTTGCCTATAGCAAGAAACGGCCCTGGTCACTCTGCCATTAAATGTCTGGACTGAAAACACTAGCCTCGTACTCCTACGCTTCTGAAGGGGTACTAAAGAACTGCATAAGATTTTTTTTCTTTACTGTCATGAAACAGACTGATGTACCAATTTTGTTTCCTTGAAAACTTTCAAAATACACTGCTGATAAATAACACCTTTTTTCCTGTTAACACTGCTTGTCATTCTTCATAAAGTTGCTTTGTTCTGTTGTTTTAGATTTGCCTTTGGCTTTTTAGCCCTCCTCATGACTCTAACACATCTCTAAGGTACTTCACTTAAAGCAGAAATTTGCCTGCATGCATCCCAGACTTATAAAGAGGATTTATGGCCATATTATTACAACTAAGAGTGCAATGTTATGGATAAGGATCATCAAATGATAATTTCCAAGCCATGTCATGGTGACATAACATATCCGATCCTTCTGTACTAATGCTTTCTAGTTAACTCCTGATGATTAATGTGAACCTTAGGCCATTTTCCCTAAGGCATTAAAAAGGATTTGGCAAAAGACCAGCACAAAATATTCATGGTCATCATCCCAACCCTAATTCCCACACAGAAGCAAGGTAGGATCCAGAACCAAGGAAACTGAAACTATCACACAAGTATGTGAGCTGTTGTCATCATCATCATCATCTTCATCATCTTCATCCTCACTATAATTTCCACCTAATAGATAAGGTGGGCTGCATTAATAATAAAAATAATAATAAAAGTACAAAACTAGAACTATCAACAGTACAGTATTACATTTGCTTTTATCCACATGCAAGCCTTTAATAACCTGTTGATGGCATCTACAGTATACATGTACTGTAATGGGTTTAACCTAACAAAGATCCCTAAACCTTTTCAGCTCAGTTGATGCTTGAATGCTCTCTCTCCCCAAACTATGACAACTGCATAAATTTGGTTGAGTTCCTATAGTGTGTTTAGCCTAACAAAGATCTCTCAACCTTTTCAGCTCAGTTGATGCCTAACTGTTGTCTCTGCCTACGACAACTGCGTACATTTGGTTGAGTTTCCTGCCTGAGTGTCGTGTTCAATTAACAAATCCAGCCTATCCCTAATGAACAGATTTTAGTTCTGTACAAGATATATACATGTATAGCAGTCTTATCAAGTACTCAGACAACTGTGTAAGTATGGTGATTCACTTATTTGTTTTTTTGCTTTAATTAGTACTTTTAATACAAATGGGCTGCTGTAGCGTCTATGGGTGTAGCGGGAGGAGTAAGGGAACTACTGTATTTATAAACTCCATAGATTCCCAAAAAACAGTGAAATCAGAAAAAAATGGATAAGTTTGTGCAGAAGAGCAGACACATTTTCTCCAGATGCTGGCCAAGTCTGCTCTTATCATTTTAGCCAGTCCCAGTATGCCAGACATTTGAAATACGAACTTCTGTCCAGGGAACCACCTGCTAAGGTTCGCCTACTGAAACCTGATGCAGTTCCAGACATAAATCTGCCAAAGAACACATGAAAATGAAGGTAGGTACCGTAGGTAAAATGGCTTGCACATACATGGTGATGAAAGTCATCTAAAATACCTGTTAACGATTGTGTTGATCAGAGCAAATATCTAGCAGAATTTTTAAACATATTTTCATGGACTATGGAAAATTTAAACTTCAGTGGTGTGATCTTGAGACAATTTACAGTAAATGAGTTATGAGGCAGCTTCCAATATGGTAATGAAGAACATTTACTTTTAATTAATCATCCTTTGCAGACACAGAGAGATATGATTATTTTTGTCATGTTAGCATTACCCACAGTAATGTTAGGATACTTGTTAAGTTACATCTATTTGCATAAGGCTGTATAAATACTGTACTGGCAGGTTTTTACAAGTAGGCAATAAACAGTTCAGGAATATTATATGTGTATAGTATACAGTACTCCCTCAGGATCAGTGAACCCCCATAATCCCAGTTGGAAATAATAACCAAAATAATTCACATAACCTAACCTGAACTGCATATTGCCAACTTGTAAAATACCTAAATACCAGGGTGTCAAATGAGGTCATGTTAAAGTTATTTTACCAAGGTGCTGTTCATGTTTTGGAACTATAATCCAGGCTCTATCATCATTTACAGAATCATCCACAACCAAAAGGCAGAAGCGGATTACTGAAAGGAACAACAGGAAGCTTGCTGCAGAATTGGTGTGGAACTCAAGTGGTTCAACTACAATTCAACCATCCCCTGAAAATGATAGGCCATCAGATGTCTGGTGTACACTGAATTTCCTCTTAAAAGGTACAGTAGCTGTATATTACTGTATTACAAATTACAGGGGCAGTTGCAAACCAGCTGCAGATGGGCCTGCTGGCCTGGCAGGACTGGGGCTAACCAAAACTAGCAACAACATTTTGCATGCAGAAATGTCAATAGGGATTTTTGCCCATTGGCATTAATTAAGAAGTAAAGTTAGCAAGATTTTTACACATTGCTTTTTTCATATTGCTGGTACCTGTAAGTGATTTAAACTTTACAAAAAAATAGACAGGTTTATTGATTGAGCAATAATTCATATTTTGGATCCAATTACAATATAGTCTGGGTACCATATATTGGAGTGAATGTTATTTTCTTTTCATAAGGTTCATTATCACCCCATTGAAAAAACACTAAAACATTAACTTTCACAGGTATGGTTATGCTTCATTTAAAGTAAATCAGATTTAGCTAGTGCTCATACCTGGCCTTCAAAATATGAACATTGAAGTTTGAGTTCAACCCTAATATATAATTTTTAACCCCTTTTGAGTACATAGTGGTGTATGCTGATGAGCTGTAATATATAATGGAGGAAGTATGAACTTGTAACATGCCATCACAATATGTTGTACGCTATTATGTAACCTTGCCTAACATGCCCTTATTACTTCCCTTTACTAAGTTTTACTAACACTTCCCTTATTACCCTATTGCACTATTTTCACCTCCTTCAAGAACAATTTCTTTGATTCCTTCCACTTCTCACTCAAGTTCCTCCTCCTAACCTCTCTTACTATCAATTTTACCTCTCTCCTACATATATTTCCTGCTTCCTTCTCTCTATTTCTCCTTGCCCTTTACTTCTCATCCATTTCTTATACACTTTCTTCTTTTGTGCCAGAGCCACTTTCACCTCATCACATCACCATGCTGTTCCTTGCTCTCCCTTGCATCTCCTCCTCACTCCACATACTTCCTCACATGCTGCACATATTTCCTCCACAAATATCTTGTTCATTCCTTCCACATTGCTCATCTGTTCCCACTCGTACCTGTCTAATCGCTCTTCCACTGCTCTCTTATATTCTTCTCTTTCTCCAGTCTTTATACCATAATATATTTACTTCAGGTGCTGTTACTACAGAGGATACTGTTCCTCCTAGAAATACTGGTCATCCACAATCAGCTCCTACCATGCCTACAACCAGCACTGAGCACCTGCCGTCAGTTCCTACCGTGCCTACAACCAGCTCTGAGCACCTGCCACCAGCTCCTTCCATGCCTACAACCAGCGCTGAGCACCTGCCGTCAGCCTCTGCCATGCCTACAACCAGCGCTGACCACCTACCATCAGCCTCTGCCATGCCTACAACCGGTGCTGACCTCCTGCCGTCAGCCCTTGCCATTCCTTCAGCCAACATCAGCAGTATGTCAAAAGCCTCCTCTAATTTGCCACTGACACTGGTTGATGAAAATTTTTTACAATTGCAGTTGGAGAAACAACAGAGTGATACTGAAAGATTAAAAAAAGAAAATTTAAAGTTGAGATATAAAAATAAAATGTTAAAAGTTGACCAAAAAAAAAAAAAAAACTAATTTTTGCCATTAACGATGCAAAGCAGTGTATGAAAAATAATACAGTAAAGGCTGTTGAGGAATATCTGAAACCATACTTCACTGATACTCAGATCAAATGTCTAATAACCAAAAGATCAGCAAGACATTGGACTGAAGATGACATTGCCTTTGTTCTGACTGTTAGAAGTGTGAGTGCCAAATGCTACAGAGGGATGTGAAAGCACTGGAAACTGCCTCTTCCTTCAATTTCGACTTTGAATAAATGGGTTAAAGATATTAATTTTGAACCAGGTATTCTAAACTCAATATTAAGAATGATGAAGGCAAAAGGACAATCCATGACCAATGGGGAAAAAGCTTGCATGATATCGTTTGATGAAATGAAAGTTGACAGGTGTTATGTATATGACAGAACTGCAGACAAGCTTTATTGTAGCCATGAATATGTTCAAGTTGTTATGGCTAGAGGCATTATTGGCAAGTGGAAGCAACCTGTTTATTATAATTTTGACACAAAAATGATCAAGGAACTGTTATTTTCCATTATTAACAGTGCTGAAGAAGTAGGTTTTGAGGTGTGGGGTACAGTATGTGATATGAGTGGTTCCAACAGAGGCTTGTTCTCTACTTTAGGGATAAGCCAGGACACCACATCTTTCAGAAATCCAGCTGATGAAAGTAGATGTGTCTATGTATTTGCTGATGCTCCATATCTGTTAATGTTAATTCGAAACAATCTCCTTGATCATGGAATAGAAACACCCTTAGGACCAGTCAGTAAAATACCCTTGTTTGAATTGGTTGATTATGAATGTGGTGCCTTTAAAATGGCATACAAAATTAGCAAACAATCTCTACTGGTTATTGGTTCAGAACGGCAAAAGGTCAGAAGTGCAGCACATCTCCTCTCATCTTCAGTGGGCAAAGCTATTAAACAGCTGGGGAAAAATCAAGTTTTGAAAAGTGGCATCTGGAGGGCAACAGCTGATTGCATTCCTATTGTTGACCAGTGGTTTGATGTACTGAATTCCAGTGGTACAGAGGATAAGAAGGAGAGAGAGCCATTTTGCCATTCCTCTTACCAAATGGACATAATTAATAAAATGATCTCTTTGATAAAGTTATCAAAAGTATCAAACAAAGTGTATCCTTTTCAGAATGGAATTGTCATTACATCTAAATCACCTGTTTCCATGTATGATGATTTGCATAAAAGATTTGGATTCACTTACTTGTTCACTAGACGCTTGAATCAGGATGTTTTAGAAAATTTCTTTGGGGTGATTCGTCAGATGGGTAGTTTTTACGACCACCCTTGTCCAGTTACTTTCAAACAGAGAATCAAGAGATATATACTACCGGTACATCATAAACAAGTTCTTCTATCTTTAAAAGCAAATATTGAATTTGATGGAGATGATCCAAGTATTGCAAAAGGATTACAATATTTTAAAGCTTGTAGTTCACCTATTAAAAAGAATTCAGCAAACATCTTAGACAACCTCTGTATTAGTGCAGATTTATGTAGAGATATTGTGGTTAAGGACTTGGTAAATGATGACACTATGGATGAAACCATCTTGGTTGATCAACACTGTATACCAGAAAATGAAACTGAAGGACATGCTTATGTTTTAGGATATATTGTCAACAAGTTTAAAAAAAGATATCCCTTCCTTGGTGGAGTAGCGGATGCCTCTTCTGACTGGGTAAGTTTAAAAAGTAATGGAGGTCTTAACCGCATGATGCAGCAATATGCTACAAAATTTATGATGGTTGAAAAGGTTTTCCGAGAAGAGCATGGAGACAGGTTAAGAGCAGGGAGCAACTAACTTGGGTCAATGGTCAACAAGGCAACTAATATCGTCCCTGAAATTCCTAAAGATGTCATAGAATTCCATCTGGCTGCAGATTACAGTTTCGTATACGGAAACTGAATAAGGAAGTGAGTCTCGGTAACATGCGAAAAAAGTTTAGGAAAATTACAAAAACAGTCAAATAATTATAGGTAGGCTTAAATATGGAGTGTAGTTAAATGTCATACTCAATTCATTGTTACAGAATGTCACATGTTATACTAATGAGTTATGCAATGAACAGGTATAGGCTAATTCCTTATACAGTACAACCTCTTGAGGCTATCATTGTAAAATAACTAGATATCTCTTGTAAGCCAAATTTCCATACTGTGTATGCTCTTTACTCATAAGCTCTTACAAGTATAATGTGATAATTATCTGTGATTTTAGACATTTATGCAATGTATAATTCCTTTTTTACTTAAAGTTTGATACCAAGTGTGCTAACATACTCACCAAAGATAAGTATGCAGTCATGTACAGGTACTAAATTCCTTATACATCCTTTGTATGTTCTTTAATCATAAGCTTTTAGCAGTATTATGTGATAATCCTCTGTGATTTTAGACACCTATACAATGTATTATTCAGTTTTGTACCTGAAGTGTGTTGCCAAGTGTGCTAACTTGCTAATCAGAATTTGAAAGTTAAGTATGTAGTTATGTAATGTTCAAGTATGCTCTTTGCTCACAAACTCTTAATAATATTGTGTGATTATCCTCTGTGATTTCTGACATTTATGCGATGCATTTCTGAAACAAAGTTTACATTTAAGTATTTATTGAAGTTTCATCCCATATTACATATGCATATCATTACTATAACCCATGTTAAGCAATACACAACAGTATGACAATCCACTTTGATATCAGGTGTTTTAAATATTTCCCTTGCATGCATATACAGTATACTGAACCAAAGAATAGAACCGATATTAAAGAATGTCACATGTTTTAATAATGAGCTGTGCAGGAATAGTACCAGGATAATCAGTCCAGCATTAAATATGGTGTGTGTGCAATTAATATTTCAGCTTTGTACCTGCTGTGTAATACTAAGTGTGCTAATATACACATCCAAAGTTTAGGGTTAAGTATGTAGTTATGTAATGTAGAGGGACTTACTTCCTTACAAACTTTTGTATGCTCTCTACCCATAAGCTGTGGGCAGTATTATGTGATAATCTGTTATTTCATATATGCAATATATTAAAAAAAAAATAAAGCTTATAGTTGTGTATGTATTTAGTTATGTCTTTTATACAACCTCTGCAAAGTATTACTACAAGTGAAGGTTTGGTTCTCAGGCAAGTAAGTAGAAATAAGGTACAAAATCATTACAGGAAAATACAAAGTAATTTTCTACCAAATGTATAACCTAATCGAATGGTCATTTTAAGAAACTACAATCCATTTTTAGGTTATGTAACCATGCTACATTCTGTCAATTATGATGAAGTTGCCAAAATGAAAGCATTATTATGTTACTTGGACTAAGTTTTCGTTTTCGTTTTTAAAGGCTCCAACATGCTTGCATGTGTCGGCCTTGGTCACCTAATGGCGGCTCTCCACGCTGCACGATCCATTGCAGCCTCCCTGTTCAGTCCCTTAACCCTAAGGTCACACTTAATAACTTCGTCCCATGTCTTTCTCGGTCTACCCCTCATAACCCCACCCCCAATATTAACACTTCTCACCTTCCTTACCCAATTATCATCCCCCATCCTCTCCACACGTCCAAACCACCTCAATCTACCTCTCCTCATCACAACACCAATACACTCCAGTCCCATCCTACCTCTCAACTCTTCCATTGTAAACCCAGCCCCTCCAGGCCTTGGACGCAGGGACGCACTGCACATCCACCTAATCATTGTCATTTCTGTACGTCTGAGCCAGCGAATATCTTTCTCCTTCACTGCCCAGGTCTCACTGCCATACAGCATTACACTCCTAACACATGCTGCAAACAAAGACCCCCCCAGCACGTAGGGAGAGCCCTCTAAATGTCAGGAGAGGCAAGAGCTCCCTGAACAATAATAATAATAATAATAATAATAATAATAATAATAATAATAATAATGCAGGTGGGGAAGGCACCAGGTGTGTCTGGGTTGATTGGTGAAACAGTGAAAGCCTCAGGAGATACAGAAGCAAGGTTAGTAACTGACCTGATAAATACGATTATAACTGAGTGTGTTGTCCCTGATGATTAGCTGAAGAGTGTACAGTAATTGTAAATGTCTACAAGGGGAAGGGTGATGCCCTGGAAAGAAGAAATTATAAAGGCATAAAGTTTTAGACCAGAAAATGAAGGTAATGGAGAGAGTTCTAGAAGGTATGGTTAGAGAAAATGTGAATATTGATGAGATACAGTTTGGGTTTATGTCAGGCAAAGGGACCACAGATGCCATATTCATTGTTTGACAGTTTCAGGAAAAAATATATAGGAAAGAAAAGGGAACTGTACTTTGTTTTTGTTGATTTGGAGAAGACCTTTGACAGAGTCCCTAGAGAGGTGGTGAAGTGGGCAATGAGAAAGCTTGGGATCAAGGAGTGGCTGGTTAGGGTGGTTATGGCCATTTATGTGGGTGCTCACACCCAGGTGAGTGTGAATGGAAATTTGAGTGACAAGTTTTCCAAGAATGCTGGTGTGCACCAGGGGTCAATTTTGAGCCCCTTGTTGTTTATCATGGTACTTGAAACCCTCTCATGTGACGCCAGAAATGGACTCCCGTGGGAGATGATGTATGCTAATGATCTGGTGTTGATTACAGAGAATGAAAGGAAGACAGAGGAAAGATTTGGGAAGTGCAGAGATGGTATGAAACACAAGGGCTCAAAGTAAATGCAGATACTAAAGAGATGGTGTATAAGGCTGGTGGCAGTACTGTCAAAGAAGAGGGAGAGTGGCCATGTGAGATCTGCCACAAGGGCATGGAAAGTAATTCCATCTTGTGCAGTCTGTGATAAGTGAGTGCATAAGATATGTAGTGGTACTAGAGGTAGACTGCGGGATAATGGATTTCATGTGTGCCGTGTGTCGGGGAGAGCAGGTGAAGATTGTCAGGCATGGAAGGACTGACCTTGTTGGTGAGTGTCTCGAGTATGTGGAAGAGTTTTGTTATTTGGAAGACATGTTATGTGCTGGAGGTGGGGCTGAAGCTAGCTCTGTGGCTAGAGTGAGGAGTTGTTGGAAGAAATTCAGTGAGCTGTTGCCTCTCCTGACACTGAGAGAGCTTTCCCTCTGTGCTAAGGACCTCTGTCTGTGTCATGTGCCAGGAGTGCAATACTGTATGGTAGTGACACTTGGGCAGCAAAGGAAGAGGATATTTGCAGGCTTAAACATACAGAATTGACAATGAGTGGGTGGATGTGCAGTGCGTCCTTGAACGCAAGGCCTTGGGGGGCTAGGTTTATGACTGAAGAGTTGAGAGCAAGGATGGGACTGGAGTGTGTTGTTGTGATGAGGAGGTGCTGACTGAGATTGTCTGGACATGTGGAAAGGATAGGAGCTGACAACTGGGCGCAGAAAGGGATGTGTAAACGTTGGGGGTAGGGTTGCGAAAGGCAGACCAAAGAAGAGCTGGGATGAGGTCAAAGAGTGTGACCTCAGGGATAGGGGACTGCATAGGGAAGTTGCCAAAGATCTAGCAGCATGGATATCACTAGCACTCAGAAATTTTATGCTATCCTTAACCATGCTATACCTAGATCTAGGTTTGGCTGCAATTATTTGGAGAGGGAACAAAATGATGAAAATTCCAAACCTGAACACTGACAGAAGAGCCAAACCCTCCTGTTTTGTGCCCATTTTGGGCCTGTCTGAACCTGAATCCCAGGGTTACCCACAGCACATCCTACCAACTCAGTTCCCTGGCCAAAGCTACAAATCCCTACATCGTCATCTGGGATCCATTGGCATGTGGCTCTGGTACACGACCTGCTCCAATGTGTCATTTCACTCAACCTGTGAAAAAAAATATCATTAATACCATCATCACCATTTGGGATTCATCTGCTTAAGGTTTTGGAATAACAGGTACTCCTAACGTGCCACAGCAACAATAATAATAATAACTATGAGGTATTGACATCCTTGTAATAAGGTTTGCTAAAATTACAAGCAAATTCATAAGCAACAACAAATGATAAAGTGAAAGGAAGTTGTGGTGCTAATGATGATGTGCATGAAAGCATTTTGAGATGGACTGGCCATGTGGAGAAGCAGAAAGTAAGAGACTGGCTGGAAATGTGCATGTGTGGGAGGGGAAGGGGGAGACTGATGATGAGATGGAAGGAGGGAATGGAGAGAGATTTCAGAAAAGGTGTAAACTGGATGAAGGGCAACCAAATGGCAGAGGATATGGTAACACAGAGGTGATCCATTTGTGGTGATCATGTACAGTATTACGATATCTCGAGACAGACAAATAGATAAACAGCTAGACTGATAAATAAACAGAGAGACAGACTGACAGGCATACAGATTCATAGTCTTGCTTACCTCACCTAAACTATGTACATTTGGTGCCCTCTTCCCCACCCATCCCACAGCCTACTGATGATTTCTCTAGCACTGCACTAAGCTCACTTTAACCTGACCCAAAATTGCCCTCTCCCCACTCTCAATGCTGTTTTAACAATAAGAGGAAACTAAAAAATTACACTAGTCATGAAGAAATGCTGTGAGAGAGAGTGTGGGGCTGTAGCAATGCCACTTAGCTTCACAAAACAGGCCCAGGGCTAGGCTACTGCAGTCCAGTACATTTAAGGGTAGATAACCAGCTAGCTTCCCTTGGTGGCATTACATGGCTAAAACGCCTCCAGTCACCACTTGGGGATAGAACTTATGCAATTCTGTCATTCCATATGGGGCATTCTAACCTCTAAACCACCACGTACCATAACTACAAATAAACCATGCTTAATCCGTTGATTACGCATTTACCTTTCATTATCCCACCCATGGCGTGGAAAAAAAAAAAAAAATTGTTTATTACAAACTTGGAGATGAACATCCAGGGCATCATCTAGTGAAAAAAAAAATCTCTCTCTCTCTCTCTTTCCATTTTTGCATAGCACCATACATAAGTCTGCATAGGGGTACTGCAGTGAAAAAATTAAAAAAAAAAAAAATGTTAGTTTTTGTTTATTATAAACTTGAAAAGAAACATCCAGGCCATCATCTGGTGAAAAAGAAAAACTCTCTCTCTCTTCGTCTTTGCATAGCGCCATGCGCAAGTCTACAAGGGGGTGGAGTGGTTAGCATTGATGCACAGCCACTGGAAGGTTAGCACAGCCTGAGCTGTGGCTCGCAATCCATGGGTTAATTATACTATACCCTTTTACTCTAACTCAGTCTAAAATTTCCATCATTCCATCTTAAGCACTGACCTGTAACAAGATATCAATACTAAAAGATGATGCTAGTCACAAAGAAGTGCTATGGAAAGGATGCAAAGCTGTAGCATTGTCTTACTGTGCCAGTAGGTTATGTGAAGTAAGCTGCAAAAGGACAAAAATCTGGGCCAAGCTATGGTAAAAGGACTGGTTTTAATACAGGTCAATACATTTTGAAAGGCAATTTATAAAGACCACAATACCTTCCTGATCTAATGCTTGAAGAGAAGATGAATAATGTGCATGTCTTTGTATTCCAGTGAAGGGATGGACCTCTCCAATTTACTGGGTTGCACTTTGGAAACCAACACTAGTCTCGCACAGCACACTGGTACTGTCCTCTAACCCTCTTATCCTCAAGCTTTAACATCCAAGTACAGATCTGTAAGGAAAAATACCATATGGTACTTAAACCCTTTCACCTCTATGACATATTTCAGTTCGAGATTATTTTATTCAGCACGATTAATATAGCCTTCATCAATACAGTCCCTCATACCACCTCAGCATAGTCCTGTAATCCTCAGGTTTTAGCTTCTGATATGATGTCAACATGGAAAGGTAACAAACTTTAACTCTTTCTGTTTTACGAAATATTTAAATTTGTCTTGATAGACTGGTACAACCCTGCACAATAGTCTCCCACAGGACACTAATACAATCCTCTAACCCTCTTCTCAAGCTTTAACATTCACCCTCAGATCAGTAACAAAAGACAGCAAATCAAACCTAACCCTATCAGCTCCACCACATCTTTTGATTCAGTAAGATTTTATTCAGCTTGATTCGTATACCCATCAACAATGCAGTCTCTCAACAGCTTCTTATTCAATCCTCTAACCCTCTAATCCTAAGACTTTACCTCTGAAGCTTCACATACGTAGAAAAATCATTCAAATTTAACCCTATCAACTCCATTACATCTTTTAATTCAAGATTACTTTATTCAATGTGAGAGACTGATATAACCTTCGACAATACAGTCTCTCACAAAACACTGGTTAAGTCATTTTACCTCTAATTCCTCAAGGCATTACCTTCTAAGATCAGACCAGTAGTAAAGCAATAAAACTTAACACATTCTACTCCACCACACTGATTAATTCAAAATGATTTACTCTGCTTGAATGAGTATTATAACCTTCCAATAATACCATCACTCAATAGCACCTTGATATACTTCTCAAGCTCTCTAATCCTCAGGCTTTGTCTCGGAAGATCACAACTATAAGGAAAAATAATCAGGGGAAAGATTTATGAAAAGTTGAGATCGAATGGGATACAAGGGTTTGAGAGTAAATACGGATGAAACAAAAGTGATGATGTCTAGGGCTACTGGTGGTACCGTCAAATCGGAGGGAGAGTGGCCAGGTTCAGCTCACCACAAGGGTATGGGAAGTAACTTCATCTTGTGCAGTATTTGTAATAAGTGGATGCATAGATGTGGTCGTATTTGAGGTCGACTGCGAGATAATGCTGATTTTGTGTGTTTGGTGTGTAAGGGAGAGCATGTAAATTGCCAGGTATGAAACGACTGATCTTGCTGGGGATTTTTGAGTGTGTGGAAGAGTTTTGTCATTTGGGGGACATGTCATGTGCTGAACATGGGGCTAGAGAGCTAAGGCAAGGAGTGGCTGGAGGAAGTTCAGGGAGTTGTTACCTCTCCTGCCATTGAGAGGGTTCTCCCTCCACACTAAAGGATCTCTGCATGCAGCATGAATTAGAAGCATAATGCTATATGGGAGCAAGACCTGAGCAGTAAAGGAAAAAAGGGGATTAATCCCCAAGCTAGACCTCATCAGATCATATAGCCCTGCTAGGGTTACAGGAGAGCGCTACCCCTCCCAGCACAGCAGCCACTAGGCGGGGCGCGAACTCGCAGCCTCAGGATTACGAGCCCAACACCCTAACACCGAGCTACCATGCTCCCTGAGCAGTAAAGGAAGAGGGCAATGATTAGATGGATGTGTAATGCATCACTGAATATGAGGCATGGGGGGACTAGGTTTAAGACTGAAAAGTTTTATTTAATCGACCAGATGGTATATTGTGAACTGCCATTCTGCATATATTTGTCAAACATTATGGCTATATTAACTTAAATTCACTGTCATACCCACTGCAATTGATCAGGGTGTGGTAATCCAAAAGGAGACCCACCTTTTAGACCCGCAGCAGCAAGGTGGCTACGAGGCCTCACTCATAGAGGTGTTTAATTGACCAGTTGGTACTCTGCAGGCTGAAAGAAATTAAATACATTACTTCCTCAAGTTTTTCTTTTATACCATATTACAAGAAAAACAAAATGTGGCAGGTGTTAGGGATGAAATTCATGCATTACAGTACAGTCAGTGCCTACATAATACCCAATCCTCTAGCATGAAACTCACATAACACAGGAGGCAAAATTTTATTTCCAAATTTAGTCACAACATGAAAATGATAGACATTATGCAGGCAGGCAGAGGAAGCTGCCCATTTATTCTAACACTTTACTATGTGGTGAGGATTGACATGTTGCGGCAAGAGGCCCCAAATTATCGTTCATATGGTCATAACACGGCAAACTTGGGTCATGACATGGTGGGAACAGATACAACGTGGCCAGTGATCGTCACAGCACAGGTTGCATCAGCCTATGACGTATAGCTGTCATGTGTCTGCGTGGGGTGTCGTCACAGCCGACTGATCATTCCTACCCCAGTTGAGCCTACCCTCTCCCCGCACTCTGGCTGCACTCATGCTCTGTGTGATCATTATGACCAGTAAGAGTCCTTACTGTGCAGTACTATTGATGTCACTAGTGAAGGTGTCACTCCAGTACCAAGATAAACTAACATATTAATACTTGTTCAGTGAAGGGGGTTAATAAATTGTGATTCCCTGGTTCCTTACACCTAGAGGGGCAGTCTGTGAACTCAGAGGGTGAGTGTGGGCGTTATACAGCATGTGTCTGGGAGGATGGCAACTGTCACATGAAAGCCAACAGTGCGGCTGGATATCGCACCACCTCAGACCCAACACCCACACCAGCAGGATTTCAGGTGAAATGGACTCCTCACACACACACACACACACACACACACACACACACACACACACACACACACTGTACCCATCTACAGTATATAACCTTTATTATATATTCTTACTGTCAAACTGAATGTTTTACTGACTTATCCGTATGTTATTTCCTGTCCTTATTGTCAGGCACAGTGTATGGCTGTCTTTATTTTTATTCCATGATTTCTGAAGCCACAAGTACAGTAATCACTCCAATATCCGACGTAATAGAGCCATAGGTAGGTCCAGATACTGGTCCTGTCCGGATATTGGGCCCCAGCTTATGGACTTGTACTTGTACTTGTATGTGGATGTGATAGGAAGCGTTATGAGGAATACACTGAGGTGGTTTGGCCATGTGGAGAGGATGGAGGGTGAAAGACTGACGAAGAGAGTGTATATGAGTGAGGTGGAGGTGGAAAGAGGGAGGGGGAGGCCGAGGATGAGATGGAGGGATGGGGTGGAGAGGTATATGAGAGAGGGGGGTGTGAGTTGGGAGCAGGGCAGTGAAATGGCGGGGAACAGGGCGACTTGGAGGCGATTTGTTTGTGGCCACCCCAAATGGGATTGAGGCGTCTGGCAATAGATAGATAGATAGACTTATGGACCCTAACTCAGAGAAACACCTATACAACTCCCTCTGGACATGCATAGCACCTATTTAAGACCCAAATCACACCAGTAAGACACATAAATGACTGAAATAAATGCAAAAGAAGCATAAAATGAGGGTTTAGAAGTAGGTTCATACGATATTAAACATTCTGGTTACTGGCTCCTGGACTGGTACTTATGGACCCTAACCTAGCCTAACTCAGAAAAACACATTCCTACTGCACATGCATAGCTCCTAACACCTTATTTACACCAATAAAGAACATCAAAGAGTGAAATGAGGTAAGTATAGTATGGAAAAAAGTACAGTATGAAACATTCTTATGTCCGGATAGTGGGGATGTTCGGATACTGGGCGTCCGGATATTAGAGTGATTACTGATACTTTATTAATGTTTTTCTCTTGAACTCTTCTCAAATTGCACATGTTTTACATAATATTAATTCTAATCTCCATGTTGGCAGAATGAATATTAGGTAATACAGAAATGTGCATACAGTACTTCTTTCCATGCATGAACTTCCATTTTTTTCTGCTAAAGAAGTAATCTCTCAGAAATGTTAGCAATACTGTAGATGTAAACGTAATACAGTAGATGTAAACATAAGCAGTCAGATAGATTATTTCCTGGTCAGGAGGGCTGATAGGAGGTTAGTGAGGGATGTTAAAGTTATAGGAGGTGAGGAGTGTGTGCAGCAGCACAAACTATTGATTTGTGATATGGTGCTTAAAGAATGAGTGATGAAAAAGAGGACTTATGTACCTAGGAGGAAAATATGGAAGCAGGGAAACCAAGCAGTAAGGGATGCCTTCTATAGCGAGATGAGGAGAGTGGTGGCTGAACAGGGAGCTGTGGATAGAGGCGTTAATGAACAGTACAGAGCCCTCAAGAACAACCTCTTCAGAGTTACTGATGAAGTATGTGGTTGGACAAGAGGCCCACCAAGACATAAAGTAACTTGGTGGTGTGATGAGGGTGTAGAAGCTGCAGTTAAGGAGAAAAGAAGGCTTTTCCGGGAATGGAAGAAGGGTGGTAACAAGGAGGAATACTTGGCTGCCAAGCATAGGGCTAGAAGAGAGATATGCAGGGTGAAGTCTGAGTCACAAAGACTTGATAACCTAAATCATGAGGAAGGGAAAAATATGATATTTAAGGTGGCAAATCAGATGAAGAGGGATAATTGGGATATTATAGGTGAGCACTGTGTGAAGAATGATGATCGAAGGGTTGTGGTGAACAGTGGGAATATTAAAGGTGCGGTTTCCTGTAAGCCAAGAAACCATTTACAACACTGGGTGGTAACCATATAACCAAACCATACGTGCTCCCTATCTGTCAAGTGGGTTGGTGGGAGGTTAGTGCCCCTCCCTGTAAAACAAATAACTCAGAGTCAAGTGGCCACCCCGTACGGGATTATGGCGTCTGGCAATAGATAGATAGATAGATAGAAGAGTCCTGCCCTGCCTCGGGACCCCACTCCACTTCCCTCTAGCAAGCCCACAACCTCTTCCATTCAAGGTAAGGAATCCTCCAGTGTTTATATGTACAGTAATCCCTCAATTAGCTTGATGTCCATTATCCAGACCCTGTGATCTGGCTATTCAAAACCAATAATCGTACATTTTCCATTTTATTCGGACAAAATGCTTGCATCCAGGAGGAAATTATGGCTGAGCAAACATTTTCCCCTGGCAGAGCCATTTCTTTTTCATGTAACTGCAAGGTATGTCCCTGCAGTGGTGATTGCTTGTCTGCTTGATGAGTCTGTTTGACCACAGTAATTGCTTGGCTGTGGTTTATAGGTCTCCTTTACCAGACAAAGTAATGTAAAATAAACAGAAATTAGTGCTGTACAGTGTTTTCTTTCTTTTTTTTTTTTTATGCGAGGAAGAAGGAACCAAAGGCCATGAGCCCGCAGTAACAGTTCCCTCCAAGAGAAAAACAAAATACAATACAGAGCCAAATTCAAGATCCGATCATTTTGAGATGCCTGGACACACTGCGTTTGAAAGACTGGAGATCATAGGCAGCAGGAAATACAGACAGAGGGAAACAGTTCCAGAGTTGACCTGTTGCATAAATGAAAGACTGGGAGTAACGGTTAACTCTTGCATTAGAGAGTTGGACAGAAAAGAGATGAGAGTTTGCTGCCAGACGGGTGCTACGCGCCCATCGTAGAGGTGAAGGAATGCAAGCAGACAGTTCAGAGGAGCAGTGACCATTAAAGTAGCGATAGAAAAGAGATAAAGATGCAACAGTGCAGTGAAGAGACAGAGGTTGAAGGGAGTCAGTAAGAGGAGGAGAGTTAATGAGACGAAAAGCCTTTGACTCTACCCTATTCAGAAGAGCTGTATGTGGGGAGCCTCCCCACACATGAGAGTTGTACTCCACACAGGGGCGGATAAAACCCCAGTATAGAGTCAACAATTGTGCAGGAGTAAAGAAAGAGCGGAGTCGGCTTAGCACACCCAATCTCTTGGAAGCAGATTTTACAAGAGATGTAATATGATCTTTCCAAGATAAGTCCCGAGTAAATGAAACCCCAAGCATGTTCAAGGATGATGCAGGATTAAGCTGAATATTATTAAACATTAGTGGGTATACCTGTGGAAGATTTTGTCGGGTTGATAGGTGTAAGAACTGAGTCTTAGATGCATTAAAAACAACCATATTATTTACCCCAGTCAGAGATACGAGCCAAGTCAGACATTAGGTGTGCCATAGCCTCATCCCTTGTTTGTTGAAGTAACTGTTGAGATGGGCATTGCGGGAACTGAATGGAAAGGTGAAGGGTGGAGTCATCAGCGTATGAGTGGATAGGGTTAGATGTACAGCTTAGAAGATCATTGATGAATAAAAGGAAGAGAGTTGGTGATAGGACAGAGCCCTGAGGAACACCACTGTTGATAGATCTAGGAGAAGAACGATGGCCGTCTACAACAGCGGCTATAGAACGACCAGAAAGGAAGCTAGCGATGAAGAAACAGATAGAAGGATAGAAACCGTAGGAGGGCAGTTTGGAAATTAAAGATTTATGCCAGACTCGATCGAAAGCCTTTGAGATGTCAAGTGCAATGGCAAAGCTTTCACCAAAGTCCCAAAAGGAGGATGACCAGGAGTCTGAAAGTAGATGAGAAGATCGCCAGTGGAGCGTCCCTGACGGAACCCGTACTGACGATCGGAAAGAAGATTGTGATAGGAAGGATGCCTTAAAATTTTTCTATTAAGAATTGACTCGAAAACTTTTGAAATATAGGACGTTAAAGCAATTGGACAATAGTTGGAGGGTTGGGAGTGGTCACCCTTCTTTGGGACTGGCTGAATGAGAGCAAACTTCCAGCAAGAAGGAAAGGTACAAGTTGACAGACAAAGGCGAAAGAGTTTGCCTAAGCAGGGTGTAAGCACAGAACCACAGTTCTTGAGAACAACAGGAGGGTACTGTTGTGGCCTTTTCCAATAGCTCTCAAAGTTAGGGTATGTATGAAGGGGGACCAGGGGAGAAGTCCATTATCCAGAAGGATCCACTATCCAGACATGCCGTTGGCTCTATTACATCAGATAACCGAGGCATTACTGTAGTGATGTCTTTATTAGGGATGTAAATGTCTTGGGAAAAAAAAAAAAGAATGAAAATCGCCCCAAATGGAGAACTTGGGGCTGGCTTAGGTAACATGAAACCCTTTAACATGTAAACATATGGCCTGATAAGGTGGAATTCTCATAAAGCAGGAGTTTCAGGGTACAGTACTGTATATCCGCATTATGTGAGTGCTCGCTGTATATGCAAATGGACTAAATTTCCTCACTAGATTTGTTAATTTCTATCTACCTACCTACCAGCAGGCAAGGGTTAATACAGTATAGTATATAGCTGAAACCACAACTGCAATTACAGTACTCTGTATTCTGAAGCATTGTTGGTCTCATCATTGGCTGACATTTTTCTTACAGTATATGCCATTTCTGTCACAAATGCCCCCTGGGGACACTGATGAATCCCCCTGGGGGCATCAATGACTCCCCTTGAGGATTAAATAATCCAAGGAAGGAAGGAGTTAATTGCAACTGAAATCTCACAGAAGAAAAAAAATCAACAAATGGTGAGATATAAACAGAAAATACCTCAAAATACAGTGCTTGAATTCCAGACGTGGTTTCTGCTAAATACTCACATTTACCGTTCTGACTGGGGCAGCTGCTGACCTGGAAACGTACCCCTCAACAGCTAGATATCATGATCCCACCAGGGTGACCACAAGCAATTCACCTCCATGTCACCGTCTCCTCTGCTATCAGGCACTGGAATGAATATTTTCTTTTTAACACCTTCAGTCTTCACTAGTTTAACTCACAGAGCAGGGATTTTTTTTTTTTTTAATGCCATCTCATGATTATATTTAGCTTTGTATAGACTTCTGGAAGTGTAGGGGTTAGACACAGCCTCACTGAACTCCTGCAATAGCAGAGACTTTGCATAAGTTGAATAAAATTGCCTTCTGGCACTATGAATAAACTGAAAAGGGAATCACCGGGATTGCAAGAGTTAAAGGGACTCGCGGTGTTTATATCCCCGATGTAAACAAACTACCCATTACAGTTTTTACACACATCCCCTCATTTTTTCCAGCCAATTAACCTACTATGCCTGCCCATGTACAGGATCACATTCGACCTTAAAACCTAAACAGATGGTGTGAATATCGGGGGGATTTAAGTAGCACTGATTACTCGAGTTTAAAGGGACATCTTGGTCACCTGGAGATACACACCGCCATATATCATCCTTATAGCTAATAATTACAACTTACATCAACCGACTACACCTCTCGATAATGACAGCAAACACTGATAAACACATGGGCATAAGAATTACCACAATAATAAGTAGACTAACACCGTAAAGAATAAAACCTTCACTCACCTTCAGCATCTCTCAACGTTGCTCCCATGCAACAGTGACGTCACACTTCAAAATAAACATTTACTTATTAAATTTTAAGAAGAAAATTTCGTGAATATATTATCAGTTTTTTAAGCATTAATTTTCGTGCAAACTGAATAGAGAGGTAAGTAAAGTGTTTCTTGTTAAATTAAAGATAACCCCATGAATCAGTGGCATCATCATCTCTCTCTGAAATTCCATACAGAGTACCAGAGTAGGATCACTGTTTACTGTCCTGCCGATATATCTCTACAGTTTTACAAGGGGATTTAAAAATAAACGGCCTGGTGGTGGTGGCAGGGGATAAAATTTTGCGATACCAGTCTCTAATCTGCTGCCATTCCCTACAGAACCTGAGCATAATAGACGATAAATTAGCCCAGGTTGATGCAGCAATTCTTAACTCAAAATTGCCCCAAGAACAAATTTTTGAAGTTTGTCAAACATTTCATGCAACACCCTGTATGGGAAATTTGGATAAAATATTGGTGATATAATTCCCTAACTGTGTGCCATTCCCAAAAGAATCTGAGCAGTCTAATGAGTCCACGCTTTGAAGGTTGGGTTGAAACAGGGATGTGTCATGTCTCCATGGTTGTTCAATCTGTACATGGATGGGGTAATAAAAGAGGTACATGGTAGGGTAGTGGATGTTGGAGTGGCCCTGGTGAGAGAGGGTAGTGTTTGGAAACTCCCTGTACTGTTGTTTGCAAATGATACTGTGTTGTTGAGTGAAGACGAAGGAGAGCTGCAAGGCTTGGTGGATGAGTTTGGGAGAGTTGGATGGTGAGGAATTGGAAAATGTGAGTACGTTTAAATACTTGGGTAGTGTGATGAGTAAGGATGGAGGTTTGGAGGGTGAAGTGCTTGAAAGGGTACAGCAGGGAAGAAAGGTTGCTGGTTCTTTGAAAGCAGTGATAAGAAACAGGGAAGTGAGCATGGAAGTGAAAAAGTTACTACATGACAGTATTGTGATACCAACTCTAACGTATGCAAGTGAAGCTTGGACGTTGTTGGAAGGACACAAGTCAAGAGTGAGAGCAGTGGAAATGAGTTATTTAAGAGGAGCCTGTGGAGTCACATGGAGAGACAGGCTGATGAATGAGGATATAAAGGAGCGTTGTGGTGTGGATGTGGATGTGATAGGAAGCGTTAGGAGAACACACTGAGGTGGTTTGGCCATGTGGAGAGGATGGAGGGTGAAAGACTGACGAAGAGAATGTATGTGAGTGAGGTGGAGGGGGGAAGAGGGAGGTGGAGGGGGGAAGAGGGAGGTGGAGGGGGGAAGAGGGAGGGGGAGGCCGAGGATGAGATGGAGGGATGGGGTGGAGAGGTATATGAGAGAGGGGTGTGTGAGTTGGGAGCAGGGCAGTGAAATGGCGGGGGACAGGGCGACTTGGGGGCGATTTGTTTGTGGCCACCCCAAACGGGATTGAGGCATCTGGCAATAGATAGAGATAGATAGAAGATTAAATAACTAAAGCTAACACTGATTTGAACTAATACACATCTGGTCCACAGGTCGTGCTGGAGTCTGCTGCCTTGTTGCTGCTTCCTTGCCACACTGGTCATACCCTGCTGAAGTTTGGTCTGCCCTGCCGTGAGAAGCCTGACGGTGGTGTGGTGTCTTCCCCTACTCTGAGATGCCTGGTGGTGTGGTGGTGGTGGTGGTGGTGGTGGTGGCGGCGGCGGCGGCGGCGGCGGCGGCGGCAGGGTGTCGTGTCTTCCCCAGCCGTGAGATTACTTGCTGCTGCTGCTGGTGATCTGCCCTGACCTGCCGAGAGAAGCCTGGTGGTGATGGTGTGATCTGCCTTGCAAGTCCAGGATGTTCTGTGGACAAATGCTACTTTTGAATGCATATTTTATATTGCTGTCTCTGTTAATGTATTTTGTACTGAAGTATTAATAATGAAAACTTAAATTTTCTGTCTTGTTTCATTACCTTTTTAACTGTGGCTTTGACTTAATATAGGTGATAAGTATATTGCGCTCTGCAGTCTTGTGTTGTGGGGACGGCTTTTATGATGAGCTAAGACATTCTGATCGCTTCACCAAATTACTGCTCAGCCGTGTGATCAGTGGACATAAAAGATTATACAATACACTGATATACAGCTAAGCATAAAAAAGGTTATGGGAATTCTCCACCATGCAATCAATGGACCTAAATTAAAGCCTATATTATAAAGCTAAGCCTGAAGAGGGTTGTGGGAAGTAGATAATGATGCAGGGTAGACACTGGTAATGTTCACAGAGCCGTGCCCGCAACACACAAGACCTGGGTGGCGTAATATATGGACCACCTTGTATAATGAGAGGCCGTAAGTGTGTGCTGACCCACAAACTTGCCATCAATGCCCCGTCATAACTATTACTGTGTCTTGTAGGAAGCACAAAGAAAACAGGCCACAGAATACCTCCTTGTCTCTCGTTCCTCCTACACAAATATACACGCCTTTCACTTTAACTTGACACAGAGTTTCATTTAAAGCATATGAGAATGTCACGCAGATCAGTAGCAGAAACAGCCAATACTACAGCCCAACATCCTTTCCACGGCACTCATTCGTGACTACCATCATATTCTAGTGATAACTATCGCTACTACTCGGCAAACCGTATGGAAACTATAAGCTATCTGTCTATCCATCTATCTGTAGCCAGACGACTTAATCCCGTAAGAGGTGGCCACAAACAAGTCGCCTCTATGCCACCCTGTCCCCCGTCATTATGCATCACTCCCCCTGATTCACACCTTCTCTCATATACATCCCAACTCCATCCTCCACTTATAAGTAATACATTAAAACAACCGTGAATTACTGCCGCACAAGCTGAGCCGTAATCATATCCAACACAAACACGAAGGAGCTTTAAAGAACAGAAAACAATACCTTGATAGCAGAAGACACTAAGACCACAAGTACTGACAGCCTACACCAAGAAACATAACTAATTTCAGTCAGAGACCAAGTGAATATGAGAGGCACACAATTCATCACTTCAGCTCAAGATCCGTCTCACCTTTGTAACCTTATGTTGCATCATCCTCTCCACAAACAAAATCGAACAACCGCCCAACACTACACAGATTATCTTTGCAACATATCCCCTCCTCCACCAAACTCTACACTTCCCAGACACATACATAAACACACAGACACCCCAGCCAGCCAAAACTTTCTATACCAAACCCATACATAAACACACAAACACCCCAGCCAGCCAAAACTTTCTATACCAAACCCATACATAAACACACAAACACCCCAGCCAGCCAAGACTTTCTATACCAAACACATATATAAACACACAGACACCCCAGCCAGCCAAAATTTTCTATACCAAACACATACATAAACACACAGACACCCCAGCCAGCCAAAACTTTCTATACCAAACACATACATAAACACACAAACACCCCTGCCAGCCAAAACTTTCTCCCAAACAGCATCCTTCATGTGCCACCACCAACCATACACCCTTCAGACACTACCGAACCCAGAGCCACGAGTACACCAACCTTCCCTGCTACAATACTAACACAAAATATAACACACATACAATCCCCTGTGATCATACTGCAAAGTGGCACCCCCACACCACAGCACACCCACTCACTTCCTGCACCACACCACCACAACACAGACAGTCCTTCAACATAGCACTGGGTTCACATCCAGAGGAGCCTAAGATGTAACAAGAACAACAACAACAACTCAGGCCAAGTTAAAGTGAAACAAGTATAGTTACGAAAGGAAAATTACTGTAAGTTATTTTGTTAGCGCTCCGGGTACACAAAGTTACAATGCCACAGGGAACGGACTGCATACCGAGGGTGTAATACTATGGCGGCTTAGGGGGCTTTTATACCACCTTTTCTTCAGTGATTTATTGTTCAAACGAGCGAGCGAACAGGGCAAGCGAGCGAGAACACTATATGACATGGTATAATAAGGTGGCAGAGAACAGCGCCAAGACTGTGTTGTCTAGGAAACTATTAAAGCAACAACGGATCTATGGACAGCATTAGAAACCTAGTAAAAAAAATAATAAGAGTTACTTGAGGGACTTTTCTCAAAATCTGCCGCGGCAGTTCTGATGAAAGGAAAATAAAAGTACCAAACTGAGCACCAGAACCGAGTTATTCTAGAAGTTAAAAGCTACTGCAGATCTGTTCAGACAGCTGGAAAGCTTATGAAGAAGCAATTGGTACTACTTAGCTTTTAACATCAAGCAAGATGGATGGATGGATGGATGGATGGATGTGGAATCGTGGATGCTTGGACCGATGGTAGAGTTCCTGCTGTTTCGTCCTTCCACCTGCCGACAAAAATCATCATCAATATCCTCATCATCATCATCATCATAGCTATCGTCGTCATTATCATCATCATCATTATATACACCGTGTGTGTGTGTGTGTGTGTGTGTGTGTGTGTGTGTTCACTACTTGTCAACGAACCTTGGTTATACATAAACATGCTACTACAGTTAGGGCACAAACATAATATAGTATGCTATGAAGTCAACTACACTCATAATAACGTCAGGATTCTTCTCCCATATCGTGTCTCCGTTCTCTGCATCTGTCTGTCCTCTATCTGTCTGTCTGCCTGCCTGTCCCTTTATTGCAATTCACAAACAACTCCCAACTGTCCACAACTTCCTAGAATATCATAGCATCCTGCATTTTACTACTTTTTTTCAAGGTAACTTGATCCAGATTTTCGTCCTCTTGCGGCTCACATGGGTCATTGGCAGAAAAGTGCAGCGCTACGGCTCCTCTTCAATGGCACTTTTTTGTGACTTACATGTTCTAGTATTAATCCATTGCTACAACTCAGTATTCAAGTTGGATAGATGGAAATTGTAGGCCAAGTCAGAGTAGAGAATGAAGTCAAACAGCATACTTTTGGTGGGTGCAGTGGGAACAAGGCGACAGATCACAGACAGGAGGACAATGGCGGGAAAATCCAGCAAAATCTAACCACCAGCTTATGAAGTGACGTCAACAAAACTCGTGCCTCATAATCGGTTCAAACGCCAGTCCACTTTATCAATAAACACCTGTGGTTCTGTATTTCAACTTCACCTAACCCAAACCAACCTAATCATATCTAAACCGATTTATTTTAGCCCAGTCTTACCTAACCTATAAATATTTGCTCGAACTGAATTTCGCCTGACCTCGAATGTCCTAATCCAACCTAAATTAACCCAGCCTAATCTAACTTAACCTCACCTAACCCAGTCTAATTGTATTTAACCTCACAATCTCACGTAACCTCCACATACCTAACCTAACCAATTCTGACGTAGCCTAACCGCATCTAACCATACCTAATCCTACCCAGTCTCACTTAACCATACCATACCCGACCTAACCCAACCCAGTCAAGCCTAAAATGACCTAATCCAACCGAACCTAACCCAGCCTAACCCAACCAAATAAACCCAACCCAAAACCTATCAAAACCGACGTATTCTAAAGCAATCTAACCTCATCCGTCTATATCTAGTCGAACTGTACCCAACCCAGCCAAAAATTACCTAATCAATCCAAACCCTGCCCAAAGTGACCTAACCTAACTTTCGATCGGCTATAAATTCACGAAGAAATTTTGCTGCCTGAAAGTCTACGGATTTCACATTCCAAAGTCGCCTGTTCTGTAATTCACCGGGTCGGTCAGGATCACTTGATGGTCGCGATCGTCAGCTTTTTTACTCTCCCGGAAGGGAGTGTGTGTGTGTGTGTGTGTGTGTGTGTGTGTGTCTGGTTGTGGGATGCTGGTGGTGGGATGCTGGAGGGTTTGATAATGTTTGTGTTGTGACAGCTTTATGTTCCTAGTTACCTCCGCCAGTGAAGTTGAAGGAAGTTATGTATTCACCCGTGTCTGTGTCTGTCTATCTATCTATCTGTCAATCTGTCTGTCGTTCTGTTTGTCTATCTATATATCTGTCTGTCTGTCTTTCTATCTGTCTGTCTGTCTGTCTTTCTATCTGTCTGTCTGTCTGTCTTTCTATCTGTCAATCTCTCTGTCTATGGCCAAGATATATCAAAAACTTGCTATCGGCTTTCAATGGAATCTTGTAGGTAGGTGGGCACTGGGTCAAGAGAGAGACTATTCGATTTTTCATTAGATTTTTTCACTATTACGCTTTTGGCTCAATAAAAAGGAAAGTGGAAATCTAGGAATATACTGCACCTTAATGTGAAAATCTGGACTAATTTCTCCTTAACAAAATATATATAAAATTAATCTTTTTCTTGACTTGAAAACATGAGTTAACTTCGCTTCATTTTTTTTTTTCTGCATCCCGGATCGTACTGTAAGCTGCTTTGGAAATTCTTTACATCTCTTCCTTAGCGATTTAATCAGCATATTACACCACAACACCCTCTTTTATGAGAGAGATGTAAACTCTGCCGATATGAAGCCGATTTTAATAGCTTACAAGAAAATGTTAAGACGTGCTATGCAAAACTAAATAGCTAAGGAAGGGGCACTGAGAAGACTCCCGTGCTTCCTAAAATACCGTCATATTTCCAAAAGGCGTATGACACAGAAATTTGACTTAGCTTTTAACATCAGGGGGAGCTGGATGGATGGAAGGATGGATGGATGGATGGATGGGGAATCGTGGATCTTTGACTGCTGACCAAGTTCTTGCAGTTCCGTCCGTCCGTCCACCTGCCGACAAATATCATCATCAATATCTTCATTATCATTATTATAATTGTCATTATTATTATTATTACCATTATTATCATTATTATAACTACAGTCTTCATCATCATCATCATTAAAATTGTTATCATGACTGTAATCATCATCATCATCATTAAAATTGTTATCATGACTGTAATCATCATCATTAAAATTATCATGACTGTAATCATCATCATCATCATCATCATCATCATCACCGTTATCCTAACTCTGTTACCTCGTACTGAAGTTAAATCATCATTATCATCAGCATCAACATCATTTTCAGCATCATCAATATCATCCCTCGTGGCTCACTGTGGCAGAGGGTACTGGCCCCTCGTGGCTCACTGTGGCAGAGGGTACTAGCCCCTCGTGGCTCACTAAAGGTGTGGCAGAGGGTGGTGTTCCCTCGTGGCTCACTGTGGCAGAGGGTACTAGCCCCTCGTGGCTCACCAAAGGTGTGGCAGAGGGTGGTGTTCCCTCGTGGCTCACTGTGGCAGAGGTGGGGACACTTCGTGGCTCACCAAAGGGCCTCCTGCCCTTGAGGGGTGTAACTATGGCCGTCGCCAAAAAGCTACTAGGGACTGATTTTTTATCAGTCCCACCCCACTGCTGTCGATGTTTTTTTTTTTGTTTTTTTTTTCTCCTATCGACCATTGAGGCCGGAGCCTCTGGTCATTAAGGCAAATATATATATATGTATATATATTGACACATATATACATATATATACAAACATATATATATATATATATATATATATATATATATATATATACATACATACATACATACACACATCCATGCATATGAACATACACACTTTCATGCACACGTACATATATATATATATAATAATTTTTATTTTATTATTTTTTTGTAGTTTTATTTTTATTATTTTTATTTATTTTTTATATTTTTAACCTTATATTACTTATAATCAAAAATACCTAATCTAAAGACCCTAAAACTAACCATCTAACAGACAAATCACTAACCTATACTAAATCCTAAGAGACAAATAACTAGACCTACACTAATATTCAAAAAGCCTCGACCAAGAGAACACCATCGACTGCAGATATGTAATGCCTTTCTACATGACATACCTGCACTCATCACCTGCTGACTGTCAGTCGAGGCACAACCTAATATAGGGGCCATCAATATATGAAAGGGAACCAGACGAGTCAGGAACATTTCCATATACGTCAGCTGTCGTCCCTAATTAGAATAACTTAAGCAAGATAGTATAATGTATTTACATAATTTGTACAAAAAGTGAAGAACCTCGCCCAGCAGACCACCATCGACTGCAAGTGCCCAATACCTTCCTATATTGCACACTTGCACTCATCAGCTGGTGACTGTCAGGCGAGGCACAACCTAATATAGGGGCCATCAATATATGAAAGGGAACCAGACGAGTCAGGAACATTTCCATATACGTCAGCTGTCGTCCCTAATTAGAATAACTTAAGCAAGATAGTATAATGTATTTACATAATTTGTACAAAAAGTGAAGAACCTCGCCCAGCAGACCACCATCGACTGCAAGTGCCCAATACCTTCCTATATTGCACACTTGCACTCATCAGCTGGTGACTGTCAGGCGAGGAACTTGGCTTAATGTAGGGGACATCTATATTAGAAATAGATCGGTGGGAGGAGGAACTATTTAAAATATGTCAACTGTCAACCCTAATTAATATTACAATATATACATATTTACCGTTGATAAAACCCATAACCACACAGTATAAAAGTCACATCACTCTGATCAGTCCGGTCTCTCTCAAGAAAGCCATCAATTTATCAGTCATAACAATGTCCCCATCACCCAGGATGGTGGAAAGGGTGAAGGGGACGTCTAATATAATAATATAATAATGACGTATAGAAAAGGGTGGGAAAGGAAGGAAGGTAAAGAATGATTGTGTATATGTGATGAGTGTTATGCAACCAGGGCGACGACACGACGGCAGGAACTAGGCCTTAGTTTAGTCTCCCGGCCTTACTGAGAGCTCTTCCTGGTTGCATTGTGTAAAGGGCATGTGTTTTTTTTTTTTTCCTTTTTAAGTAGGAGAGGAAGAATTCAGACTAAGAGAAAGTGTGTCGGGGCTTAACCCAACGTGCGTGTGTTTGCTGTTGGGAAGGGCGGGGGGGTCTCGCACGTGCACTGTGTTGTCACTTAAGGACGGGAGGAGTGAATCGCTACGGCTTTCTCTGCCAAGCATTAGCTTATTAGCTGCCTCTCAGGTTCATCTGATTTTTCCGGCTCCAGAAGCCTGGGTAGGATGGTAGGATACGGGTGTTAGGGTAAGGTGTTGTAGCCCTGGGGGGCTTGGGTAGGGGGATAAGGAAAGGGGAGGGGTGGAGGAAGGGGAGTATGGGGGGGTCAGGGTCTGACGCGGGGGTGCTGGATATGAGGATGGCGGGTTATTACGTGGCTGCCGTGATCTTGATAATGGGTGTAGGGGTGGTTTAGAGTCTTAAGTGAATTGCAGGGTGTGAACTAAGTAGTTGATTAATAAAAGGATCAGTAATAAATAAACTATTGGTGCTTAAGTGAACCCTCAGCGAAACACTTGCCATGACGCGAGACTGGTGTGCATTGGCACCATGTGCGTAACTAGACAGCCTGGCGCCGCGGAGCTGGGCGGCGCACACCTGCACTCCCCGTTGGTAACTGAGGCGCTGATCGCTGGAGGTAGACGGCCTGGCGCCATGGGCTAACCGAAGCAGATGTATACTCAACAACACCAAGAGCGACACTGAGGGTCGCTGACTGGGCATGGGGGTTTTAAATGGGTTGAGGCAGACTGGTTGACGCCGCATTGGGGGCGGGGCTTGCAATAAAGAAAATTCCCACAAAATGTAGGGGACCCTTATGTAACTTCGACTAATCTTTATACCGTCCATGATCTTTTCGTGTTCTCTCTCTCTCTCTCTCTCTCTCTCTCTCTTGTTCTTACGTTGCCTCCATGTTAAAAGGTCCTTTTATTTCTTAATGGCAGTGGTGTAATATAAATATCCATGTGGCTCTATATGTGGACACTCAGTGGATTGTGTTTTCCATTCTTTCCCTAATCTACAGTGTATCACATCTTTCCTGGCTTATTTCCCAGCGATATCTATACTGCATTCGGATTCTACACTAAGTTATTGGCTGCTTAATCAGTTGCTTTGTACTGTGATCGTATCGTATCTTTTATAAAAGCTCCAATAAGCTTGCATGCGTCGGCCTCAGTCACATGATGGCTCTCCACGTTGCTTGATCTCTGGCAGCCTCCCTATTCAGTCCCTTATCCCTGAGGTCACACTCTATGACCTCGTCTCAGGTCTTTTTCGGTCTGCCTCTCACAACCCTACCCCCGACGTTCACACTTCTTACTGTAGATCCATAGTATCTGAATGTTTCTTGTCTGCTTCTTATCATTTGTAGAGGTTCCCTGTACTGTGTGTGTGTGTGTGTGTGTGTGTGTGTGTGTGTTCTTACCTAATTGTATCTTTATAGGAATGAATAAAGCTCGTAGTCCCGTGTATTAAACCATTTGTATCATACATATCCTTAAATTTATGAAATGTTTTGGCACACACTATTTCATTCGGTAGTGCATTCCACTGGTCAATTATTGCTCTATTTGGGAAACTAAATTTCCTTACGTCTTTATTGCCTCTCCTTTTATGCAGTTCTTTGCAGTGTCCTCTTACTGCTGCATCCCCATAGGTTATATACTCATTTATGTCTATTTTCTCCTTCGCTGATATGTATTTATATAGTATAATCATGTCTCCTCTTTTCCTTCTCTCCTGTAGTGTAGGTAGATTCAGTTTTTCTTCGTAGCTTAGATCCCTTAAGCTTGGTACCCATCTTGTAGCTGCCCTTCGAACTTTTTCAATCTTATCTATGTGTTTTTTTTAGATGAGGACTCCAGACTACTGACGCATACTCCAGGGTTGGTCTGATGACTGATGTTATTATCTTTCTTAGTATGTCTTCATTTGTGTGTGTGTGTGTGTGTGTGTGTGTGTGTGTGTGTGTGTTCTTACCTAATTGTATCTTTACAGGAATGAGTCAAGCTCGTACTGTCCCGTGTCTTAAACCATATTAATCGTACATATCCTTAAATTTGTGAATTGTTTTGGCACACACTATTTCATTCGGTAGTGCATTCCATTGATCAATTGCTCTGTCTGGGAAACTGAATTTCCTTACGTCTTTATCACCTCTCTTCTTATGCAGTTTTTTGCAGTGTCCTCTTGCTGATGCTTCCCCATATGTTAAGTAATCATTTATGTCTATTTTCTCCTTCCCTGATATGCATTTATATAGCATAATCATGTCACCTCTTTTCCTTCTCTCCTGTAGTGTTGGTAGATTCAGTTTATTTAGTCTTTCTTCGTAGCTTAGATCCCTTAAGCTTGGTATCCATCTTGTAGCGGCCCTTTGAACTTTTTCAATCTTGTCTATGTGTTTTTTTGAGATGAGGACTCCAGACTACTGATGCATACTCCAGGGTTGGTCTCATGAATGATGTTATTATCCTTCTTAGCATGTCTTCATTTATGTATGTGAATGCTATTCTCATATTTGCAAGCAGTGTATACATGTTCCGTACCTTCTCACTGATGTGGTCAGCCGGATATAGTCTGTTATTGATAATCACACCTAGGTCCTTCTCTCTTTCTGATGTGTGTAGGGTTTTATTTCCTAACGTATAATCCCAGTCAGGTCTTTTTCCACTTTTACCAAACTTGATTACATGACACTTGTCCACATTGAATTCCATTTGCCATGTATTACTCCATTCATGAAGTTTATTTAATTCTTCTTGCAGCTCTTTACAAGAGTCTGTGTTAGTAATTCTCCGTTGTATTTTTGCATCATCTGCAAACATATTCAGATAGCTTTCATTTCCAGTGTTACTGTTTATATCATTTATATACACTAAAAACATGATTGGTGCCAGCATTGAGCCCTGTGTGGTACTCCACTAGTCACTTCTTTCCATGATGAGTAGTTTCCCCTTAGTACTGCTCTCATTTCTCTTTTTATGAGAAAATCTTTCATCCAACAAAACAGTTTGCCTTGAATTCCTCCTTGATGGTACAGTTTCCATAAAAGTCTTTGGTGTGGTACTGTGTCAAATGCTTTCTTGTGTGTGTGTGTGTGTGTGTGTGTGTGTGTGTGTTTAGGGGTGTGTGAGATGTGTTATGTAAGGATTTTTTTTCTCTCTCTCTCCTTCTTTACTCCAGTTCATTTTACAAGTGCATATGTAAGTCTGATCATGTGTGTCTACCTGATTCGCCACGGCTACAAAATATCATCTTGCCTGGTCGCTTGCCTGCTCGTTACTTACAGCCTCGTATCTGCATAATGAACCGTGAAATATTGTAACTGGCGGACCGTGGCAGGACAACGAGAGATCTAGAAGAATAAGAGAAAAAGAGCAGATAGGAAAAGCAAAAAGAACAGAGTATGAGATAAAGAGAGCAGAGACTGAAACAAAGCTGCTTAAAGGCAGAATGGGGCCAGAAAAAGTGAAAAAAAAACGAAGAACGAAAAAAAGAACACAGGATAACAATAATATAGGCTTAGATAGGAAGTTCGGAGGCTGATGAGGACTATGAGGAGTGCTACAGTATAAGCAGACGAGACTACTTGGTTCAGAGGCTGATGAAGGCTATGGGAAGACCAGGACTGATTTCAGAGAGTTTTCATTGTATAATCAGACAGGACGTGTACAACTCCCAATATGGTGTGTGTAATAAGCAGGAAAAAGCCTTGCATTAGGAAGGTCGGAAGCTACAAACGTGCTATTGACCAATTACCAATAGGAGGAGTGTAATAGATAATAAACACCCTTGCACGAGAGGGAGGTAGGAGGCTTTAAAAACATACCATTGACGGATTACCAATAGGACGAGTTTAATAAACACCGATGTAAAACACACGAATAAACATCGATGCCTGAGAGGTGGGGAGCTGTAAACATATACCAGTGATGTCACCAACTGGACGAGCGTAATAGACAGTAACACCCTTACTTGAGAGGAGGTGGAAAGCTTTAGAAACATTCCAGTGACATATTAACCTTTATATTAAGCAAACCACTGACATATCTATTAACGCTTGCCATAAAAGACTGAACTTGAGTCTGTTATCTGGCAGCCACATACGAAAAGACATAAAACAAGGCATATCCAACGACTTTCAGTACAGCAACGTCTCTTCAAGCTTATTCTTACTTCAGACGACTTTATTCAACTTGGGCAAGATATCTGCTAATGAAACTTGGGCAGGATATCTGGTACACAAGGCTGTATCTACTGCCATCGTTCTAGTTCTAGTATTTTCCACGAAGCTCTTATACAATCGTCCAGAAAGAGCTAAATAAACAAAAAACATATGCTATACTGAGGAAGAGGCAATCGTAACTATAAAGGGCGCTATTCTTAAGCAGTCCACCCTCAGTCACACGAGAAGTGAAACATACAAACACAAAGTTTCAGTCACACAAGGCACACACAAAATATATAAAATAGACGAAACACGAAGCGAGCACACACACACACACACACACACACACACACACACGGGTGTGTGCGTGTGTGAAGGTCACAGCCTTGCCCTTAGATCGGACTATATGAGCTCTCAGCTCCCTTCCGGGAGGGTAAAAACTGACGATCACGACCATCAAGTGATCCTGACCGACCCGGTGAATTACACACACACGCACACACACACACACACACACACACACACACACACACACACACACACACACAAAACCACGCCCACCTCCTGTGATGTTTGACTTTGGAAGGACCGACCAACAAAAGACCGCAATGCATAAACCAATTTATATAGGCCTAGTCTCAACTAACCTATCCATATTTGCTCGAACTGAATCCTGCCTAACCTCGAATGACCTAATCCAACCCAAATTAACCCAACCTAATCTAACTTAACCTCACCTAACCCAGTCTAATTGCATTTAACCTAACAATCTCACGTAACCTCCCAATACCTAACCTAACCAATTCTGACGCAGCCTAACCGCATCTAACCCTCCCTAATCCTACCCAGTCTCACTTAACCATACCATACCCGACCTAACCCAACCCAGTCAAGCCTAAAATGACCTAATCCAACCGAACCTAACCCAGCCTAACCCAACCAAATAAAACCCAACCCAAAACCTATCAAAACCGACGTATTCTAAAGCAATCTAACCTAATCCGTCTATATCTAGTCGAACTGAACCCAACTCAACCAAAAATTACCTAATCAGACCAAACCCTGCCCAAAGTGACCTAACCTAACTTTCGATCGGCTATAAATTCGCCAAGAAATTTTGCTGCCTGAAAGGCTATGGATATCACATTCCATGTTTCACCTGTTCTGTGTACATAAGTTTGTGTGTTTGTGTGTGTGTTTATTTAGGAGTGTCTGAGATGTGTACTACAGGGAAAAATTTACACTTTCTCTCTCTCTCTCCCTCTCTCTCTCTCTCTCTCTCTCTCTCTCTCTCTCTCTCTCTCTCTCTCTCTCTCGCGTGTTAAAAATTGGGTACACAATCGGCACGATGCGTCCTTCTAATGTAGTACAGACAAAAAACGAGAGAGAGAGAGAGAGAAGGAGAGAGAGAGAGAATCCTCCCGTAGATAATTAGGTCCAACTGCTAGTGTTGTGTTGAATGGAAGAGGCAGTACATAGCAGCCCTCCCTCCCGCCCTCCTTCCTGTCTCCTGTCCAGTGCTCCGTCAGATAGAGGAGACAATCAAGGCAGTCAACACAGCCTGATCTCCTGCCCTCCTTGTTGTCTTTTGTCTTTAAGTCCCTATTGCTTTTCGTATATTGTTTTTCTGGCCCAGTGATGCTTTTTCCTGTACATTGCTTTGGCCTGTGTTTTGTAATGTGGCCTAAAACTTGAGTCCCTTCCACTTGGTACTCTGTCTGAGGTTTAAGTAACTGGATGTGTTTTGTTCCTATTTCTGTCTGCATCCTCGTACTCTCTCTCTCTCTCTCTCTCTCTCTCTCTCTCTCTCTCTCTCTCTCTCACACACACACACACACACACACACACACACACACACACACACAAGGATAGGATACTTTTCTTAAGTGGGCGAATCGAGTGAGAACACAATACTTCATCTAAAATTTGGTATCAATAAGTAAAACTCTTGCCCAGTATGTCTAGTAAAATTGCCCTGCTTTGAGGAACACCAAAGCATTGTCTCCTTTCCAGCTATTGAACTCTCTCTCTCTCTCTCTCTCTCTCTCTCTCTCTCTCTCTCTCTCTCTCTCTCTTCCCATAGAGCCAAGTATAGACGAGAAACACCCAAAACTTTTCCGCTAGACAAGAACAGAGCATCATTATTTTTTCTCTGCTCAGCTGTTGTGCCGGTCATGGCATGTCGTGGCTTTCTTAAGGGTTATATCAAGACCTGCCACTTCAAGCAGACCCTCTTAACTAAATAAAATCGTCTGGAAATAGCTAGAATAATAAAATGTCAGGGAATAAGAGGGTTAATACTCAGACAATATTATCAGCTCTGGAAAGAAGTAAACACATGACACCATAGCCTAAGTACGGGTCACTGAGCATAAAAGGGCACTGGGGTTGAGGTGTGTGTGTGTGTGTGTGTGTGTGTGTGTGTGTGTGTGTGTGTGAAAGTGTAGTTGTGTAACAGTACTATACAGCCAGACACAAAAACTTCACCCAATATTTCACCTCATCTCTTCTACTTTTTACTTCCCTCTGTTGCCTAATATTCCTAAGCTGGGAGAGGCTTCGTATGCTTCTCCCCCCAATCATTCCCTCTGATACAATACAGGAAAGTGACGGATTTCCCCCCCACTCCCCTCTCTCTCTCTCTCTCTCTCTCTCTCTCTCTCTCTCTCTAAGTGTTAAGTGGGAGCAGCAGAATACCAGGCAGAACTCTTATGTCTCTTAAGTGTACCTCGTTTCATTGTTGTTGTTGTTGTGATATTTGCCTCACAACATGGTGAGGACACGGGCAAACATAGAGCCCGTCAGAGAAGTGGTATAAAGTAGCTCTCAAACGAGAGCATAGCGGTGACAAAAACTTCAAGACGAAGCAGCAAGGCAGGACAAGATCAGGCGTGGCTCAGCAGTTACGAGAGCAGTCTGGTGGCGATATAGTTGACGAGGGCAGCACGTGGTGGATCAAACCCGATGCCCTCACGGATGGCGGTTTCCTCAGATGGAGAGAGGGAGTTGGAGATGTATGCCTCACGGATCTCCTGATACAAAGTCTGATCGACGAGAGGCAGTGTATATTCGTCGTTGATCGGATCCGTGAGGCAGCAGAGTAGCTCTTCCAGGTCCGCATCCGTGCGGGCATCGAGATCACGAGTCCCTGAGAGTGGTGGAAGGAGGGCCTCGATCCGGCGAGCAACGGAGGAGGGGTCGCTCTTGGTCTTTCCCCCTTTCTTCTTTTGTTTCTTCCTCTTCTCCTTAGGTGGAGGGGGAGAAGAAGAGAGAGCGATGGCGGCAGGCGGTGGTGAAGGTGGAAGAGGCTCCTCCACTTCGTCAGGAGCAGATGGAGAGGGCACGGAGGAGGGCTCCGCTGCGTCCAGATGTACTAGAGGGACGGGGGACGAGACACGCTCCTCCTCAGCTCCTGACGAAGGGAGGTGGACCTCCACGACAGTCTCCCCATGCTCAATATCCATGGCCTGTGACGGTTCCTGGTCGGTGATCGAAGGTTCGATGGTGGTGGCGCCAGTCGTCCGGTTGAGAGGGGCATCCAAACACAGCCGTTTTCGCGGTGTCGTGCGAGGTGGTGGTGGCTGCTGTCGCCGGGCCTGAAGCTCCTGACGAGGGGGGAGACGAGGATCGCGGGTGAAGCTTCGGGGAATAGCAAGGCGTGGAAGGCCGTTCTCCTCAAAGATCTGAGGAAGGAGAACAGCCAGAACCGCCTTGCTACCCCCACTAAAAGCCTCAGCCGTCGCGATACACATCGCAACGAGTGTGTTTGTGTTGCCAGCACTTCCAGGACCCTTTGGCTGGCGTCTCTGGGCAGGGTGACGCCGCCGTGCACGGGCAGAGCCCTGCACAGCAACACCACCCGGCCCAGTGACGTCCTTAGCCTCGGGACCCTTGGAAGCCTGTACAACACGAAACTCCACCGTCTCTCCCTCGGCAAGTGAGCGCTGGAAATGCCGTGGATTTGGTGCAACGATCCCAGAAGCGTGCACGAAAACATCAGCGCCAGTGTCCCGGCGTTTGATGAAACCGTCACACGATCTCACGTTGAACCAATTCACGGTTCCCTGGATGGAAGTGGCTCCTGGCGGCACGGATCTGCTGTTTGGTGCCCCCCTCAACGGGTCGCAGGCACGAGCAGAGTCGCTGGAAGTCTCGGGCATAGTGACGACTGGCCAGGCCAAGCTATGCAAGAGGAGTGCTCGTTTCATTCACTGTCCTAGAATTCGAGGATTGAGAGTGTGTGGTGTGGCTAATGTGGTACACAACCCTGTCACTACGAGTACTGTAATCTTATTCGTGCAATCTCCAGACGATGTTATCCAGCTTAAAGGGGATTTGTCGAACTGGAGGGGTTATATCTAGCCTTCATTAACCCCTTCGCCGCTAAGAGTCTTTTCCAAGTTTAAAATCGTCTTGAGAGAGAGAGAGACAGACAGACAGAGACAGAGGCAGACAGAGAGACAGAAATAGACAGACAGAATTAAAATAAAACCGTGTCATCGGACTGAAGGAGTTAACCAGTTTCTATGACCAACGCCAGACGATTTTATTCAGCCGAGGGACAATTGTTTTTTTATTTTTTTAAGCATGGAAGAAGGATCTGCGGCTAAACGGTGGAAAACTATCTCTTATAAACCTTTGTTTTCCTTTTCCGTGATAACAAATTTAACCCTTTCAATTCGGCGGGGTAATTTTTTATGCATTCGTGCTGGAGAGCAGATTTGACTAGTAACCAAGGAGACTCATTTCTATCTCTTAACTGAGGCCCACTGAATTTCATGCAACCACGACTTAGCATTCTCTTTGTGGGAGTGGTCTGGTTCCGTCAGATGAACACAAACAGACTATAATAACAAGAATAAACTTAAAAAAAAGAATGGACATCATCGGGATTCAAGGCATTAACCCGGGAAGATTTCATTCAGTAGCGGGAAATTCGCACGTGTAGTAACAACGTGACTGAATCTGGCACCTCCCCGGACTCCCAGATACGATAGGATCACGTCTTTTCCGTTTTATTCTCGCTGGGCAGAAGAGAGCGAGGTGGAGGGGTGCTGTCAGGTGAACCCGTCTGACCTACGCTGAATACGTGGTTAGAAAGTCTCCATTAACCCCTTCTATATGCAAGTGTTTTTCAGTGTCGGTATATCGACCAGAAAGTCTCAATTAATCCCATCTATATGCAAACGTTATTCGGTATCTGTGAATTTGTTACAAGGCCCCCATTAATCCTTTCTATATACAAACGTTTCTCGGCATCGGTATCTTCTTATCACCCACACGTTTTCATTCATCTTAAACCAGGCCTCTTCTAATTTGTCTTCGAGTATTATAGTAAGATACCTGAATCTAGGAAAGGGTGGCTACAAATCTATCGTCTCCAGGTCATTCTATCCTTTGCCATCCCGCTTCCTTCTCTCCAGTTTACACCCTCCTCACTCATCTACCTCTCCACCCGACCCCTCCATCTCATCCTCGGTTTCTCCCACACCCCCTCCACCTTCACCCCACTCACATACTCTCCTAGTCAGTCTCGCATTCTCCATTCTCTCTAAAAACACCAGCACATCCACAGCGCCACCACAACGTTCCATATCTTCTTTTTTGTGCCACTCTGTCTGCAGTAGTGAAGGAAATAATGCTCAGACTGATGGGATTAAGGCCTGTATTCTCGTCGGTTAAGGTGGCTCCCTGACACCTTATCCATTGCGAATTATTTTCCATAGTGTGCCTTACTACTCTCCTGTATATTGCGTATATCTTTTAAACACCATCATGGAAGGCAAAAATAACATGTATGGAATTATTAATGAGATGCAAGCCAAAATAAACCGGTAAGGAAAAGGTGTTAGGGAGCTTACTTACCTGACGAGAATACGCGACTAAAAAGATTATTCCGAATCCCAACTGATGCCAAACTCGAGGATGGACAGATGAACCCCCTGACTGCGATATGTTCCCTCCGCTAAGTATAAGGGTATGATGTTTGCCTCAGTGGAATACCTAGGTGAGTCCATGGCAGCGAGAAAAAGATACACACACACACACACACACACACACACACACACACACACACACACACACACACATACACACACACACACATACACACACACACACACACACTTAGGTCTGCTTGATCAACTCTCTGACCCTGGGGATGCCTTCTTCATTCCTTAATATTTTCTTCCAGTTTTATTCAACACAGGACAGACTTATAGAACAGGAAGAGATGACCCCTCCAGTACGACAGACCTTTCCTATGCTGAATAAAATCGTCTGGTAATAACAAGAATAAACAGGACGTCACCTGGATGCTGCAGCCAGGATTCAGTATTAAAATTGAAAGCTCAAATGTAAAGACAAGCTCCCTATTGGTTACGACAATTTTTGAAATACCTGATGAGGATAGGATACGTCTCACCTTTCCGTACCTGCAGTGAGGGATGTGGGCTAATCACCCTTAATTACAGGTGTCCCTTTAATTACCGTCAAATCATAGGACAGTACTTGACTTCCCCTTCGCGTTCCCAATTACAATACAATGGTCATGATCCTCTTTAACCAGAATTTACGTTTTTTACGCTCCTTTATTTTCTAACATAAAGCCTCTCCTACTGAAGGGATTATTCCAGCTGAAAAAAGCGAGAAACAAACAACAACTTTCCTAAAAACATCCAGTAAGAGGCCGAGGTGCAATACACGCAATAAATCGCTGAGAAAAGGGAGCTCCGAAGTCTACACTGCAACCTGTAATATGCAACAAAAGGCGACAGCACACTTACAAGCACACCAGGGATATATCCCGTAACAAGGGCTATACTGTAGACTAATGATGGTGGATTTTGGCTCGTACGCTACCACTGTCATTCAGAGTACCGTGAACTGGAATGTAGGTGACCGCGAAAAGCTTTTATTCGAGGTCATCCTTCCTAAGCTGCATAAAATCGTCTGGCGGTAACAAGAAGGAAAATTGAAGTGATGTTCTCGGAATGGTTATGACGGAGACTATATTGCCCTAGGGTAGAAGGGGCAAACTAATCTTTGCTCATCTATCTATCTTTCAATCTATCTAGGGTGTAAGGAGAGATAGAGATTACCTTCCACTTTACGATGTGAGAAATGGAGCCTTCTCTCTCTCTCTCTCTCTCTCTCTCTCTCTCTCTCTCTCTCTCTCTCTCTCTCTCTCTCCACCAGCCAGATAATATGATGTACTCGTCCGTGCCAAGTAAAGACAAACAGCCGGGAGAAGGCCGGCCACCTGCACCACTAGGGTACTTTTTACGAGTTATTTTTAGAAGTTTAATTTATAGTTACCTTAAATCTCTCTGCTTCACATATTTAAACTGTGGTGAAAGCTGTTTTCCAGTGGTACCAGATATCTGCCAAAACAAAGACAAATGCTGCAGATAATAAGGGCCACAAATTTACCCTTGCCCTCTCGGATACGTTGTACGCCTAGTGACTGGACACTATAACTCGATCACGCTATCTCAGTCATCTCTCCTTTACTACCTTTTAAAGTTACAGACCGAGGAGAAAAGTTGACTTTTTTGCCTTGCAACAGGTTGCCGTCATCACCAAGAACTAACACAAGCCATAACGAACCCTTATCATCAGTATTTCTGGCCAGTACTAGCAAAATCAAAGTGGTTCCGTGCAAGTCTCACCGTTCCCATCATCACCCAAGGACAGTACTAACACAGTACCTTGCTTTAAGCTCACATCATCAATATACTACGTTGCTATACAGGAAGGTTAAAATCTCAGAGTGGTGTGGTACGGGACAGCCAAAGTTTGCCCACATTCCCTACCGGTTGTGGCAATGTGGGCTGTTACATGAACTATTTCTATGTGATAGCAATATGAAGTACACAAGAAAAGAGTATGGGAAGGAAGGATATTCCCTGTCTCTGGGAAGGAAAGAGAAATACGCAAGATACGACGCAATGCTGGCTGAGAAATTCCGATGAACTCTTGGTCATGGCTGTGCAGAATCAAATCATCAGTCATTATCATCATCATACACACGACCAGATTAAAGTGCTATGGCCAAATACCTTGCAACTAGCTATGGATCGACTTAATACCACATTGCTATAGGTCCACATCATCATTATATCATCATCATCATCACCATCATCATACTATCATCGACAATTTCAAAGCACACTACCTTGCAATTGGCTGTGGGTCGAGTTGAGACCACTTGTCAATGGGGTCAGCGTTGATTAGCCTGGCCAGAGCCGCCTCCGTCAGTGTCACCAGCCCAGTCTCGGTGTGTGTGTGTGTGTGTGTGTAGATATTCGCCCCGCACATGTAGGGGCACGGGCAAACAGAGAGCCCGTCAGGGAAATGGCGGAATCAAGCTCTCGATTCAGAGCAAAGCGGGAACAGCAGGCTGAAGGACGAGAGGAAGGCGGCAGGGGCAGGGGAAGGTGCGATGGTCGGTGGAGAAAAACGGCTGGGCAAAGAAGCACCTCAAGGCTGCTCATCAGAGTCGGAGACGTCGGTATACTCGGAGTCGCGATCTATATCCTCGTACAACTCCAGCTCCCCCGAGTCCCTAAGGCGAGGTGGAACGCCTAAAGGGGAGTCTTGAAGGACCCGGCTGAGAGCTAGAGTTAAGCCGCGTTCGAACCTGGCGGCGAGGAGCCCACGAGCATCGTCTGACTCGGCAGAGGATGGCAGAAGAAGGGCAGGTGAGAGGCTTGCAGGCGGCGGATCGGTGGTGGAAGTTGTGAGATCCACTCCCTCAGCAGCAGGTGGAAAAACAGGGGGGGAAGGGCCCTCGACGTCGCGGTGGTTGGGCGAAACGGGTACGGCAGCCCTTTCCCCCTCGGCTGCAGACGGCAAGGCGTGGATCTCAGCAACGGTGGTGATGGTGTCCAGCTCCATGGCCGTGATCGGTGCCGGGTCGGTAGGGGGAGAGACAGACGAGCCAGTCGCCCTGTTGAGGGGTCCGTCCAGGCACAGCCGTTTGCGCGGTGTACGGCGGGGCCGAGGTGGAGGTGGCCGGGACTTGGGCTGCGCAGGAGGCCGCCGGGGACGACGATCTGGGCGAGGGGCTGAATGTGCGTCTCCGACAAAGCTCTGGGGGATGACAAGTCTTGGTAGCCCGTTCTCCTCAAAGATTTGAGGGAGGAGAACGTGCAACAGAGCCTTGTCACCCCCACAAAAAGCCTGTGCCGTAGCGACCCACATCGAGACCAGGAGATTACTCTCCCCAGAACACCCAGGATCACGAGACTGGCGCCTCTGGGCCGTGGGGCGCCGCCGTGCATGGGCAGAGCCCTGCACAGCAGCACCTCCCGGCCCAGTGACATCCGTAGCCTCGGGACCCTTGGGTGACTGACGGAGCCGAAACTCCACAGCCTCACCCTCGCCAAGAGAGCGCCGAAAGTGTCGGGGGTTAGGTGCAACGATCCGGAGACTGTGCACGAAAACATCAGTACCGGTGTCCCGGCGCTTGATGAAGCCGTACCCAGACTTCACGTTGAACCACACCACCGCACCTGTGATCTTCGTGGCTCCCGGCGGCCTAGAACTACTGCTGGATGCCCCCCTCAACGGGTCGTAGGCGGTGGCAGTAGAGCGCTGGTCGAGCATGGCTGGGAAGGTCTCACTAGACGGCAGTGATCCTCCTCCTACGGCTGCTAGACCGGAACTGCCAGTCTCGGGGTCGGCGCTCCACTTGCCTGCCTGTAGACCCCCGCCACCGCCACCATCTCCCTCAGTCTTACCTCCGTCGCCAAGTCTCATCTCTTCCACCATCATCCTTGGACTTGAACCTCCTCTATTTGGAAGGTTCTCTGCTACCTTCTCGACCAGCTTGAAGGTTGGACTCCTGTCGTAGCGAAAAAAATTGTCTTGTCCTTATATCTGCCGGAATCGTATCATTATCCTTTCAGGTGAACCTCCTGTGTCTTGAAGGTTCTCTGCAACCTTCTCAACCAGCCTAAAGATGCTTCGTTGTAAAGAAATATACTAATGGAGTTTTAGTTACTTCTGCCGGAATGGTATCACACAATCGTCCTAAGCACTGATGCCGTCCCTCATTATCACGGAGCTAACAGGATCATCGACACTCAGAAAATGTTAGGTAAATTCACTGTTCTATTCCAGAAAAATACACTGCATGTAAACCATAAGGCTTTGAGCTTGGACCTCTGCAGGAGGGAAGGGGACTGGGTGAGACTTCTTCAGGGGGTGAAGGAGGTTTTTGAGACTTCTGGAGGAGGAGTAGGCCACTGAATGAGACTTGTAGGTGCTCAAGGAAGCTTTTGAGACTTTTGCAGGAGGGGAAAAATACTGCTGTAGGTGCTCAAGGAGGCTTTTGAGACTTGTGAACGAGGGGAAGGAGGCCTCGAGGTGAGACTTCTGCAGGAGAGTAAGGAACCGAACCACTAACACAGCCGCGACACTCTGTCCCTGGAGGGAGTGACAGGAGCGTCCGTCCTCTCTTAGCTCACTCGCGGTCCACACTGACTCCATTCACCACTGCGCTCCCTCGGCTCTCTCTCTAGACTTGGAGAATTGACGGCTAGGATGCTGGGTCGACATACATTTATAATCATTCTTTTGCCTTATCAACGTTCTCTGTCTCAACCAGAGTTTAGGACTGCTTACTTAATCCTTTGTCTTCACTTATATAACCACCAAACGTTTCACAATAAGGCAAGTTAATATTAAAAAGGAAAAACATAAAACTAACACATAAAGGTGGGTTTAGCTGAGCTGGAGAATAAATTGGTTGTGGCATAGTCTAGAAATAATTACACTGAGAAAGAGTGTCTGAGAAAGAGGTGGATCTGATTAGTATGGTAATAATGAGACAGCTTTGGGGTAGTCTATGGATAATTAAGATAGAAGATAAATAATAACTAAGAGAATAAATAGGAACTTCGATAATTATATGGCAAATGGGGGGTTTGTCTTAATATGGAAATAAATAAACAGGTTTGTGGGTTGGAGAAACGGAGGGCAGGACACACCAAACAAAACCTTGCTAGTTTTATCACGGGGTTCATCTCATCACTAAATAACCTTAAACATGTCTCCCTAGCCTTTGTGTGTGTGTGTGTGTGTGTGTGTGTGTGTGTGTGTGTGTGTGTGTGTGTGTGTGTGTGTGTGTGCGCGTAGACAGGTAGGTAGGTAGGTAGGTAGCTAGGAAGACAGGCAGGCACGCAGGGACACACAGGTAAGTGGGTAGGTAATTAGGTAGGCAGACAGGCAGGCACACAGGCAGGTAAGCAGGTAGGCAAGTTAGTCCATCCTAAACCTAAACTGAATCGTTTAAATATAATCTCTTCGAAAGGACTAAGAATTATGACCAAGGCGCCTGATACACTGTTGGTAACGAGTACTGTGCCATCTCAAGTCAGTCACGAGGCTATAAAAATATCACCCAATTCTCCTCTCAGCAACATACAGGGGAAGAGGCTTGATAACTGGGCACTGGTCGAGGGAGGTAGTGATTTGAGGTGCCAGTCATCGGTGTTGGTTAGTGATGTTACGGGAGCTAGTTTGGTGATGAAGCAGAACTGCCTCAAGAACACGAACACGATAACGAACACACACACACACACACACACACACACACACACACACACACACACACACACACACACACACACACACACAGGATAACCTCAGATGTGTCCTTTCCATATGCTTACAGACTTATGCCTCACCCTTTGTGATGAGGAGGACCATAAGTCGAAGAGGCTGTGTATTTCAAGTGTACAATTTTCCTGCTTGGAATGATTATAACCACTGATGCTATCGGCTCTAAGTACAGGCTTGCGAGGATCCTAAGTGATATGCCTGATAAAGGAAATTACAATGAGGAAAAGAATTAATGAAGGTAGGAGTGTGGAGGATATAAATGGGGGAAAGAATAAATGAAAGTAGTGAAAAGGAAAATATAAAAATTAAAATATAAACTGAGATGACATGAGAGAAAAGTGATACCATGCCTTTTGCTGATAGGAAATTCCAGCACCTTATTACATGGACTGAGGTAGCGAAAGGGAACTGGTCAAAGTTTTCCATTTTCTACTTACAAAATGCTGCGGTAAAGGACGCACGCACGCACACACTCACTCACTTGCATATGTGATCATCCTGTCGGTTCATATTGCAGACTGACGGGATGAATCATTATAACACATTACGTATCACTCTCACTACAGACACCCATCACCATTTGTGCTTCTGTGTTGCGTGCCTAACCTTGTAAGACTTGAGGCTTCCCAATGTGAGAGACATTAACCTGGTCCATATACTGTAACTGAGCAAAAACAACATTCAATTAGACTTGCGTAATACTAGAGCTGTCCCGAACTGCAGAGGGATAATATTGGATCTGACGTCATTCTCACTACAGAAATCCATCACCATTTGTGCTTCACCAGTATGTTGCGTGCAGAGGCTTGTATGACTAGAGGCTTTACTATGTGTGAGGCATTTAGCCGGCCCATAAAACCCAGCAAAAACAATATTCGATTACCTTCCGTCAAAGGACTCGTAACACTGAGGCGGGAATCGGTCATATACTGATGCAAATCGTCCCGAGTGGGAAGTATGGGATGAAAATTGGATGGGGAAATACTCGTTTCATTTAGCTGGATTCTGGGTAAGCTTTCATAAGGAAGATAAACAGTAAAATTATGGTGTATTCGCTGCTGTATATAGAGAAAGACCAAAAGCAGAGTACAGAATCCCACTTGCAACATTCTGCCCCAAGACTTCTTCAGGAACAACACCAGTAGACAGTGCTTCACTATTTAAATTGCCCTAAGCCTGAATGGTGACCAGAACACAAGTACACAATCCTGCACTACCAGTCAGGCTTGGGTCTGTTTAAGGAGTGGAGTGTTGTCCAGTAATGATGTTCCTGAAGAAGCTTTGTGGGCGAAACGTTGACGTAAACTGGTTCCTGTACTCTGCTTTTGGCCTTCCTTCGAGTACTAATATTGTTGCTGTCTTTGCTGCTTCCTGGACTTTGATGAATAGTCGTGGAGAAGGAAGACGTGTTTCTGAGCTCTCCTCTAGCTGCAGGGTTGCCTCACCGGCGTTAGCTTTTTCTTTTTTTCGCCACTAGGGCGTTTTTCAATAAAGTTAGGTTAGCTAGACCTCATTTTCCTCCCTGGCCTTAGTAGATATAGTAGGTGTCTATATCTAATTTCTGAGATTGCCTTTGCTTACTCACCTCTGGAGTGTACCCCCCACTGATCGCTCTGGGGTGTGTCACACACAGGCGCGTCCTCCCGAGAGTGGTTTGAGAGGGTAATCTCAGCCTAGGTGGGTCTTCCCCAGGTACTTTGCCCCTTGGTCGTTTTTCTCTCTCTTCCCACTTCCCCTTCACGGGGAAGTGGTAGCTATGACGGACGCCCCTACTGCCTTCTCCCCCTTCAGGGGGGGAGGTAGTCCTGACGACATCCCTACCGTGACTGACCGGCCCCAGACTGACGGACGCCAGACTCGTTCCCCGCTTGACATCCCTGTAAACAACGCGACCTTCGTAACGCTTCATGCACTAGGTTCCACTCCCCTGTCCAGACTCAATCCCTTCATTGTCAAGAAGGTGATTGACCACTGTGCGGGAGAGGTGGAACAAGTAAAAAAATTTGGAAATGGGGACCTCCTAGTAAAGACATTCAACTCAGCTCAGGTTAAAGACTTGCTAAAGCTGCGCAAGTTTCACTGCCATGATATCGAAGCCAAGATCCCAACATCCATGAATTCCTGCAAGGGTGTTATCACTTGCAGGGATCTCATGGTGATGAGTGAGGAAGAGATCATACAGGAACTTGCTCAGCAGGATGTAATTGATGCCAGATTCATCACTCGTTATCAGGAAGGCGTAAGGATGAAGACAGCCACTGTTGTCCTCACTTTTGGCAAAGTTTTTCTACCTACAAATGTCAAAGTAGGATATGAAATTGTAAATGTAAGACCGTACATCCCGAATCCCTTTCGTTGTTCAAAATGTCAGCTCTATGGACATCATGAAAAGGCTTGTCAGGCTTCCAACATCGTGTGTGGCAAGTGTGCGGCTGTAAGTCACTCTGCTGACAACTGTACATCCGAGACTGAGTGCTGCTTTCACTGTAAGGATGCTCACTCCACTTCCTCGAGGGTTTGTCCCAAGTGGAAGGAGGAGAAAGAGGTCTGCACTGAGAAAGCGACTGAGGGCATTTCCTTTTACGATGCAAGGAAGAAGGTGAAGGAGTTGCATGCAACTCCCAAGCCTAATATCTCCTATGCATCGGCGGTTGTGTCCCATCCCGTGATGTGCACCGTTGAGACACAGACTGGCCTAACATTCGCTCCTCATGCCCCACGCCCTACCTCTCAGTGTAAAAGACAGTAAACATCCTTACTTGAGAGGAGGCGGAAAGCTTCAGAAATATTCCAGTGACATATTAATTTTCATATTAAGCAAAGCACTGAGATATCTATTAACGCTTGCCATCAAAGACTGAACCTGAGTCTGTTATCTCGCAGCCACATACGAAAAGACATAAAACAAGGCATATCCAACGACTTTCAGTACAGCAACGTCTCTTCAACCTTATTCTTACTTCAGACGACTTTATTCAACTTGGGCAACGTATCTGCTAATGAAACTTGGGCAGGATATCTGGTACACAAGGCTGTATCTACTGCCATCGTTCTAGTTCTAGTATTTTCCACAAAGCTCTTATACAATCGTCCAGAGAAAGCTAAATAAACTAAAAACATATGCTATACTGAGGAAGAGGCAATCGTAACTATAAAGGACGCTATTCTTAAGCAGTCCACCCTCAGTCACACGAGAAGCCAAACGTAAAAACAAAGTTTTAGTTACACAAGGCACACACAAAATATATAAAATAGACGAAACACGAAGCGAGCACACACACACACACACACACACACACACACACACACACACACACACACAAAACCACGCCCACCTCCTGTGATGTTTGACTTTGGAAGGACCGACCAACAAAAGACCGCAATGCATAAACCAATTTATATAGGCCTAGTCTCAACTAACCTATCCATATTTGCTCGAACTGAATCCTGCCTAACCTCGAATGACCTAATCCAACCCAAATTAACCCAACCTAATCTAACTTAACCTCACCTAACCCAGTCTAATTGTATTTAACCTCACAATCTCACGTAACATCCCCATACCTAACCTAACCAATTCTGATGCAGCCTAACCTCATCTAACCCTACCTAATCCTACCCAGTCTCACTTAACCATACCATACCCGACCTAACCCAACCCAGTCAAGCCTAAAATGACCTAATCCAACCGAACCTAACCCAGCCTAACCCAACCAAATAAAACCCAACCCAAAACCTATCAAAACCGACGTATTCTAAAGCAATCTAACCTAATCCGTCTATATCTAGTCGAACTGAACCCAACTCAACCAAAAATTACCTAATCAGACCAAACCCTGCCCAAAGTGACCTAACCTAACTTTCGATCGGCTATATATTCGCTATAAGAAATTTTGCTGTCTGTCTACGGATGTCACATTCCAAGTTTCGCCTGTTCTGTATACGAGTATAAGTTTGTTCTTACCTAATTGTTCTTACCTAATTGTATCTTTACAGGAATGAGTCAAGCTCGTATTGTCCCGTGTCTTAGACCATATTTATCGTACATATCCTTAAATTTGTGAATTGTTTTGGCACACACTATTTCATTCGGTAGTGCATTCCATTGATCTTTTGCTCTGTTTGGGAAACTGAATTTCCTTACGTCTTTATCACCTGTGTGTGTGTGTGTGTGTGTGTGTGTGTGTGTAGTAACGAAAAACGGATGTAGTTTGCAAGCTGTTGTTTGTCAGTCCTATTCTACCTATCCCACCCCCAGGTTGCAAGTTGTAAATGAGACCCCGATCTATTGGACGTTTCACCCTGCGGCATAAATCTTAACCCTGCTGGAGTGGTGGGCTCAGGTGCCGCGTGACGTCACTAGACCTTGGGGTAGGACAGGGAGGAGTACGGTAGGGTACTGTAGGGTTGGGCAGGGTGGAGTACTGTAGGGTAGGGTAGGGTAATGTATGGTAGGGTAGTCTAGGGTAGGGTAGGGTAGGGTAGGGTAGGGTAGGGTACGGTACGGTAGGGTAGTGTACGGTAGTGTAGGGAAGGGTAGTCAGTAAACGTAGATTAGTTTTGGTCTGGTAGATTTAGGTAAGCTTACAGTTAGATAAATAGATAGATAGACGTGGATGATATTTTGATTATGAACTCTGATACTCACAGGTCTTTTGGCGTCTCTCTCTCTCTCTCTCTCTCTCTCTCTCTCTCTCTCTCCCTAGCCACACGCCTTCATCTCGTAAGGGGTGGCCACAAACAAATCACCTCCATGTCGCCCTGTCCCCGGCCATTTCACTGCCCTCCCCCCAACTTACATCCCACTCTCTCATATGCCTTTCTACTCCACCCCTCCATCTAATCCTCGGTCTCCCCCTTCCTCTCCCCTCCTCCACCTCACCCATATAACTCTCCTTGTTAATCTCACATTCATTAGGTAAGCATTACCGGTGCGTGTGTGTGGGTGCGTATGTGTGTGTGTGTGTGTGTGTGTGTGTGTGTGTGTGTGTGTGTGTGTGTGTGTGTGTGTGTGTGTGTGTGTGAAGTGTAGTATGTGTGTTAGAATGTAGTGTGGCAGTGTGAAGTTGCGTGTCTATCTATCTATCCATCCATCCATCTATCTGTCTATCTATCTATCTGTCCATCTACCTATCCACTCATCCCTCCATCCATCTATCTGTCTATCTATCTATCTATCTGTCCATCTATCTATCCACTCATCCCTCCATCCATCTATCTATTTATCCATCTACCTATCAATCTATCATCCATCCATCCATCCATCTATCTATCCACCCATCCCTCCATCCATCTATCTATTTATCCATCTACCTATCACTCTATTCATCCATCTATCTATCCATCTATCTATCAATCTATCTATCTATCTAATCTAACAGGCGAAATATTACTTAGCTTTTAACGCAGGTATGTGATGGCTGACTGGCTAACTGACTGGTTTCCCTCTGGCTTTCCTCATGGCTTGCTGTGGAATTCTTTCAGAGTTCCGTACGTCTATCTGTCGACAAAAAATAAAATCATCATCATCATCATCAGCAGCAGCAGCACCATAATCATCATCAGCAGCATTATGATGATGATGATGATGATGATGATGATGATGATGGTAGTGAAGCATGTGTAAGGGTTAATGGGCATCTAAGCGAATGGTTCACGATCAGTGTGGGCGTGCGACAAGGTTGTGTGATGTCCCCATGGTTGTTCAATATATATATGGATGGGGTGATGAGAGAAGTGAAAACACGAGTAATGGGGACAAGGATGGCGTTGGTAATGAATGGTGATGGATGGAATATCTCAAATTTGTTGTATGCTGATGATGCATGGTGTGGCATGAAAATGAAAAGTCAAGAGTGAGAGCAGTGGAGATGGGACTGCTGAGGAATGTATGTGGAGTACAGAGAGTGGATAGGATACGAAATAACGATTCGCGGAAGATGTGGAGTGAGGAAGTCGGTGGACACCAGAATCGAAGAGAGTGTACTGAGATGGTATGATCATGTGGAGAGAATGGATAACAATAGAGTGGTGAAAAAGGTATATCTGAGCGAATTTGAAGGAGGGAGGAGGAGAGGTAGGCCAAGGAGAAGGTGGAGAGATATGGTGGATGAGTGTGCTGGGATGAGAGGTATGGAAGTCGGTGAGCCTGGCTGGATGAATGTTGTGAGAAGTGCATAACCAGGAATTTGGCACCCCATTTTAACGTGACAGCGTTCTAATTGACTGTATCAGATAGGTATATGAGAAGCTACAGAACGTGGTGAAAGTTTTTTTGGTTTATCTGATGGAGCCAGGATTCCGGGGGCTTGACTAATGAGTGAATGGAAGCGTGGTCCATTGAACTGGGCAAACTTAGGTTGTCTGGACGTTGCTACTTCTCACCCTGCCGTAGGGTGGTAAAGGAGGTCTGGATGATGATGATGATGATGATGATGATGATGATGATAATGATGATGATAATGATGATTATGATTATTATTATCATTATTATTATGTGGAGATTGTGAGGCGTGAAAGGACTGAACTTTCTGGTGAGTCTTTTGAGTGTGTGGAAGAGTTTTGTTATCTGGGACACATGTTATGTGCTGGAGGTGGGGCTGGAGCAGCTCTGTGGCTAGAGTGAGCAGTGGTTGGAAGAAGTTCAGGAAACTGTTGCCTCTCCTGACACTGAGAGGTCTCTCCCTACGTGCTAAGGGGTCTTTGTATGTGGCATGTGTTAGGAGTGTAATGCTGTATGGTAGTGAGACCTGGGCAGTAAAGAGAGAGGATATTCACAGACTCAAACGTACAGAAATGACAATGATTAGGTGGATGTGCAGTGCGTCCCTGAGTGTGAGGCCTGGGGGAGGAGGGGGGGCTAAGTTTGTGACGGAAGAGTTGAGAGGTAGGATTGGACTGGAGTGTACTGGTGGTGTGATGAGAAGGGGTAGATTGAGATGGTTTGGTAGGAAGGATGGGAGTGGAGTGTATTGGTGTGGTGATGAGGAGGGATAGATTGAGATGGTTTGGGAGAATGGATGGGACTGGAGTGTATTGATGTGATGAAGAAGGGTAGATTGAGATGGTTTGGGCATGTGGAGAGGATGGGGGATGACAGTTGGGTGCAGAAAGTGAGAAATGTGAACATTAAAATTAAAGTTAGGGATGCGAGAAGCAGACCGAAAAAAAAAAAAAACCGGGGCGAAGTCATTGGGTGCGACCTCATGGATAAGGGACTGAATATGGAGGCTGCCAGAGATCGAGCATCATGGAGAGCCGCCAGTAGGTGACTAAGGCAATGCATGCAAACAGGTTGGAGCGTTTATAAACGAAACGAGACGAAAAACGAAGCGATGATAGTACCGTACAACTGGCCTGGACATGGCACTTGTACTGTAGATGCCACACAACAGTAAAAGTGATTTAGTTCCCACCAAACACTACCAGTCTGATGTAGCCATTCAGTCAGGAGATCATTCCATCACTCGAGGTGTTTCCTTTGCACGGCCATGTCAGGCAATGCACACACGGGCTGGAGGTGACTGGGTTGATCACAGAGGACTGGGGTGACCTAGAGGTTCACCTACCACCACAACAGGGGGTCAGAGCTCATGGTACGACACTCCAGCCATTGTGGAAGTGTTGCCACTGAGAGGATATGATAATAAACATAGTGTCAGTGAGGGGCAGCGTCTGTGGCAGCCATCCAACGCGGGTGACGCTAAGCACCCGTGCACACGTCAGTCCTGGCAACACCCTTCACTGGTGCACTTAGGGTACCAGTGCAAGGGGCCAAAAGAACACCGGGGCAAGGTCTGACTGATGATATGATGAGTGACATTATCTGGCTACCCCACACCACCAAGACATGTCACTCAGCAAAACCATACAGGTGATGGAGCACGAGGAACCTACCGCACTCAATGTAAACATGAGAAGGCCAAAGACACAACGCATACGGTAATAGACCAACACAGCGGCAACTGAGCAAAATATCGGAGGTGGCCGACTACTTCAAGGATTAATGGATATGATTCCAAGGTGGCGACCATCATCCATTCACTTGATGTAGTACTGTCTCCTTCTTCCTTTACCTCTATCATTCTTTTTCTGTGTCTGTCCTCCTCTCTTCCTATTTCTCCCATCTTTCCTGTCACTTTTTGTTACTCCTCTTTCCTTTTCAGGTGGCTTTACATTGAGTGACAAGCCTAATGGTTTCCTGTAAGCCAGGAAACCATTTACAACGCTGGGTGGTAACCATATAACCAACCCATACGTGTTCCTTAAGTGTCAACAAGTGGGTTGGCGGAGGGTTAGTGCCCCTCCCCGTAAAACAACTAACTCAAGAGACAAACGGCCACCCCTTGCCGGATTATGGCGTCTGGCGATAGATAGATAGATAGATACGGAATTATGGCGTCTGGCGATATATAGATAGATAAATATATAGATAGATGAGGGATTATACCGTCTGGCGATAGATAGATATATAGATAGATATGGGATTATGGCGTCTGGCGATAGATAGACAGATGGATAGATAGGGGATTTTGGCGTCTGGGATAGATAGATAGATAGATAGATGGATAGATACGGGATTATGGCGTCTGGCGATAGACTGATAGGTAATGAATTATGGCGTCTGGCGATAGATAGACAGATAGATGGATAGATACGGGATTCTGGAGACTGGCGATAGATAGATAGGACGAATAACTGTCTATCTATCTATCTATTGCCAGACGCCTCAATCCTGCAAGGAGTGGCCATAAACAAAACGCCTCCATGTCGTCCTGTCCCCCGCCATTTCACTGCCCTGCTCCCAGTTCACATCCCCCTCTCTCATATACCTCTCCACTCTATCCTTTCATCTCATCCTTGGCCTCCCCCTCCCTCTCTCCCCCTCCACTTCACTCATATACACTCTCCTCGTCAGTCTCTCACTCTCCATCCTCTCCACATGGCCAAACCACCTCAGTGTGTTTCTCTTAACGCTTCCTATCACATCCACATCCACACCACAATGCTCCTTCACTTCCTCATTTGTCAGTCTGTCTCTCCATATAACTCTACATGCTCCTCTCATTTCTTTTTTATGCAAGGAAGAAGGAACCAAAGGCCAGGAGCCCGCAAAACCGTTCCTTCCAAGAAAAAACAACAACAACACGAAGGACAGCCAAATTCTAGATCCGTTTATTTCGAGATGCCTGGACACACTGCGTCTGAAAGACTGGAGATCATAGGAAGTAGGAAATACAGGCAGAGGGAGACAGTTCCAGAGTTGACTTGTTGCATAAATGAAGGACTCCCTAAACCATCCTAGTGAGATATACCACCTTCCCCTCCCTCTATAAAACAACGATAATAAAGACAAGGAAATTATAGTATATGTAAAGACAGTGAGGAAAACTATTTAGTATGTGTCTGTTTATGTAGATGCATTTCTGATGGATTGATTAGTCTACAGGAAGTTGTTACATAAGAAGATGGAGGGTGAGCGGTTCTTCACATCCCTATCTATCTGTCTATCTATTGCCAGACGCCTTAATCCCGCAAGAGGTGGCCGCAAACAAATCGCCTCCTTGTCGCCCTGTCCCCCGCCATTTCATTGCCCTGCTCCCAGCTCACACACCCCTCTCATTTACCTCTCAACTCCATCCCTCCACCTCATCCTCGGTCTCCCCCTCCCTCTTCCTCCCTCCGCTTCACCTACATACACCCTCTTAGTCTTTCATTCTCCATTCTCTCCACATGTCCAATAAGGCTTAAAGATACAGTAATACACAACTCTGTACGGTAAGTGTTATGCACAGCTTTGTTTTACTGTTTACATAGAACTATTCCTACTTTTTTTTATATATTTGCTTTAGAATCCATTGTCATTATACAGTGAACTACGCTATGTTGTAGTTTCCTCTTTCTTGCTCAACTATCCTTATCCATCAGCATGTAGAATTAGATCTCGTAGTCATAGTCTACTCTGTAACAAAAAACCTCGAAAGGATCATAGGGTCTGTTGCTGTTTGCTGTTCTCTGTATTCCTTTGTACTCCCTCCCTCTTCTCTCTCCTCCCTCCTGCCTCACATCCCTCCCTCCCTCCCTCATCCCTCCTTCTCAATCTCTCCCCCCCCTCTCCCTCCCTCTCTCCCTCTCCTTCCCACCCTCTCTGCCTCTCCTTCTCTCCCTCTCTGCCTCTCCTTTCCACCCTCTCTGCCTCTCCTTCCCTCCCTCTCTGCCTCTCCTTCCCACCTTAACACTATCTTGGAGGGCGCGGGCTATGGCATTATCCCCGGCTGACACCCCCCCCCCTTCCTCTCCTCGGCTCTGTAAATGAGTAGCGTGTAATTTTTACCACGTGCAGGTCCGTCGCTTATTTGTTTTTCCACATTAGCAGACGATTTCCACAGCGGCAACCCTGTCAGCCTGTCTGTGTCTCCAAGTAGCTCCACATTCCTCTCAGATAACTTATTTCCACACCACTTTTCACACGAATAAAGATTGGTTAGGAGAAACACATTAAGGTGGTTTGGCCATGTGGAGAGGATGGAGAGAGTGAGACTGACGAGAAGAGTGTATGTGAGGTGGAGGGGTGGAGATGGAGGGCGAGGCCAAGGATGAGATGGAAGGATAGAGTGGTTTTTGTTTGTTTTGTTTGTTTTTGGCTTAATGGCCATCACCCTCTATTCGGGGTATTAGGCCAGCCGAGTTTTATGATGAAAGTACTGGTCACTCTCTCACCGCGCACACCGCCGATCTAGGGGGCCGGCCGAGGTGGGAGCATGTGATAAAATGCTCTAAGATCGGCTAGACGCACCTCCTCCCCCCTGACAATCAGCACAGGTCTTATGTTCTCACCCCGATCGTCAGCCCGGAGCAGATCGTAGAGGGTGGTATATGTTGTTGCTCCGAGCTGGTACGATCGGGTGTGAGCGCTGAGAGGCAGAAGGTGTCTATAGGAGGCTACGTCTAGCCAATCCTTAAGGTCGATAATAGGAGGGCGAGATGGGGTGCCCTCCTCTGTCTGAGGAGTAGTGGACTCCCCGACTTCCTCCTCGGCCGAGGAGCCGGTCGACGCTTCCTCGGCCATGGAGGCGGTGGCAGATGAGTCCCGCTCCTCCTCAGACATTGCTGGCTGCTGGTGTACTTCCGCCGTGGTCGTAGCCGTATCGTTAGCCGGGGCCGGGTCGTCAACTTGAGAGGTCGTCCTTCGGTTGAGGGGGGCCTCCAGCCTAAGCCTCTTCCTCGGAGTCTGGCGAGGAATACCTGGACGAGGCTTACGAGCCTGGCGCTCCCGTCGGCGAGGGACTGTATGTACATCACGGACGAAGCACTCGGGGATGATAAGGTTGGGCAGCCCATTCTCCTTGAAGATCTTTGGAAGGAGAACACGCAAAGCCCCCTTATCACCCCCACAAAAAGCCTTCACCGTCGCGATGCACATCTCGACGACGGTGCTTACCTCCCCTGAACCCCTGATCCCTGGGCTGGTGCCGCCAAACCGTGGGACGCCGCCGTGCATAGGCAGAGCCCTGCACGGCAGCCCCTCCCGGTCCGGTGACGTCCCTAGCCTCAGGACCCATGGGCGTTCCAAAGAGGACAAACTCCACCGTCTCGCCATCGCCTAGGGAGCGCTGGAGATGCCGTGGATTTGGTTTAGCAATCGCCTGACGGTGCACGAAAATATCAACACCAGCATCGTGGCGTTTGATAAAACCGTACCCCGCCCGAACGTTAAACCAAACCACAGCACCTCTGATCTTCATCTGGGTCGTAGAAGGCCGAGGCCTGCTGTCTGCCCCCCTCAACGGGTCGTGAGCAACAGCAGGAGAGGTTGCAGCTGGAACGGGATCTGGACGTCCACACACTTCCATGGTTCGTCGCTCTCCGATAGAGTGGAGAGGTATATGAGAGAGGGCGGTGTGAGCTCGGAGCAGGGCAGGGAACTGGTGGGGGACAGATCGACAAGGAGGCGATTAGGTTGTGGCCACCCCTTACGTAATTAAGGCGTGTGGCAATACTGTAGATTGATAGATGGTTCAACTGAAAGAACAGGCAGTATCAAAGAACTGATGAACAATATCCTGCCTCACCTTTGTTCATCTCGGCAAGATGGGCAAGCTGTTGAAACACTATCAACACTGAGAATAGACACACAGCTCGAGCGTCCTTCCCCTCTCACGGTTAGAGGGTGACTGACGGGATTCGAAGCTTCTCTAGGTCGAGATAAATTACTTGTTTTTATTATGCTGATTAATGTTTACCTTTATTATTATTCCTATCTATATATCCATCTATAGTCAGACGCCTTCATTTGCGTAAGGAGTGGCCACAAACAAATCGTCTCTATGTCACCCTGTCCCCTGCCATGTCGCTACCCTCCCCCCATCTTACACCCCCCCGTTTATGTACCTCTCTACTCCATCCCTCCATCTCTTCTTTGGTCTCCCCCTCCCTCTCCCCCCTCCATCTCACTCACATACACTCCTAGTTAGTCTCTCTCCCTCCATACTCCCAAGGTACATCCCCCGCTCTCTCTTATAGGCCATATCCTACCGCTCTCCTCCATTCCACCATCTCCTCCTCGGTCTCCGCCTCCCTCTCCACCCTCCACCTCACTCACGTACACTCTCCTAGTTAGTCTCTCACCCTCCATACTCCCAGCTATAGCAGTACAGGGCCCCTGACTGTTCAACTGTATACCACGAGGATTAGGAGAATATTCGGGCAGCCTGGAAACATTCAAGAATGACCAGGTAGAAGTGGCGTTGGATGTGGTGGTTGTGTAACAGGAAATGACGTGTGTGTGTGTGTGTGTGTGTGTGTGTGTGTGTGTGTGTGTGTGTGTGTGTGTGTGTGTGTGTGTGTGTGTGTGTGTGTGTGTGTGTGTGTGTGTGTGTGTGTGTGTGTGTGTGTGTGTGTGTGTGTGTGTGTGTGTGTGTGTGTGTGTGTGTGTGTGTGTAGTTGTAGATGACAGTGGTAGGGAATGAAGAAGGTAGAAGTGGCGTTGGATGTGGTGGTTGTGTAAAAGGAATCTTGTGAGTGTGTGTGTGTGTGTGTGTGTGTGTGTGTGTGTGTGTGTGTGTGTGTAGTTGTAAATGACAGTGGTAAGGAATGAAGAAGGTAGAAGTGGCGTTGGATGTGGTGGTTGTGTAAAAGGAATCTTGTGAGTGTGTGTGTGTGTGTGTGTGTGTGTGTGTGTGTGTGTGTGTGTGTGTGTAGTTGTAAATGACAGTGGTAAGGAATGAAGAAGGTAGAAGTGACGTTGGATGTGGTGGTTGTGTAAAAGGAATCTTGTGAGTGTGTGTGTGTGTGTGTGTGTGTAGTTGTAGATGACAGTAAGTAAGTAATAAGGACTGGCACCAAGCCCAAGAGGAGTATATGGCACTAAAACCGCTGCATAAAAAATGACGGGTGTGCTATGGTGGAATAAAGGTAGAGGGGAAGGCGGGGAAGACACTAAATGTGAGGCATTTACGGGTTTGAGATAGGAAGCGCATGAGGTGTGTGATGGAAAACACAGGGGATTCACCAAGAAGATCGGCTAAGGTAGGGGGACGTCCAAGGGAGTAAAGGAACGGGAGAGTCCGTCTGCCCACGACGTGGAACGAAGGGCAGTTAAGCAAAAGATGGTGGACCGTGAGTAGGGCCTGAAAACATTGACAGATCGGAGGAGTGCCTCCTGACATTAGAAAGCCATGTGTGATCCGCGTGTGGCCAAGGCGCAGACGGGCTAGGGCTGTTTCCCAACGCCTGTTGCAATGGGAGGACGACTGCCAGTGAGTGACAGTACGTTTGATGGCGCAGAGTTTGTTATTAGTTGTAGACGTCCATTTTGCTTGTCACCGCTGGCCAAGGAGACGGGTAACAATCGGGAAATAATCAGTTGCCGGGATAGGATGAGGTGTGACAGAGCAAGAGGTGACAGCTGCACGTGTTAGGCAGTCAACCCTCTCACTACTCGGTATTCCAACATGGCTTGGGACCCAACAGGAGACAGACTTCAATCTGGTGTTAATGCGGAACAGCCATTCCTGTATCTTCAGCACTAGCGGGTTGCTGGCAGGGATAGACTGAATACCATGTAGTGCACTAAGTGAATCTGTGAAAATAACAAAAGTGTGTAACCTTGATCGGTATATAACACGAAGGGCCAGTAAAATGGCCAGCAATTCAGCAGTAAAAATACTTGCGACTGGTGGAAGGCGGATCTGATAGGTATGGTCTGGGAAAAGAGCAACAAAATCCGAGCCCACAGAAGACTTAGAGCCATCTGTGTACACTGGGGTCGCTGAGGAGTGACAATGCATATGGTCCATAAAAAGATGATAGAGTTCCTGTGGGGTGGAACAGGACTTTGGACAAGAGAGCAGGACATCACAGACAGTAGGGCGAGGAAGAAGCCAAGGCGGGAACATAGAATCTCGCAGAGGGAGAACTGAAATAGCAGGGGAAAAAGGGGGATGGAAATAAATTGGAGACCCTACAAGGAAAAGATGAACCTAACGAGGGCGGAAAAGGAGGAGAGAGGTGCGTAACAGAGGAAGGGAAACCTGCAGATGGGTGTTGAAGAAGGAGAATGTGGTAACGGAGAGTCAACTTGTCACGTCTGGAGGATAGAGTGGACATACCCGACTCGACATATACGGTAGGCTCGTAACCGGGGTGGAGCGAAAAGCACCCAACGCCAGACGTAAACCATGATGAACAGAATTTAGGCGCCTAAGGGAGGCAGATGAGGCAGATGCATAAACCTGATAGCCATAATCATTCTTCGACAAAACTAAGACTGTATGGAGCCGGAGCACAGGTGTACGGTCTGCACCCCAGGACATATAGCTGAGAGTTTGTAATAACCGAAGTCTGAGGGAAGCAGAGGTCTTAAGGGAAGTGAGATGCGGGGACCAAGTCAGTCGAGAATCAAGGATATGGCAAGGGAAAGGGGCTGATAATCGATATGGCAGGGGAGTACCATATAGTGTAAGAGGGGGTTGAGGGATTGAATGACGGCTAGTAAAAGTTATAGCACAGGATTTCGTGGGGGAGAATTTAAAGCCATGATCCGTGGCCCACCCTGCAGCGGCATCTATAGCTGATTGAAGTAGGGCTTGTAAGGCATGGACATCCGCTCCAGCTGCATATAATTTATAGCAAAATCATCTACGTATAATGAAGCACGAACACCATCCGGGAGAGATGAAACGATATCATTTACTGCAGGGATAAAAAGAGTAGTACTAAGCACACATCCCTGTAGATGACAGTGGTAGGGAATGAAGAAGGTAGAAGTGGTGTGGGATGTGGTGGTTGTGTAAAAGGAATGTTTTGTGTGTGTGTGTGTGTGTGTGTAGTTGTAGATGGCAGTGGTAGGGAATGAAGAAGGTAGAAGTGGTTTGGATGTGGTGGTTGTTGATCAGTAATATGCAAGATGTTCTGCAGGATTAATGTAGAAACTAAATTGTCATGGAAGAGGTGTTGCAATGCCTCTACTGCTTAGCAGAAGGCTATGCCACAATAGCCACGAACGTCGGTGCATAATCCTACCCCTCGGAGTTAAATTCATTCATATGAAAGTTTGTACATCAATCAAGAAAGAAGAAATGCAAGAGAAAGAAGAAAAGGAATGAAAGAAGAGAGGAAGAAGAAATGACAAAGGAAGAAGAAACAAGAATATAAAAGAAAGAAGAAATGAATTAAAGATGAAAGGAGAAAGAAAGAAATGGAAGAAATGAAGAAAATAACGAGAAAGAAAGTAGGAGAAAAAGTCATGGAAGAAAGGAGAAAAAGGAAATGGAAGGAGAAAAAGAAATGGAAGAAAGAATTGGAAGAAAGGAGAAAGAACGAAGAAATGAGACAAAGAAGAGAAAAGAAAGACGAAGGGGGAAAGAAGAAAAATGAGAAAATAGAAGAAAGGAGAAAGAGGAAATGGAAGAAAGAAAGGAGAAAGAATAAAACAGAAGAAAGTAGAAAGACGAAAATAGAAAATGAAAAAAGAAAGAATGAAGAGGAAGGAGGAAGAAGAGGAAGAGGAGAAAGAAGAAGAGGAGGAGGAGTAGGAGGCAGAGGAGGAAGGATGGGTAAGGACAAGAGAAAGAGGAAGAGGAGAAAGAGTGAGGAAGAAGAGGAAGAGGTATAGGAAGAAGGGAAAGAAGAAGACGAAGGAGGGAAAGAGAAAAGGCAGATGAAGAAGAGGGAATAGAGGAAGAGAAAGAGGAAGAATGGGAAGAAGAAGAAGGGAAGAGGAAGAGGAAGAAGATGGAAAAGAGGATGAGAAGGAACAGGAAGAACAAGAGAAGAGGAGAAAGAAGAGGGGAAAGGGAAAGAGGAACAAGAAGAGGAAGAAGAAAAGAAAGGACAAGAGGAAGAAGAGGAAAGGGAGGTACAGAAAGAGGAAGAGGAAAAAGGAGACATGAAAGAAAGGAAGATAATGAGGAAGAGGAAAGAGAAGAGGAACTGGAAGAAAAAGAAGAAGAACAGGAAGAGGAGGATTTGGTAGAGAAAGAGGAGGAAGAGAAAAATTGAAATGCTTGGGAAGAGGTGTTAGGGAGCTGCCTTAACTGACTAGAGTGTATGCCATGATTTAAAACTCTGGCTAAGCACTGAGTCAAGAGAAGAACATAGCTGAGGATAACTGAAGAAGGCTGGCAGACAAAAACACAGAGCACATAAAGAACACAACAGTATAAGGTAGGCAGAAAAATGCACATAAACACACAATATGACACTGACAGAACACAGCACATAAAGAACATGAAAGTGTAGCTACAAAAACCTGCAAGAACAAAGAACATAACCACGAACATGCAAGTTTAACTGCAGAAGACTGGCTGAACAAAACATAAACAAAAAACATGAAAGGATAACTGCAAGAAATTGGAAAAACAAAATGCATATGAAGGGAAAACTTAAGGTAGGTTAGTCCATGCTAGACTGCTCCTGTAAGTGACTAATCAATAAGCATAAGATGTAAATAGCTATTGCTCAAGTGGATGGCACAACCTACATGAGGCCACATTATAAGTTGTATGGTAGGCACTGAAGCTCCTTTTTGTTAGTGATTTAGCTTCCTTTTTGCTACTCAGTATTCTCCTACATCACTGTATTCCTTATTAGGTGCATACAAAAGGATGCTGAGATGCAATGAGAATGAATGACAGAGATGTGTTAAGTCTGCAAAAGCCGCTTGCGGTATGATTGTGGGTAATAAAACATGTTGCATATTATGGACAATTTATTTTTCACAGTGGGATAAAAAATTACAAGAGACACACATAATTAAACATTCCCCACCATTCTTACACAACTGCAGTCAACTGACATTCTCACACAATTGCTCAGACATCTAACATTCTCACACAGTTGCAGTTATCTAACATACATACACAATTGCAATCATCTAACTCTTCAGGGGGAATAAAACACAGTTCATTGGGGGATAAAAAATAAACATTCATGCCGTTTATTTATGCCTTGACGGCACCTCTGCAGGGTGGGAAATTTGCCTCTTGATATCTTAGGTGTGAGGAGCTTCATCTGCCACCGTCAGGCTGCATCAGATGGCATGGGTCTTCTTGGGCTGCAGATCCAGGGGCCTGAACTTCTGTAGGTGTAAAATTCTGAGTTAATATGAAATAGTTTTCACCCAAAGGAATGGAACTGTTCCAACAACATGGATAGTCATTGGCCTCTGGTTGGTTCTTCCCCCCCCCCCCCACACACACACAAACACAATGGAGCAATAAATGGCAACTGGAATTTAATGTGGACAAGTGTCATATAATTAAGTTTGGTAAAAGTGAGAAAAGATCAGATTGACAGTATAAGTTAGGAAGATCAGCCCTACACATATAAGAAATAGAGAAGGACCTAGGAGTGATTATCAATAACAGACTATCTCCAGATTACCAAATCAATGAGAAGGTACATAACATGTATACATTGCTTGCTAATATGAGAATAGTATTCACATACATAAATGAAGACATGCTGAGAAAGATAATAACATCATTCATCAGACCAACCCTGGAGTATGCATTAGTAGTCTGGAATCCTCATCTCAAAAAACACATAGATAAGACTGAAAAAGTAAAATGGGCAGCTACAAGATGGGTACCAAGCTTAAGGGATCTAAGCTACGAAGAAAGACTAGAAAAACTGAATCTACCAACACTACAGGAGAGACGGAAAAGAGGAGACATGATTATGCTATATAAATGCATCTCAGGGAAAGAGAAAATAGACATAAATGATTATATAACCTATGGGGAAGCATCAGCAAGAGATCACTGCAAAAAACTACACGTATGTAAAAAGAGAGGCGATAAAGACACAAGGAAATTTAGTTTCCCAAATAGGGTAATTGATCAGTGGAATGCACTACTGAATGAAATAGCGTGTGCCCAAACTATTCACAAATTTAAGGATATGTATGATAAAAATGTTTTAAAACACAAGACAGTACGAGCCTGACTCATTCCTGTAAATACACAATCAGGTATGAACACACACTTTAACGAAAAACGTGCAGGCAGACTGGAGGACCCACATCCAGCTGAAAGTACCAGCATCCAGAGCAGCCACTGTGCTTGTGTTATGCAACAGACTGTGCAGCTTCTCATTAGTTCTTTCATTCATTCATTCATTCATTCTCATCCAATTATTACTGTTCTACAGGAATAAAAACTCATTTACAATACAGTACACATTACCAACCCAAACAGCCAATTTCCATAATATTTTTTCATGCTAAAATAAAACTGTGTTTAAATCTGCACTAATTGCATGAGGATGTGTCATCAACACCTCTCTGTTTGTATCGTTTATAAAGGCATGTTGAAGCCTTTATAAACAAAACGAACATATGATATCAACACCTCTCTGTTTGTATCGTTTATAAAGGCATGTTGGAGCCTTTAGAAATGATACAAACGTACGATATCAACACCCCTCTGTATCATATATAAAGGCATGTTGGAGCCTTTAGAAATGATACAAACATACGAGGTGTGACAAAAAAGAAACGGGACACTGGCTGCCAATCACACAATTCATCAGTCACACAGTAATGAAGTATATCATAGTGTTGCCCAACATCTCAGCACTGTATGAGAAAAGTAGCACTTCAATTAACCTATTATCTTTCTTTTCACAGGTGGTTTTGTAGCTCCTGTCAAGTGTCCTCTGTCACAGAATGAGCCTTGAGCAAAGGATTAACATCAATTTCTTGGCTAACTTGGGAAAAACTCCAGCAGAAACCCTTGCCATGCTGAAGGATGTGTAGGGACAGAAAACAGTGTCCCGTACATGTGTCTATGAGTGGCACAAGAGGCTCAGGATGGCGCGGGGTGATGCTCCAAAATGTCCCATGACACATCCACATGGCGGGTCTGTTGGTCCTCGGAGAGCAGTTTGGGCACCAACTTTGCACAAATCTTCTGCATACCCACAACTTTCAATAAGATGGACCTCATTGACCCCCTATTCAATCCCAGCTGCTCATCCATCATTTTGATCGTCAGTCCGTGATCACTCCACACCAATTCCTTGACCTTCTGGATGTTGGCATCATTTCTTGTTGTTGAGGGACGTCCTGATTTTGGGTCATCTTCCACATCACCCCATTCCATCCTGAACCTCTTGTGCCACTCACAGATACGTGTACGGGACGTTGTTTCCTCTCCATACACATCCTTCGGCATGACAAGGGTTTCTGCAGGAGTTTTTCCCATGTTAGCCAAGAACTTGATGTTAATCCTTTGCTCAAGGCTCATTCTGTGACAGAGGGCACTTGACAGGAGCTACAAAACCACCTGTGAAAAGAAAGATAATAGGTTAATTGAAGTGCTGCTTTTCTCATACAGTGCTGAGATGTTGGGCAACACTGTGATATACTTCATTACTGTGTGGCTAATGAATTGTGTGATTAGCAGCCAAAGTCCCATTTCTTTTTTGTCACACCTCATAAAATATCAACACCTATCTGTTTGTATCGTTTATAAAGACTCCAACATGCCTGTGTAAATTAAACATCAATGTCTCTCTATACGACTACAGCTACAACCACCACAACAGCTACTACTACTACTACAACCATCACAATTATTACTACTACTATTACTACTGCTACTACTATTACCACTACAGTATTCTCAGTAATCAGTTAATTAATCAGTAATGAAATTATTTCTTGGTACACTCCGATCCTCCTTTGCCCCAACAGGAGTGTAGGTACCTGAGGCTAGGCTGCTCACTCCCAACATTTAAATCTGTCTGTCTGTCTGTTGCCAGACGCCTTAATCCCGTAAGGGGTGGCCACAAACAAATCGCCTCTATGTCGCTCTGTCCCCTGCCATTTCACTCCCCTGCTCCCAGCTCACACACCCCTCTCTGTTATACCTCTCCACTCCATCCCTCCATCTCATCCTTGGCATCCCCCTCCATCTCCCCCCCTCCACCTCACTCACATACACTCTCCTCGTCAGTCTCTCACTGTCCATCCTCCCCACATGGCCAAACCACCTTAATGTGTTTCTCCTAACGCTTCGTATCACATCCACATCAACACCACAACATTCCTTCACTTCCTCATTTGTCAGCCTGTCTCTCCATGAGATTCCATATGATGCTAGGAGTTCTAAACACCTAGAAATTGGCTGAAAGAATTCCAAAAGCATTTTCTGATGTTCTCCTTGCACGGGAAAGGCAGTAATTAAAAGTCCTATCCTCTGCTGCCTGATTCCTTCCTGGGTAAGGCTTTATTAAATAAGGTTGCGGGATGATGAGATAGTGGTTTTGGGAGGGGACTTATATGGTCATGTATGTGAAGCAGCACAAGGTTATGAAGGAGTGCATGGGGGATATGATATGGTATAAGGAATGCAGAAGGGGAAAGGATGCTCGAGTTTGGGAAGGCAGCAGACATGATTGTGTGCACCATGTATTTTAGGAAAAGAGACAGTAGGTTAATTACGTATGAGTCTGGGGGAAATAGCAGTCAGATAGATTATTTTCTGGTTAGGAGGGCCGATAGGAGGCTGGTGAGGGATGTTAAAGTTGTGGGAAGTGAGGAGTGTGTGCAGCGGCACAAACTATTGATTTGTGATATAGTGCTTAAAGAACGAATGATGAAAAAGAGGACTTATGTACCTAGAGGAAAATATGGAAGCTGAAAAACCAAGTAGTAAGGGATGCCTTCTATAGCGAGATGAGGAGAGCAGTGGCTGAACAGGGAGCTGTAGACAGAGGCGTTAATGAACAGTACAGAGCCCTCAAGAACAATCTCTTGAGAGTTACTGATGTAACATGCGGTTGGACAAAAGGACTACCAAGACATAAAGTAACTTAGTGGTGAGATGAGGGTGTAGAAGCTGCAGTTAAGGAGAAAAGGCTTTTCCGGGAATGGAAGATGGGTGGTAGCAAAGAGGAATTTTTGGCTGCCAAGCATAGGGCTAGAAGAGAGGTATACAGTGCAAAGTCTGAGTCACAGGGACTTTTATTTGATAATCTAAATCATGGGGAAAGGAAAAATATGATATTTAGGGTGGCAGGTCAGGTGAAGAGGGTTAATCGGGATATTATAGGTGAGCAGCGTGTGAAGAATGATGAAAGAGGGTTGGTGGTGAACAGTGGGGATGTTGGAGATGCATGGAGGGAGCATTGTGGTTGGTTGTTAAGTGGGGAGTTTGACTGGGATGGGGAGGGTTTGGAGCCAGCAGATCCAGTGTCTGGCCCTTGGCCTTTGATTGGTGCTGCTGTTGTGAGTGGGGCGGTGGGCAGGGTGAGGGTGGGGAGGGCAGCAGGTGTGTCTGGGTTGACTGCCGAAATGTTGGGGGCCTCGGGCAATATGGAGGTGAGGTTGGTCGCTGACCTGATGAATGGGGTTATTTGTGAGTGTGTTGTCCCAGATGATTGGCTGAAGAGTGTAATTGTAAGTGTGTATAGGGGGAGGAGTGGTGCCCTGGAGGGGGGAAATTGTGGAGGTATGGAGCTTTTGGATCGGATAATGAAGGTAATGGAGAGAGTTTTAGAAGGTGTGATTAGAGAAAGAGTGAATATTGATGAGATGCAGGTGGGGGGACCACTGATGCCGTATTCATTGTTCAACAGCTTCAGGAAAAGTGTATTGGTGGGAGAAGGGATCTTTATTTTGTTTTTGTTGCTTTGGAGGGGGCCTTTGACAGACTCCCTAGGGAGGTGGTGAGGTGGACAATGAGAAAGCTTGGCTTAGAGGAGTGGCTGGTTGGGGTGGTTGTGGCTATGTGTGTGGGTGCTCACACCCAGGTGGGAGTGAATGGAGTTTTGAGTGATGAGTTTTCCGTGGATGTTGGTGTGAATCGGGGGTCAGTTTTGAGTCCCATGTTGTTTGTCATGGTACTTGAGGCCCTTTCACGTGACTTTAGAAACGGACTCCCGTGGGAGTTGTTGTGTGCTGGTGATTTGGTGTTGATTGCAGAGAGCGAAAGGGAGGCGAAGGAAAGGTTTAGGAAGTGGAGAGATGGTATGGGGCACAGTGGCCTGAGGGTGAGTGCAGATAGAACAAAAGTGATGATGTCTGAGGTTGGTGGCGGTGCTGTCAAAGACGAGGGAGAGTGGCCATGTGCGGTTTGCTGCAGGGGCATGGGAGTTGGTTCCGTCTTGTGCGGTGTTTGTGATGGGTGGGTGCATGAGAGATTTAGTGGTATCAGAGGTGGACTGCGAGATAGTGCTGATCATGCGTGTTGGAGAGAGCAGGTGGAGATTGTCAGATGTGAAAGGATTGAACTTGCTGGTGAATCTCTTGAGTGTGTGGAAGATTTCTGTTATTTGGGAGACATGTTGTGTGCTGGAGATGGGGCTGGAGCTAGCTCTGTGGCTAGGGTGAGAAGTAGTTGGAAGAAGTTCAGAGGGTTCTAGCCTCTCCTGACATTGAGAGGACTCTCCTTACGTGCTAAGGGGTCTTTGTATGCAGCATGTGTTAGGAGTGTAATGCTGTATGGTAGTGAGACCTGGGCAGTGAAGGAGGGGGATATTCAATTAAACCATGCCACCTCTTAACCACCATGCTAAAACTGGCCATGGTGCAGGAAATATTTAGTGAAGTCTGGAGTTAAACTGAGTGCCAAAACCAGCTTATTACATCCTTACTGATGCTGGGTGTGAGGAGTGAGTTGGGGGGAGGGCAATCAAATGGTGGGTTACAGAGCGACTTGGAGGCATTTTGTCTGCGGCCTTCCTTTGTTGGATTACGGGCTACAGATAGATAGGTAGATAGGCTGATGTTGGACACTGCTGGCAAGGGCCAACTGAAGACTAACCTTAAAAAATGAGCATAGGGGAGAAGTGGTAGTGTTCATCATATCTCCCTGAGTGGCATGACTTCCAAGATAGTCACACCAGCAGCCAGTTGGTATGTCCCACTGCCACAAACAGCACCAGCCTGGCCTAGCCAACATTCTGGGGCATGGACTGGACTGGCAGCTGCTTCAAGGCCCTGTTGCTGGTGCCACTGTGGATGGGAAACACAATATCATCAACAGCCAGCCCTTGTAAACTTAGTGGCTTGGTTATTGCTGGCCCTACATTTGAAGGACAGACAGTAGAAAATACAGACAGGAAGACAGTAGGAGATACAGACTGAGGAAGACAGTTAGAAATAAATACAGGGGAAGACAACAGGAAATAAAGACAGAGGACGACAGTTAGAAATAAAGACAGGAGAAGACAGTAGAAAATATAGACAGAAGTAGACAGTAGGAAGTACAGACAGAGGAAGACAGTAGGAAATATATATAGAGGAAGACAGTAGGAAAAACACAGAGGAAGACAACAGGAAATACAGACACAGGAAGACAGTAGGAAATACAGAAAGAGGAATATAGTAGGATATATAGAGGAAGACAGTAGGAAATGAAGACAGTGGAGGACAGTAGGAAATACAGACAGAGGAAGACAGTAGGAGATACAGACAGAGGAAAACAGTAGGAAATACAGGCAGTGGAAGACAGTAGGAAATAATGACATAGGAAGACAGTAGGAAATACATTTGGAGTGGTGGACTCAAGGCCTGCCAACTGCCACTGAACTGGTCAAGTGGATTTGTCTGCAACCATCGACTAACCAAACCTACACCATACCACTGTCTACCTCATCTGTCTTCTGTTTCACCCTAAGTGTCTTATCTCTGGCCTGCCCTTATAACTTTACCAGCCCATAACAACTCCACAACTCTATATGACGATCCTTCCACACTACATACTAGCTCTGCCATACAATTTTATTCAGCTTTGGGAACACTTTTAAAACATTCTGATACATGAAAATTCCCTATATTACATTCTTACTGATGCCACTTTTTTTTTTTAAAGTAAGGAAGAAGGAATCAAAAGCCTGGAAGATTGTGTCCTCCACGAAAAAATATGATAGAGAGCCAAATTCGAGATCCATTCATTGCAAGACAACTGGGCACAATGTGTTTGAGAGACTGGAGGCCATAGGCTGTAGGAAATACAGATGGAGGAAGACAGTTCTAGAGTTGATCTTTTGCATACATGAAGGACCAGGTGTAATGATTAACTCTTGCATTTTACAGAGTTTAAAAGAGATCTGTAACTTCAACAATTTAAATTCTTTTGATATGATGGTCTAAATGATGGTCCTTTCTATGGTATTCCCTCTATTATCAGAAAATGTTCAGCTTGAGGAGACCTTTTGTGTTGCTAGAGATATGAGAAAAATAATTGCTTTGGGGTCTTGCAGCTGCTGATGTTTTGAGAGGGAAAAACTCAATGTATGTGCTTACAGACTGCACTTGAAATGAAGGGTTCATCATCATCATCATCATATACTCCTCATCAGCTCCTTATCATTATCATCCTCCTCCTCATCATCATCATCATTTATAATGCTGACCTCTCTTTCTGACCTAAGGCAAGATGAGGTGAGGGACTGTTCAGAAAGCAAGGAAAGAGAAAGCACAGTATGGGGAAAACACTGTTGTAGATGAACAGCATGCACAAAATGAACACATAACTGACATACCACAGAATGAAGCTAGGTAGCTGACAAGGACACACAGCTCCAGTTCTTGGTACATCTCCACCAACACCTTGTCAAACCTGCAAGAATGGGATATGGCAGTGGGCACTTAAAAATTACCTATTAAATTCATCATCAGCTACTCCTTCCCTACAGTTTCCAGCAACTGCAAAAAGTAATGAGCTAGTTTGGGTACCTTGTTTATAGCCATCCCTTATGGGATTTAGGTATCAGAGAGTAGACAGACAGGTTGATAGACAGGATACCTGCTATAGCTTCCAATCCACAGAACATATTATCAGCACTACCATGGCCAGCCTCGGTATGGGCATGCACTTAAGAGGAAGCATGGCATAATGACTAACTGAATCTGATGCTATTTCACCAATGACACATCTTAAGACTCCACTAATGCAACTGGTAAAATGGTAACAGGGAAAACTGTGGGTGTGTGTATGGTGTAGCAGATGAAATGCTGAAAGCATCTGGTGATGTAGCAGTGATATTGTGAATGTTTACGAGGGGAAGGGTGATGCTCGTAATCGAGGTAGCTGTAGGAGACAATTTTGGCCTGCATGAGCAAGGAGACTTAACATTAATAAGAGACAATTTGGTTTTATCCCTAGCAGAGGAACTGTTCATGCAATATTTAAAGTACTGTTAGGCAACTCAGGAAAGCTTTTAGGGTAAGAAAACATATTTACTTTGTTTTTGTTGACAGTTCTACTTTCATTACTCTATTTTCTTGCATCTGGATCCTTCCCACCCCATTTTCTGTAAGAATTAATGTTAGGATAATGCTTAGGTTAGATTGATATATGTCAGATGAGGTTATGAGATTACATAATATTAGAACATACATGATCTGGGTTACAACAGATTAGGAAACTCTGGGTTAAATTAGGGTAGGATGGACCAAATTAGATTCAACAGGTTAGCATAGAGTGGGATAGGGTTATAAAGGTGAGATTAGGTTAGCTAATGTTTGGACTGGATAGGATATGTTAGGTAAGTCTAGGTTATCTATTTCTAATGCTAACCTGCCAAGTCTTGTACAGGCAATGCCACTGGGGTGTCTGTGAGGAGGGTGGGGGTCGGGGTGAGATGAGGGTTATGCACCAGGCCACACTCCCTCTCCAGGCTCACCAGGCGACAGTGGACGTACTGCAGCTTCACTCCCATGTCTCTGTGTCTCTGCAAGTCCAATGGTAATATCAAACTTATGACCTGAACAAATTTACGACTATGGTAAATGACTACACAATCAACACTGAGGCAGATGATGTGTGTTAAGCTGCAACCATTTGTTATTAAACTCTTCCACTCCATCAGGTTTCCCTCAAGCTAAACACAATTGTCTGGTGGTAACAATAAAATAAGGCTTGAGTCATACTTCAGACACTAATGAAGATTTTTTTCTTCTTCCGCTGTATACTGTAGTAAAACAAAAATATTCACTACAAAAGCAACAAAGTCAATTAACCCAGCATAACTTCACTCTAAATTTTCTTGTGAAGTGTACAGTTATGGTTAAAGGCTAATGTATATCTGAGTACAGCAGACTCCACCACCACCATTCCCTGACTATGTACATATTCCTTACTATCTCACCTACTGAAATCATCTAAATTTCACGATGTACTAGGCCTCAGGTCCTCAGTCCCTGGCAGTTCCCATTAATCCTCTTGATGATATCTGAAGCCACAATGAAGCTGAGTAGTGACAGGGTAGGGCAGAAATTACCCAGATGCTTTCACGCCATAACTTCACTGGACATGTTAACTTCAATAGCATGGGAAACAACCGAAGCACTGGCACAACTGATATAACTTTTTGACACCACTGTTCCCCAGTATTAAATGGAGACCAACAGTCTGAGTTACTTTGTTAAGCCAGTATTAACCTGCAGACACATACACTCCTTGAAAGCTGTGTGTACTAACCTGGTGTGTATTAACTTGTGTACTGTATTAACCTGCTGAGCTTTACCAGAAGACATAATCCCACTGCCACTGCTGTTTGGGGTCCCTGATGATGATGGAAGATATTCTCTCTCTCTCTCTATTAATCTTCTAATTTTTCTACCTTTCCTCCTCCTGTCTCTATTTTTCTCCCTGTTTTGCCTTTCCCTGCTTCCCTTCACTTTTTTCTCCATTTTTCTCCTTCCTATTTGTTTTTTCTTCTCTCTCTCTGTTTACACTCTATTTTCCTGACATCTTTTTCACTGTTACCTTTATTTTGCTTTGGTTTTTGTTATACTTTAAAAATACATACTTTTTACTTTCCCTAAATCAATTGTTATTTCCTCATTGATCACGCATGTTTGCTGATATTTTTATATTACCTTTTTTTTTGTTTTACGATGATGGAGGAGAGAGCCACCTTCTCAGCCATGTCATCACCACTTGTCCTCACACTGGCCCTTATATCTGCAGGAACAGAAGCACTTTAGTTCATCTGATTACTCATTTCATCACCATTAACTCCTTCACCTTCATCATTCTTTGTCTGTGTCTGTCCTCCTCTCTTCCTATTTCTCACCATCATCCACTCCCGTGGTGTAGTGCTGCCCTCTTCTTCCTTTACCTTTGTCATTCTTTCTCTGTGTCTGTCCTCCTCTCTTCCTACTTCTTACCACCATTCACTCACCTGATGTAGTGCCTACTTCTTCACCGTTATCATTCTTTTTCCGTGTCTGCCCTCCTCTCTTCCTATTTCTCCCATCTTTTCTGTCACTTTTTATTACTCTTCTTTCCTTTTCAGGTGGCTTTACATTGAGTGACAAGCCTAATGGTAACCTGTAAGCCAGGAAACCATTTACAACGCTGGGTGATAACCACACAACTAACCTATACATTTTCCCTACATGTCAACAAGTGGGTTGGTGGAGGGTTAGTGCTCCTCTCCATAAAACAAAGAGCTCAAAGACAAAAAGCCACCCCTTACTGGATTGTGGCATCTGGCTATAGACAGACAGATAGATAGATAGATAGACAGACAAATAAGAACTTCAGTATGTTGATACTGTCTTTTAGTTCACTCATGCAACTATGGTATGGTTTTAGTCACCTTAAAAAATCTTTAGGAGTGAAACAGTTAACAAAGGGTATGTTCAATCCCTCCAGCCTGCAAAATCACACCTAAACTGAATCAAACCATCAAACAGAAACAGGAGTACAAAAAGATGGAGGTCAACATATTAAATGGGCTAATAATATTTCACCAAGTCAATATTATACTGCAATGGGAAAAGTGAAAACTAGTAAAAACTAAATGGCTGCAGCAAGGAACTAAAACGGAATCAAAAGTAACTGGTTTTGAGAGTGGTATGGGATGAGGGATAGAATACTAGACATCCACAGCCACGAGAGAGTTAAATATAGATACCTGGTACCGTACAGATAATGTGACGAGCTGCTAAACAAACTGACATGACAGACCTGGTGCTCACTCACTGACTGCACCCGGTTCAGCATTATCACCTCCCGTACCTCAACCAGGAGGTCTGCCTTGGCCTGCTGGTTGGCCCAAACATAACACTGTACAGCTTCCTGATGGCATCTTCCTCCAGGTCACTCTCAGGTTTTGTGCATCATTTCTGAAATATAACATGGTGGGGATATTTATACATCTCACTTATGAACACATCAGTAAAAAAAACAAAAAGTTGGAAATGTACCAGATGCACTGTCTTGTTTTAAGGGAAATTATATGAATGTACAATACTATAGAGAAATGCTACTACTTTACATCAGTAACAGTTTTGTCTAATGGTAGGTGGAGTAAACTAGGATGAAATTTAGTATATAATGAAGGCATCTTGAACTGGTCTATTACTGGTATCTTGTTTTCACTTTTCTTGGAGGTAACAATCTTGCATGCCTCAAGCCTTTGGTTCCTACTTCCTTGCATTAAAAGAAATAAAAGATATAATATACATGACGAAAAATGCACTATGAACTAGCTGCCTTAAATGTGGAAGCACATACAAAATTGTAAATCATCTCTAAAAAATCCTATCACCATACTACACTGAGAAATACACTAAGGTGGTCTGGACATATGGAGAGAATGGAGACTGAATGACTAAGAGAGTGTATGCAGGTGTGATGGAGGGAGGGAGAGACCAAGGATGAGGTGGAGGGATGAAGTTGAGAGGTATATAAGGGAGGGGGGAGTGAGCTAGGGGTGAGGGCAGTCAAATGGTAGGTGACAGAGCAACTTGGAGGCATTTCATATGGGACCATCCTTTCCAGGATTAGGGCATTAGGCTATTGATAGATAGACAGATAGACATACAGAACTGTAAATCATCTATAAAAAAAAATCCTATCACCATACTGAAAGGGATTAACCCTTGCTAAACTACAAACTTCATTTAAGGTACAATGAAGGTCTGCATGGGCCCAGCTGCAAGTCTGGTATGAGGTACAGTTTACACTGGCTATAAAACAATGATTCAGAGGAGGTAACCTATCTTACAAGCAATCAGTGTGGCAGGGGTTCATGCTCTCCTTCTCACTCTACCTTCCAGCACTCTGTCCACATGTACGCACCATCTCAGAGCCCCTCTCCTTATCCAACCCACATCACCAATTCATTCTCCATCATATTTCTATTATTCTAGCTATGACCTCACAACTCTGGAAGTATCTTCCTCTGTCTGTATTTCCTACTGCCTATGACCTCCAGTCTTTCAAACACAGTTTGTCCAAGCATCTTGAAACAAATGGATCTTGATTTTGGCTCTCTGTTAACTTTTTTTTTCTCTTTCTCTCTTCCTCTCTCTCTCTCTCTTGGAGGGAACACTTAGACTCTTGCAGGCTTCTGGCTTTTGGTTCGTTCTTGCATTAAAAAAAAAAAAAAAAATCATACAGTCTGGAAAAACCCTCTGGTCCTGAACAAGTTAATAACCTGCCCAGTCCAAAAGTCTCTCCTGAGCTGAATAAAACTGCATGAAAGATGCAAGACAAAAAATGTACTGAAGGAGTATAGTTGTGCCTGAGTCTTACCCATATTGGAGGAGACCAAACTGTGTGGCCCAGTCACCCAGGTGGTTGATGCAGTTGACATGGTGGCCCAGGGCTGAGTAAAGGCAGGCCAGGATGTGCCGTTGATGGTGGAGCACAGGTGGCCAACGTGGAAAGGCTTGGCAATGCTGGGTGAGCTGTGGGATGAGTGGTGGAAAAAATAATGGTCAAGTTCAAGACTGGAAAAATGTTACTGATAAATGGCACAACCAGCTCCAAATTATCCCTTATGAGGTGCAAGAGCCCTGGGTTAGGGTACCATACTGAAAAATTTAGGGAAAACAACAAGCCTACTCTTCTTGTGGCATTACATTATCAGAAAAACACCAACCTTTTTTTTTTTTTTTTTTTTTTTTTTAGAACTAAACCTATGTGTAGGAGGCATAAGACTTACTCTACATGAAGCTACTAAACCTTTAAACCAACATGTGTTTTACTGAAAGGCATACTGTGTATTTATTTTGGTTTGGTACGTGGGTGAATATTTTCAGATTCTGGAGACTTATACGTGGTGTGTGTACTTGTCTCGTAACGAATAACAATGCCACACTTTTGCTGCATTGTCGGCTGTGGAAATAAGTCCACCCCAGTCTCTCCTTTTATGGTGTACCGAAGATCCCAAGTCGGGGAGAAGCACGAAAGAAATTAACTGCAGAAAGGAGAAAATTATGGTTAGCAAGGATTGCTCGTGCCAAGACCTCAAAGCCTGACATCTGGAAGGTCTGCGGGAAGCACTTTATAACAGGTAATTAAATCTTTTTACATAGTATGATCCATCAGTGAAGAAAGTAACACAGACGTCAAAGTTTTCCTTGTCTGCTTTGCCACAGGCCCTGATAATACAGTCCAGTATTATCATCTCTGTGCAAGATGGTGTCATTTATGTAAGGTTATTATTTCATGAACTTGGACAAGATATTACTGCAAGTATAATTATGTAATTCTGTTCACTGTAGCACCAACGTATACCTTCATGTAAAGAAAAAATACAAATGCTTTACCCAGAGTGTAAATGGTAGGGCATGTTTATTTATAATGATTTTTGTATCGGTTCAGGTGCTCCTGCTGACTTATATGACTTGGACAACCCAGACTGGGCACCAAACCTGAACCTGGGACATTCAAAATTTGTGTCTAATGCAACAAAGTCTATGAAGTCAATGGAGAGATATGAGCGTTTATCAAAGTGACGTGCACAAACAACTAGATTTGCTGCAGCTGATGGTTTATTAGAGTTGACAATACAACCAGGTGAGATATAAAGTGATACTTAACTGTCTATCTATCTATTGCCAGACACTTTAATCCCATACAGGGTGGCCACAAACAAATCGCCTCCACGTCGCCCTGTCCCCCACCATTTCACTGCCCTGCTCTCAACTCACACCCCCCTCTCTCATATATCTCTCCACTCCATCCCATTCTAGGCCTCCCCCTCCCCCTCTCACCCTCCACCTCCCTCACATACACTCTCATTAGTTTCTCACTCTCCATCCTCTCCACATGGCCAAACCACCTCAATGTGTTCCTCCAAATGCTTCCTATCACATCCACATCCACACCACAACCCTCCTTCACTTCCTCATTTGTCTGCCTGTGTGTCCCTGCAACTCAACATGCTCCTCTTAAATAACTCATTTCCACTGCTCTCACTCTTGACCTGTGTCCCTCCAACAACGTCCAGGCTTCACTTCCATGCGTTAGAGTTGGTATCACAATACTGTCATGTAGTAACTTTTTCACTTCCATGCTCAGTTCCCTGTTTCTTATCACTGCTTTCAAGGAACCAGCAACTTTTCATCCTTGTTGAACTCTTTCAAGTACTTCACCCTCCAAATTTCCATCCTTACTCATCACACTCCCCAAGTACTTAAACGTACTCACATTTTTCATTTCCTCACCATCCAACCTCTGCATACATTCACTGACTTCACTTCTCGCAAAGACCATCACTTTACTCTCCCCTACATTCAACGTTAGTTTCTGTTTCTTACATACTCTCCCAAACTCATCCACCAAGCCTTGCAGCTCCCATTCGTCTTCACTCAACAACACAGTATCATCTGCAAACAACAGTACAAGGAGTTTCCAAACACTACCCTCTCTCACTAGGGCCCCTCCAACATCCACTGCCCTACCCTGTATCTCTTTTATTACCCCATCCATGTACAGAGTAAACATCCATGGAGACATGACACATCCCTGTTTCAACCCAACCTTCAAACAGAAAAATTCACTCAGTTCACTATCAACATGCACTGTAGCCTTGGCACCATCATACATACTCTTCACAGCATTCAACAACTTCCCATCTACTCCATATATTTTTCATACTTTCCACAATCCTTGTCTATCCACCCTGTCATATGCTTTCTCGAAATCCATGAAAGCTGCATACTAATTCTTTCCCTTCTCTAGAAACTTTTCCACTAAAGATCTAAGAATGAATATCTGATCTACACAACTTCTTCCCTTCTTAAAGCCTCCCTGTTCTCCAACTAATTCCTCTGTTATTTCCCTGTCAGTAAGTATCGTACCATATACTTTTCCTATTACACTAAGAAGACAAATGCCCCTGTGATTACCACACACTTCTTTTTCTCCTTTCTCTTTGTACAAGGGAATAATTACACCTGACTTCCAATCCTCCGGGACTCTACCATCCTCCCAGGCCAATCTTACCATCTTACGTAACCATTCGACTACTGTCTCTCCCCTATGCTTCGGCATTTCACCAGACACTCCATCAATTCCTTGGGCTTTCCCCAATTTGACTTTCTTCGTTGCTTAACTGTGTTTTTGTATTGTCTACAGGTTACATCATGTACTGTAAATGCTTTGAGGGAAAAGGCGTTGTATACATGATATAAGTATGATTTTTATACAACACTGTAGGTATGGGTGCTGCTGTCCAGTCTGATGCTCCTGCCGTTGATGTGGGTGTGCCTGTTCCTGGTCATCTTGATGTGGGTGCTTCTTCTCCACCCCATCTAGGAGTTAACGATGCTTCTGCGTCAGGCAATACTGTAGATGATTATACACCTGGCTGTGATACTGGTGCTCATGCTCCAGGCTGCACTTGTGTTTTGGATATTTCTGCTGTTGGCCAAGAACTCCAGCAACAGTCAGCTACCAGTATGGCTGAAAGTGGATCACAAACTGAAGTTACATCTAACCATGTAGAATTATTACAGGATCAGCTTAACAGGTTAATTATGGACAAAGTGAAATTACAGGAAAAGCTGAGCAGAAAGGAAATGACGGAAGACTTTTTTCAAGGACATGATGAGAGAGTTAAATTTTATACTGGGTTGAATAGTTACTCTGATTTACAGAAATTGTTTCATTTTAAAAAACATTACATTACTGTAACTGGTAAGAGTGCCTTAACACCTTTTCAGCAGATGATGCTCACACTCATGAAACTGCATCATAATTTTCCACTCCAAGACTTGGCCATCAGATTTGATATTTCCACTAGCACTTCCTCAAAAATATTCCTCAAGTTACTGGACATTCTGTATGTCAGGATAAAATGGAATGTCAGATGGCCAACCCGAGAGGAGTTGCAGCTAACAATGCCAATGTGTTTCAGGGAACATTATGGGGAGAAGGTAGCGGTTATTATGGACTGTTTTGAAGTGTTTTTGGATCGGCCAACAAACTTACTGGCACAGGCTAAAACTTGGTCATCTTATAAGCACCATAATACTGTGAAATATTTAATTGGAATCTCTCCTCAAGGTTCTGTGTCATTTATATCCAAGGCATGGGGTGGTAGAACAAGTGACAAATACATTGCTGAAAACTGTGGTATCTTGGATCACATCTTGCCAGGTGATTTGGTAATGGCTGACAGAGGGTTTGATATAGCTGAGAGTGTAGGTCTTGTGCATGGATCACTTGTTATTCCAACATACATGAAAGGAAGGAGGCAACTGAGTATGAGTGAAGTGGTAGCAACCAGGAATATTGCTAATGTACGGATACATGTTGAGAGGGTGATTGGTCATGTACGTCAAAAGTATAAAATCCTGGGAGGACCCATACCTGTACATTATGTTATGAACTCAGACAGCCAAAAAATGACAACATCTGATAAGATAGCTGTTGTATGTTGTGCTCTTTGCAGTTTTTGTCCTTCAGTCATAACCTCTGATTGACCAGCTGTCCACCCAGATGAGTAGAGACATTTGTCTTATATTTTAAAATTGTTCCATTCATAATTACTTAAACCCACCCATCCCTATACCTCTTCCACAGCCTAGTTCAGTGGTCTGTGGCTATGGAAACCAACAAAAATATACTCTATACACAGGAGCTGTCTCCTCCTGTCTACTCCTTCTCCCTCTCATCCACTTCTTTTGTACTGTTAATCTGGTCATTACTATGTAATGGTCAGATAATCCACTCCCCCACCCTCTCCACATTCTTGCATCCATCACTTGTCTTCTCATTCGCCCATCCACACACACAATCAGTCACTGCCTTCCATTCTTCCAATACCTCACTCATTCTCCTCATCACTTGCCATGTATACCTGTGAATCATTTTGTGTCTAAAGAAGTTATTGGCAACGGCCAACCCCTTCCCAGCACAAATGTCCACCAAAGAACTTCAGGTACTTTGACATTACCTGAGAGAATATAGTTGTCTAGGGCTACTCAAGTAAAACAGCAGACATCCTTGGTCCTGCATGGGTTATGATGAAGTACTGTCTGGTAAGCACTGTCAGATAATATATGCATGTGTATTTAATAATTATTTGACAATAAATGTATCAAATGAAATAAAATCTTTTTGTACCAACATATTCTTTTTTGTAAGCATTAATACATCAGGAACTGTATGGATAGTAATATACAGTAGAAAACTTGCTAATAAAAATGTTTTTATTGGTAAGTATGTGAGCTGTGAATATCTATGTAAACATATCCTCTTCTCTCCATTTATGCTTTTCTTTCATGTACTGCTTTATACGAGTATTTTTCCTTTCCAAAATTTGTACAGAGGCTGATCACAGTTACAGTGGAATCATAGGTTGAACAGCAATTTGTGAGCGTTGTGTGAGAATTTTTGATTTTACAAGTTAGAACAAGAAGTTGTTGGTATATTTTCATGGGATTTTTTATTCTCATTATTCTTTGAGCATTTCATCTTTGAAAAGTAGCATCCTAAAAGCTCTAAAAGTGCAATGTTACTGAAAAATTTTGAGGCGTTACTCACCATAACATTCTGGAATTCTGTGTTTGGTTTTATTCTTTGTATATATATTTCTTTTGGATTCCACAAAATAAAATCACAATAGGAAGTCATGGTCACAAAAAGATGTGACTGAACTTGATAGTAATAAGGGTGACTCTCGCTCAGATGACATCCAAGATTTGGGTCATTTTTTAGACATGGATGTTCCAAAAGATTTCCCTCTACAAGGTTATAGGGACATTTGATTTCAATGCATCCTTTGCCACAACAGGTGCAGTTAACAATACCATCTGGTGAAGCTCCAATGTGAGGATGACTAGGACTTATAAACAAACCACAAGTATTTACAGTAAGGTTATGGTGACTTGTGCTCTGATGATGTATGTAGTTTTGTCTGGGAATGTTCTCATGATCTAAACCCCATTTGGTTGCTGGTACTCTCAACTTATTCTTGTTAGGATAACATATTTCTTGAATCAGAGATATAGAAGGTTTGTCTAATTGAGCTAAACATACCTTTTTCATATTTGAAGAGGTGATTCTTCCTGCCCTGTATTCAAACCACAACCTTGAGTTAGACTGTTGATGAGTTGCAGACTCCACCAGTGATACCTGTTCCTCAGTTATTACAACCTTCACTTGCAGAACTGATTTAATAAGTTCCTCAGTGTCACTGCTTATATCTTTTGTCATTTTTAAGCTTGGTTAGTGGTGCAGGCAGATCATTTGCTAGTCTTACAGCAGTTGGAATGAAAGATCTGTTAAAGGGCAATTTTACAGACAGCATAACACTTTAGGCACCACTATCACTAAATGATTTCATAAGATGGTATATTTCCTCCTCACTTGGCTCCATTTCACTGTAGCTCCTTTGCCTCTTACCACTGACCTCTTTTGATGTGCTGGCCAAAGAATCATCCAATATTCTTTTCTTTCGGGCTGAAGAGGTAAAGTCTGTGCTGGATACTTCTTCATTTAGTTTCCCCAGTGCCCGAGGAAGTAACCAATATGCCTTCTCTTGTGTCACAGTTTTCTTGCCTCTGATGCGTACTGCAGCTTCAATATAGGAAAGAATGGCTGCTACATGAGAGCAAGTTCCACCTGAAATACATTCAAGAATTATGTCAGAAATGCTAGTGGTAGGTGGGGGAGCTCACCATCCACTCACTCAATGCTGCAGTAAAAAAAAGTGGGAGTTAAGGGGAGAGAGCTTCTGGGGTTGGTGATAATTGGAGAAAAAAAAAAAAAAAAAAAAAAAAAAAAAAAAAAGTATAGAGCAGGGTAATGTGTTAATAAGTAGTAGTGTGAGTGTGAAGGTGGGGAAGTAAGAAAAGGTGGTGTAAAGTTAATTTCTGGGAGTAGTGAGGGAGGACAAGTGCCATCAGACTGCTGTTTCAGGTTTGTCAAAAGACTAAAGTTGTAATGGAGTGAAGAGGAGGCATCTGTGAATTAATGTGGGTGGATGGGGGGGAGGTGGTGTGGTATAATGTGTAACCAATAATATGGGAGTTTGGGAGAAAAAACTTGTGGGGGAAGTGAGAATTGAAATGGAGTGTGGGGGTGGTACGTTAGAAATGCACTTTTGGCTGACTGTGAGCTGGAGAAATGGGTGCATGTAGAGGTAGGGAAATGTGCTAAAAGGTGATGAATGGGAATAAAAGGGAGAAATGAATGGGTGGATAAGGTAACTGGAAAAGTGAGGTGGCTGGCTTGGTGTTGTGTGTGGTGATTTTGGGTTCGGGGTTTTCAAGACCTGGATTTATGGTGGGTGGAAGGTGCTGTAAGATTAATGAACAGGAGTGTAGAGCTGAAGAAAGTGTACCAGGAAAGGAAAAGAATGGTAGATGAAGAGAAGGTTATGTTGGGGTTACAGGGGATTGTGTGTGTGTTGTGGGAGTGGTGAGCTTGAAAAAGCCTTTTTTATTTTTTAGACCTGTGGCAGGGTGTTGGCTGCTTGTAGTGGTGGGAGAATAGGTAGAATGGGTAGCAATAAAGGTAAAAAGGATTAGAAAAGGTGGAAGAGTGCAGTAGGATGAGTATTTGGCTGAAATGGGGTAGAATGGGTACTGTCAATTCATGGGTTCGGGTTATTGGCAGGAAACTAAAGTTGTTGTGGTGGGGGACAGAAGCATTTGTAAATATTGTTGAATGAATGGAGGGGTGGGACAGGTGGTGGTGCACCCAAAAAGGTGATAGTTGAGGGGAAGGATGTGTAACTGTTGTGGAGAATTGGATTTTGTGTTCAGAAATGCCAACTACTGTAAGATAAGAATCATGAATATAAAAACAAATACTGAACTACTGTCTAATAACTATAGAAACCACATAATAATATTGTTTGTGTTTTGATATGAATAATATCCAATCAAAAATAATCTTCACCTTGATCAGCTTTGCAGTCACAGTGTGCTGTTACTACCTCACCATCATGTGTAGCAATAATCCATGAATGCATTGTAGCACCAACAGATTGTGAATGTAGAACCTGAAATAATCATCATGTATTAGAAAAGAAGTAATTATGTTGTGGGCATTAACCATTCTCACTATGATGACACTCTCCTATCACATACTGTGTTTATAAAGGACAGGTAGGGCCCTCATGACTGAAGCACTATTCTACTGGTTGCATCATTTAAGTAAAGCCAACATATCCTGGCTTCCAAGAATATGAACACCAGATGTTTATGTTACTGCTGGTTTCATCATTTAAGTTTCGTTTCATTTTCGTTTCGTTTTTAAAGGCTCCAACATGCTTGCATGTGTCGGCCTTGGTCACCTAATGGCGGCTCTCCACGCTGCACGATCCATTGCAGCCTCCCTGTTCAGTCCTTTAACCCTAAGGTCACACTTAATGACCTCGTCCCATGTCTTTCTCGGTCTACCCCTCACAACCCCACCCCCAATATTAACACTTCTCACCTCCCTCACCCAATTATCATCCCCCATCCTCTCCACATGTCCAAACCACCTCAATCTACCTCTCCTCATCACAACACCAATACACTCCAGTCCCATCCTACCTCTCAACTCTTCCACTGTAAACCTAGCCCCTCCAGGCCTTGGACGCAGGGACGCACTGCACATCCACCTAATCATTGTCATTTCTGTACGTCTGAGCCGGCGAATGTCTTCCTCCTTCACTGCCCAGGTCTCACTGCCATACAGCATTACACTCCTAACACATGCTGCATACAAAGACCCCTTAGCACGTAGGGAGAGCCCTCTCAATGTCAGGAGAGGCAAGAGCTCCCTGAACTTCTTCCAACCACTTCTCAGCCTAGCCACAGAGCTAGCTCCAGCCCCACCTCCAGCACACAACATGTCTCCCAAATAACAAAACTCTTCCACACACTCAAGAGATTCACCAGCAAGTTCAATCCTTTCACGTCTGACGATCTCCACCTGCTCACCCCGGCACACCGTACACATAAAATAAGCATTATCTCGCAGTCTACCTCTGATACCACTACATCTCTTATGCACCCATTTATCACACACACCGCACAAGATGGAATTACTTCCCACGCCCTTGTGGCAAACTGCACATGGCCACTCTCCCTCGTCTTTGACAGTATCGCCACCAACCCTAGATATCATCACTTTTGTTTTATCTGCATTTACCCTTAAACCCTTTTGCCCCAAACCATCTCTCCACTTCCTAAACCTTTCCTCCGCCTCCCTTTCATTCTCTGCAATCAACACCAAATCATCAGAATACAACAACTCCCACGGGAGTCCGTTTCTAAAGTCACGTGAAAGGGCTTCAAGTACCATGATAAACAACATGGGACTTAAGACTGACCCATGATGCACACCAACATTCACGGAAAACTCATCACTCAAATCTCCATTCACTCTCACCTGGGTGTGAGCACCCACATACATGGCCATAACCACCCTAATCAGCCACTCCTCCAAGCCAAGCTTTCTCATTGCCCACTTCACCACCTCTCTAGGGACTCTGTCAAGGGCCTTTTCCAAATCAACAAAAACAAAATAAAGATCCCTTCTCCTACCAATATATTTTTCCTGAAGCTGTCGAACAATGAATATGGCATCAGTGGTCCCCCTACCTGGCATAAACCCAAACTGCATCTCATCAATATTCACTCTTTCTCTAATCATACCTTCTAAAACTCTCTCCATTACCTTCATTATCTGATCTAAAAGCTTTATACCTCTATAATTTCCTCTTTCCAGGGCATCACCCTTCCCTTTATACACATTTACAATTACACTCTTCAGCCAATCATCTGGGACAACACACTCATAAATAATCCTATTTATCAGGTCAGTGACCAAACTCACCCCTATATTGCCTGAGGCCTTCAACATTTCGGCAGTCAACCCAGACACACTTGCTGCCTTCCCCACCCTCATCCTGCCTATTGCCTCACTCACAGTAGCAGTATCAATCAAAGGCCAAGGGCCAGACACTGGATCTGCTGGCTCCAAACCTTCCCTGTCCCAGTCAAACTCCTCATTCAACAACCGGTTATAATGCTCTCTCCATGCATCTTTAATATCCTCACTGTTCACCACTACTCTTCCTTCATCATTCTTCACACACTGCTCACCTATGATATCCCGATTATCCCTCTTCACCTGACCTGCCACCCTAAATATATTTTTCCTTTCCCCATGATTTAGGTTATCAAGTAATTGTCTCTGTGACTCAGACTTTGCCCTGTATACCTCTCTCCTAGCCCTACGCTTGGCAGCCAAATATTCCTCTTTGCTACCACCCTTCTTCCATTCCCGGAAAAGCCTTCTTTTCTCCTTAATTGCAGCTTCTACACCCTCATCCCACCACCAAGTTACTTTATGTCTTGGTGGTCCTCTTGTCCAGCCGCATGTTACATCAGTAACTCTCAAGAAATTGTTCTTGAGGGCTCTGTACTGTTCATTAACGTCTCTGTCTACAGCTCCCTGTTCAACCAGCACTCTCCTCAACTCGCTATAGAAGACATCCCTTACTACTTGGTTTTTCAGCTTCCATATTTTCCTCCTAGGTACATAAGTCCTCTTTTTCATCACTTTTTCTTTAAGCACCATATCACAAATCAATAGTTTGTGCTGCTGCACACACTCCTCACTTCCTATACCTTTAACATCCCTCACTAACCTCCTATCGGCCCTCCTAACCAGAAAATAATCTATCTATCTGCTATTTCCCCAGACTCATATGAATTGAACCCTGCCTAACCTCGAATGACCTAATCCAACTTAAATCAACCCAAACTAATCTAGCTTAACCTCACCTAACCCAGTCTAATTGTATTTAACCTCACAATCTCACGTAACCTCCCCATACTTAACATAACCTATTTTGAAGCAGCCTAACTGCATCTAACCCTACCTAATCCTACCCAGTCTCACTTAACCATACCATACCCGACCTAACCCAACCAGTCAAGCCTAAAATGACCTAATCCAACCAAACCTAACCCAGCCTAACCCAACCAAATAAAATCCAACCCAAAACCTATCAAAAACGACGTATTCTAAAGCAATCTAACCTAATCCGTCTATATCTTGTCGAACTGAAGCCAACCCAACCAAAAATTACCTAATCAGACCAAACCCTGCCCAAAGTGACCTAACCTAACTTTCGATCGGCTATAAATTCGCCAAGAAATTTTGCTGCCTGAAAGGCTACGGATGTCACATTCCAAGTTTCGCCTGTTCTGTGTACAGTACACGTATAACTTTGTGTTCTTACCTAATTGTATCTTTACAGGAATGAGTCAAGCTCGTACTGTCCCGTGTCTTAAACCATATTTATCGTGCATATCCTTAAATTTGTGAATTGTTTTGGCACACACTATTTCATTCGGTAGTGCATTCCATTGATCAATTGCTCTGTTTGGGAAACTGAATTTCCTTACGTCTTTATCACCTCTCTTCTTATGCAGTTTTTTGCAGTGTCCTCTTGCTGATGCTTCTCCATATGTTAAGTAATCATTTATGTCTATTTTCTCCTTTCCAGATATGCACTTATATAGCATTATCATGTCACCTCTTTTCCTTCTCTCCTGTAGTGTTGGTAGGTTCAGTTTATTTAGTCTTTCTTCGTAGCTTAGTGTGTGTGTGTGTGTGTGTGTGTGTGTGTGTGTGTGTGTGTGTGTGTGTGTGTGTGTGTGTGTGTGTGTGTGTGTGCGTGCGTGCGTGCGTGCGTGCGTGTGTGCGTGCGTGCGTGCGCGAGCGCGCGTTTATTTAGGGGCGTGTAACATGTGCACTGTAAGGAAATATTTTTACTCTCTCTCTCTCTCTTGTGTGTACGTGTGGCTGTGTGTATGGAGACATGGCTGTGTCTAAGCTGGATGTTCATGTGTGTAAGTGCAGGGATGGCGTATGTTCTTGAAGGCGTGGCTGTGCAGAGCTGTGGCTGTGTGTCTGGAGGTGTATATTGAGAGTATACTGTAGAGCCGTGGTGGGGTATAACAGGACGGGCCGGATAATTTGTATGATTGTTAAATTAACTTATTTGCTCAATGATGAAAAGAACAAAGATTACATAAGGGTTAAGTGTCTTTATTAAGGGAGAAGTATTGAGTAGGGCAGATAATTGTGTTAAAGAGTGGTATTAATTCTGCATAAATATACTGAAGTAACTTGAGGTGAAGTGATACTAGAATAAAATGTTACAGTGATTAATGTTCTAGTAGTGACAACGCTATAGTGATATGATGGTATGCTAGAGTATTATCCTTAGTATTAGTCTAAGTGTAGGAGAATATTACTTTTAGTATTATCTTTGTGTGAGAGAATGGGAGTATGGATGGGGTATATGTGCAGGAGTAGGTGAGAATGAGAGGGCAAAGGAAGGAGTATGTATAGTTGTGAGTAAAAGATGGAAGAGGAGCATAAGACAGTATGGATCAGTTGGGTCAAGGATTGTGTGGGTAAAGTTGAAAGTTGGAATACAAATGTGGGCGATTGTGTGTGTGTATGCACCAACGCAAGATCGTGCTAGAAGAGTGAGAGAAGAGTTCTGGACAAATGTGGAAGTGTGCATGGAAAAGTTTGGAAGGAATGAGAGAGTGTTTTTGATTGGTGATATGAATGGTAAAGTTGGGAATGTGAAGGTGGATGGAATAGTTGGTGAGTGGGGTGTGCCTGCTGAGATAGATGAGAATGGGAGTGCATTAGTGGACATTTGTGCTGGGAGGGGGTTGGTGATAGCCAATACCCTCTTCAGGCATAGAATGATCCACAGGTATACAAGGCGAGTGATGAGAAGGGTGGGTGGTGAACTGAATGAAAGGAAGGCAATGATTGATTATGTGTGTGTGGATGAAAGGATGTGAAGATGTGTAAAGGATGCAAGAGTGTATAGAGGTTGGGGGGGTGGACTTTCTGACCACTACTTGGTGGTGGCCAGAATTAGAATGCAAGTAAGATGGAGGAATAGAAGAAGGGAAAGACGAGAGGAAGAAGTAGTTGCAAGGAGAGTGGAAAGGTTACAATAGGATGAGAAAAAGGCAGAGTATAAGAGAGAAGTGGAGGAACGATTGGGCAAATATGAATTGGAGCAGATGGGAGACGTGGAAGGTGTGTGTAAGATATTTACAGAAGAAATATGTGCAGCATGCGATGTGGTGTGTGGAAGGAAGAGAAGACGGAGGGGGGTGCAAGGAACAGCGTGGTGGACTGAAGAGGTGAAACAGGCTGTGGCACAAAAGAAGAAAGCATACAATGAATGGATGAGAAATAGGGGCATGGAAGAAGTTGAGAGGAGGAAGAGAGAGTTATATGTAGAAAGAAAGAGAGAGGTGAAAAGATTAGTAAGAGAGAGTAAGAAGAGAGTGGATGAGGAATTTGGAAGGAATTTGAGTGTAAAGTGGAGGGACTGTAAGAAAATGTTCTGGAGAGAAGTGAAAAGAGTAAGACAGGGTGGAAGTGAAGTTAGCAGGGGAGTGAAAGATAAAAATGGTACATTACTAGTGGAGAAGAGAGAAAAAGTGAGCAGATGGAGAGAACACTTTAAGGAATTGTTGAACGTAGAGGATGGAAGTAATGCGAGTATAAGCGGCTGGGGAATGGCTGGGAGGAGGGAGGTGAGAAGACAGGAAGAAATCAGTAGGACAGAAGTTGTGGAAGCAATGAAGAAAGTTAAATCAGGGAATGCCCCAGCAATTGATGGAGTGTGTGGTGAAATGCTGAAGCATGGGGGAGAGATAGTAGTAGAATGGATGTGGAAGATGTGCAGTTTGGCCTGGGAGGAAGGTAGAGTCCCGGAGGATTGGAAGTCAGGTATAATTATCCCCTTGTACAAAGGAAAAGGGGAAAAAGAAGTGTGTGGTAATCATAGGGGCATTTGTCTTCTTAGTATAATAGGAAAAGTGTACGGTAGGATACTTATAGACAGAGTTAGAGAAAGAACAGAGAAATTAGTTGGAGAAGAACAGGGAGGCTTTAGGAAGGGAAGAGGTTGTGTAGATCAGATATTCATTCTTAGATCTTTAGTGGAAAAGTTTCTAGAGAAGGGAAAGAAGTTGTATGCATCTTTCATGGATTTGGAGAAAGCATATGACAGGGTGGATAGACAAAGATTGTGGAAAGTGTTAAGAATATATGCAGTAGATGGGAAGTTGTTGAATGCTGTGAAGAGTATGTACGATGGTGCGAAGGCTGCAGTGCGTGTGGAAGGTGAACTAAGTGAATTTTTCTCTTTGAAAGTTGGTTTGAAACAGGGATGTGTCATGTCTCCATGGTTGTTCAATCTGTACATGGATGGGGTAATAAAAGAGGTACAAGGTAAGATAGTGGATGTTGGAGTGGCCCTGGTGAGAGAGGATAGTGTTTGGAAACTCCCTGTACTGTTGTTTGCAGACACCTTAAACCTCTTTAGTTATACTTTTCAAGTAGTGCCCAATTCTCTTGCTGTATGGGGCTACTCTTGGATCAGCATTATTAAATTCTTTAGGCAACTTACCTCACTCCAGTTACCTCCATATTCACTTACCTTAGGCCTTTGCCGGTTCCACCTTTATATTTTGTAGTTTCCCAACCTCCCGTCACCCATCAAAGAAATACCAGTACTATATTACAATAGACCAGCTGGCCCACGCTAGTCAGCTCCTACACAAGTGTGACTAAATAAAAGAAAGTCATAATCCCACTGGCTGGGGAAGCACCCAGGCACCTTTCTTACCAGTTTATTTCTGTGTCGTGGTAGGTGGTGGCGACTATCATCCACTCACTTGATGTCTTGCTGCCTACTTCCTCCATAGCCTTTATCATTCTTTTCTGTGCCTGTCCTCCTCTCTTCCTATTTCTCCCATCTTTCCTGTCACTTCTTATTGCTTTTCTTTCCTTTACAGGTGGCTTTACATTGAGTGACAAGCCAAATGAATTCCTGTAAGCCAAGAAACCATTTACAATGCTGGGTGGTAACCATATAACCAAACCAAACATGCTCCCTACATGTCAACAAGTGGGTTGGTGGAGGGTTAGTGCCCCTCCCTGGAAAACAAATAACTCAAAGTCAAATAGCCACCCCTTACGGGATTATGGCGTCTGTATATACATATCAATATTCCCTTGTTTATGATCACCAACAAACTGTCACCATTCATACAGCAGTAAGAGAAGAGTTGTGTAAGGTCAGCAAAACACATCACTAGGACTCAGGTGCTAAAATGCCTCCTGTGCTAAACACCACTGTCCACTACTAACGAAGGCTCTCTCATTTACCTGATCAATTATCCTGTATTCTTGTCTACAGGAGCATTAAGTGCTCAGCAGCAGATCGCCATCCTCCTTTCAGGGGATGCTGACCACCAGTCCCCTGAGTTCATATCTAGCTGAGTGAAGTGAAAACAATACATGAAGTTAAATGCTGAAGGATTTAATCACTCAATTCAAAATAATGATGCCATCCTTTTTCTGAAGGAATCCCCAAACTGAGGTGAGCCATGCTACTGTACACATGGCTTGTATTCTCATCAATTAAGCAAGCTCCCTAGCCCTTAGCTAGTTATTTTTGGATACAGCGGGGTAATAGGATTATGTACATTTTTTAGGAAGAGTATGGTGATAGTATTATTTATTTATTCATTCATTCATTCATTCATCATCCAATCCTACATTGCACCATGAGTATTAGAATGATTGAAATAACGTACAAAAGAACAGATCCTCATCCTGCCCTAAGGTGGGAAAGGAGGTCCGGATGATGATGATGATGATGACAAAAGGCCAGCATGGGGTAATAAGAAAAATAAATTACTTGGGAAGAGGTGTTAGGGAGCTGCTTTGACTGACAAGAATACAGGCCATGATTTATAAAGCTGGCTAAGCACTGAGTCAAGAGAAGAATATAACAGAGGATAACTGAAGAAGGTTGGCAGACAAAAGCACATACACACAGAATATGACACCGACAGAACACAGCACATAAAGAACATGAAAGTGTAGCTACAAAAACCTGGAAGAACAAAGAACGTAACTATGAACATACAAATTTAACTGCAAAAGACTGTGTAAGCTGGAAGCAGGGCAATGAAATGGCAGGGGGACAGGGGGACATGGAGGCGATTTGTTTGTGGCCACCCCTTACAGGATTAAGGTGTCTGGCAATAGATAAATAGACAGACAACAACAAACATGCATATGAAGGGAAAATTTAAGGTAGGTTGGTCAATGCTAGGCTGCTCCTGTAAGTAACTAATCTATAAGCGTAAGATGTTAATAGAAAAGAAAACTGTCACACGAGTGGATGGCACAACCTACAAGAGGCCACATTATAAGCTGTGTGGCAGGCACTGTAGCTCCATTTTGTTAGTGATTTATCTTCCTTTTTGCAACTCAGTATTCTCCTGCATCTTTTTCTTCATTATTATTTGCATAAAGGGGAAGAGGGAGGGGGAGGCCAAGGATGAGATGGAGGAATGGAGTGGAGAGGTATATGAGAGAGGGGGGTGTGAGCTGGGAGCAGGACAGTGAAATGGAGGGGGACAGGGCGACATGGAGGCGATTTGTTTGTAGCCACCCCTTACAGGACTCGGGCGTCTGGCAATAAATAGATAGATAAGCAGACAAAGAGACAGACTGACAAATGAGGAAGTAAAGGAGCATTGTGGTGTTGATGTGGTTCAACATACTTGCCATTCTATTAATCAGAACATTCTGTATGACTTAAGGTTTTACAGTGGAAAATATTCATGAAATACATAAACCATCTCTCTTCAGCTGCTGTGTCTGGCCTTTAAGTAAACAGTATATTTAGGTGAAGTAAATATGGAGGCTAAGGGACTGACAAGAGATCAAGCTGGCTGGATGAATTTTGTGCGGAGAAGCACATGACCAGGGATTTGGAACCCCTTTTAAAGTGGCAGCGTCCGGACTGACTCTATTGGATAAGTACACGTGAAGCTACAGAACGTGGTGAAATTTTTTGGCCTATCAGATGAAGCTGGGATTCTGTAAACTTGAATGGTGAGTGAATGGAAGTGTGTCCCATTGAACTGGGCAGACTCTGGCTGTCTGGACGCTGCTACTCCTCACCCCACCCTAGGGTGGGATAGGAGGTCTGGATGATGATGATGATAATGATGATGATGAAATATGGAGGAATAAAGAAGGTAATAACTTATACCATTATTTAGCAAATGAAAATATTAAAATAATAAATCAAAAAATATATAATAAAACAGGTACTGATGCTGATGAATTAAAATGTGATGAACAGAAATAAATGCTGCATCACAATGGGCATGACCTCAGTGGTAGATGTTATACAACTCATGAAACAAGTCTTCACATTTCAGAGTACTGAATGGTGGATAAATAAATGTGAAGGCCAACAACCCATACACCTAACTGATTTTTATTCCTACTTGACTATTTTCTTACTTAATTTCACTATGCTACCCACATGCCTGTGCTGGAGAATAGGGATGGGAAGACGATTATATGTAAGGTGAATTTCCCCATACATAAAACTTCCTTTGGATGATTTAGAGAATGTACAAAGCAGTTTGCCACATTTATGTAAATGAATATGCTGAAAATACACCAGTAATCATAACACCAGCAGACAAAAACTATGGGATGCATCTGTTAACCTAAAGCCATAAGACTGTGCAAACAAGACAATGAAAAACTACATCTTAAGACTCTTACCTTCTCCAGTCATATTTTCTGATGAGTCTCGTCGATGGCCATTAGGTCTGTTTGGTGGATAATTCTGCTATGTATTCTCAGGCGTTGTTACCTGTGAGGTGGAGAAAGTAAAGGCATAATGAGATTCATAACATATCATATCATTTATAGAGGTTCCAGCATGCTTGCATAATTGGCCTTGATCACCTATTGGCAGCTCTCCATGCTGCTTGATCTCTGGCAGCCTTCCTGTTCAGTCCCTTATCCCTGAGGTCACACTATGACCCTGTCCCAGGTCTTTTTCAGTCTGCCTCTCGCAACCCTACCCTCGACGTTCATTTTTCTTACTTTTCGCACCAAACTGTCATTCTCCATCCCCTCCACAAGCCCTTATCATCTCAGTCTACCCCTCCTCATCACAACACCAATACATCTCTAGTCCCATTCTTCCTCTAAATACTTTAGTTGTAAACCTAGCCCCCCCATGCCTTGCGTTCAAGGATGCACTACACATCCATCTAACCATTGTCAGTTCTATATGTTTGAGCCAACACATACAGCATCCTCTTCCTTTACTGCCCAGGTTTCACTACCATACAGCATTACATTCCTAACACATGTCGCCTACAAAGATCCCTTAGCATGGAAGGAGAGCCCTCTCAATGTCAGGAGAGGCAACAGCTCCCTGAACTTCTTCCAACCACTCCTTACTCTGGCCAAAGAGATGCTCCAGCCTCACCTCCAGTACATAACATGTCTCCCAAATTAATAATAATAATAATAATAATAATAATAATACAGTAATAATCTGGTCTTTTGTTTCTCAAAAGCACCAGTCCTTCCATAGGGAATTCTCTAGCTCTGGAAACACGTATACATTATTTTTACAGTTACAAGAATTGTGACATCTCTCATATACAATACAAACTTCATCAGTAAAAAAAAAAAAAAAAAAAAAAAGAAGAAGAGGAAAAGAAAGGGGCAATAATTAAACCCAACAATCATCTGTCATAATACCTCTCTTCAGGATGTAGCATTTTTAAAAAAGAAAGGCTTTTAGCTGTCTCTTAAAGGATTCAGCAGAAGAGAGTTGTCATATGGACAATGGCAATCTATTATATAATCCAGGGGCTCTATACACAAAAGAACGATCAGAGAAAGATGACTGGTGGATGGCTCCTGGCTCATCAAGACGCAAGGAATCATCTTCACTGGGTAACATCACACTCAGTGTGCCGATGGGAGTTTTAACGATTCAGCATGATACTTCAGTTCACCAAACTTAAGAACTTTGAATGTAATAAGACACAGTTTAAATTCAAATCTAACCTTTACTGATAACCAATGCAACTCATTTAGGAACAGGGTTGTTGAGGTTCTCGGGGGGAGACCAAAGATAAGCCGTGCTGCCCTGTTCAACACAGACTGAAATTTTTGGTCTTTTTGGAAGACCAACCCACAGTGAATTACAATAATCAACACGAGACAAGACCACAGCATGGACCAATGTTAAGAGGCACCGTCTATTCAGGAATTTTCTCACAGAGTACAGATTTCTGATATGCAAGTTACACCCTCTGACAACTTGATTAATATGTTCTTGGCAATTTAACTTTGAATTAAAATAAACACCCAGATTTAAAAAACAACTGATTGGATGAAGCTGTGACATGCCAATGTTCAAAACCAGGGCATTGTCAGTGTCAGCACCCCTTCTGTTTCCTCTGATGATGATGATCTCAGTTTTACCATCATTCAGCTTCAGTTTCCTCTTAGCCATCCAAATCTTAATATCAGACATTAGAGATTCAAGCTTTGTCTTAGTATTCTTGATATTTGACATCTTAACATAGAGCTGGGTGTCATCAGCATAAAAATGACAGGACACATCATGAGCATCAAGTAGAGACGATAAACTACTTGTGTAGATAGTAAATAGAATTGGGCCCAAAACTCATCATTGAGGGACTCCAAATAGAAGGGGAGCAGAATCAGAACTAGCGTAATCAACATCCACCCTCTGAAATCTGTCCGACAGATACGACTTGAGGAGCAAAAGGGAACTATCACGAACAATATAAAAATACAGATCGTCCAACAACAGTTTATGATCTACTGTATCAAAAGCTGCAGACAGATCCAACAGAACTAGGAGAGAGGACATCCCACTACAAGTGTTTGCCACTAAGTCACACTGAATCCTTATTAGTGCAGTTTCAGTTGAATAGTATTTTCTGTATGCTGATTGAACAACAGGAACAACTCTGTTGCGTTCCAGTAGTGGTACGAGTTGATCGAGTATGGCCCGCTCAATAATCTTGGATAAAAAAGACAGGTTAGAGACGGGACGATAATTTGTTATGCTCTCGACATCAAGGCCAGGTTTCTTAATTAGGGGCCTAAGCAAAGCACTTTTCTCAGACTGCACAAAATTACTTTCTAAGAAGCATCTATTTATTATGTTGCAGATAAAGTCTGCAGCGTGCTCATATACATCAGGCAGTTGTGACATGTTACATGGATCGAATGAGGAAAATGTTTTATTAAGTTCTCTGATGTAACATTTGACTTTGTTTACATCCAGCGAAGGAAATGTTGAAAGCAAATGATCCCTGGTGCACCATGGCTGGAAGTCAACTGAGTATGCTTCACTAGGAGAACTTCTGTCTAAATCACTTCTTATGCAAGATATCTTACTTGTAAAAAATAAAGCAAAATCAGGAGCCAATTGGGTATCAGATACAGAAGTTGGTTTAACAATTACATTCCTCCGACCAACCAAACTGTTCACAACTGCAGACAGTTTTTTTTTATCACCACCACATGAATCAACTTTATTTTGATAATACCTAGCCTTTTGGGCTTTTTCAGTGTGAATGACTGCTCTTCTCGCAAAAAAATAACGCAAACGAGTTACTTCGGTCCGCTGCAAGTGCCACTCACGTTCTGCCCTTCTACGTTGTCTCCGCAAGGAATTAATGGATGGACCATACCACAGAGAATCATCACGTACAGTGACTGTTATTACTACCTCGGGACAATAATGGTCAAAAATTGACCTAAGCTCGTTGTTGTAAATATCAACCAACTCATCAGAAGAAAGACTGGAAGGATCAATGGAGTTTAAACGTTGATCTATTTCAAGACACATCAACTGGCGGTCAACATTCCTGTAATTTCTGAACCTGATGACCTTTTTATATGAAGGGGATTTTGGGACATCAAAACTAAGAGTGATCAGAGCATGATCAGAGATGAGGGGGTCAAATGAGACAACCTCCACATCTGATACGCACCTGCAACCAACAGGGGACAAGATCAAGTCAAGGACATGTCCTGAGACATGAGTTGGATTACTCACATGATTGAAAAAATTGTTCTGGGTGATCAACTCAAGGAATTCTGAAGAAAATGGTTTTGACTCTGGACTGTCAACCCAATAATTGAAATCACCACAAACAAGAAGTCCTCCAGGTTTAAGAGAAAACCCTTCAAGAAACTGCCCAAACTCCTCCATAAAACCTCGATCTCTGCCCGGATGACCTGGTCGATAGACAATTGCAATTCTAATGGTGTTCTGATGGAAATTTATTAATACTTCCATAAATTCAAATGAAGATGGGGTCAGGTCTGAGTCAATGAGAGAGACGCTGCAAGTGCTGCTGAGTAGATGAGTGCCACGCCTCCTCCCAGATAGTCAGCAGCAGACCTGGGAATACTAATTATAGAATGTGTCTCAGGCAAAGCATTACGAACAATATCGATATCAGACTCATACAACCAGGTTTCAGTCAAGCACAAAATGTCACGCGCTGATTTAGAGTTTCATCAATATAGTCTATCTTATTACGGATAGAACGAATATTTAAAAGACCCATCCTTAACTGGTTCAAGAGGGACGTAGTCAGTTTTTTGAATGGTCAAATTGGTGTTTTCAATCAATCTATTCCTATGAGAAATCATGATTGGACAGTCTCTACTTGATGCAAAATGAGCAACCAACTGTGAATTTGAATTAGCATCTTGATGTCTTAAAGAAGACCAGTTGATGCATTTGGGAGAATTTCTGTTACTACAATCCTTAGATTTATGGGTTCCAGCACAAAAGACACACTTAGGTTCATCATTTTTCCTAGAACATCTCTCAAATGCATGACCAAAGCCTTGACAATGATGACACTGTGTAACCCAGAATCTATCGAAAGTGCGGCATCTTGTAAGATCCACATAGATGTAACTGCCCTGTTCTACAATGGAGGATCTCACCTCTGGTGACATCTTCAAGACAGCAGTTTTGGTGTCATTCCTTGTTCTTGTGAAGAAAAATTTGAGGGTACAACCCCAATCAACGAGCATCTTAATTTTACTGTTTTTTTTTCAGAATGTTTGGGATGATGTCAGAGTCACGCAAGGAAGAGGAAAGGCCTGTCACTGTCATTTTAGGCAACATTTTCTTTGGCTCTGATATGCAAAAAGTGCCCTCAGAGCCAAAATGATCACTCAGCACCCCAGTTGCCTCACCTTTGGCCTCAGCTGACAAAAACTTCATGACCAGCCCACCAGCCTTGGTCTTAAGACAGCTATCAACCGATACAAACACACAATTATATATCATGGGAAAAGTTAAACTTACATGAATGAAGTGCCTACCACTGTAGCAGTAAGGGTAAAAACACATGTAATATTATTATATTGGTACATCTTAATACAGACCTTCAACATTAATATGCAGACTAGACAATGACACACATAAATATGTCAATAATTACTTTCAAACACTAGCTGAAAGAATTTTTGGTCAAAGAAAAATTGCATTAACATTGCTAGTCTTTGAACAGCACCATATAGTACTGAATACATATAAAAAAAATAGTGTCTAACCTCAAACAAATTGCAATAAAAGGTTTCTCAGCGGAATATTGTTTATTGATATGTCCTCTATAACATAATAAAAAGTTTACCATGATTAACCTGGTGGAAAGTGGTTAACGGCAGCCATATTTAAAAATGGCCGCCAAATTTGGTCCCCTTCACTGAACTCTGGTTTTGTGGCTTTGGCTTATACAATTCCAAAAAAATCATAATTATTTCATCTTTATTACCATTTTAGATCATATTTCTCAGTTTTAATCTATCATTTCTTATAGTTCTGACCCTCTATGATATCTAGATATGCTATGATATCTGCCGTAAAGCTATTTTTATTCAATAATTAAGGGAAACTTTAATATTTTTAGTCAGTATATGTGTAATTTTGTCATCATTAGCTATCGTATATCTAGAACAACATATAAGGCCTCTATGTAAGGCTTATTAAAGTCATGGATAGGAGAATAAAAAATATATATAATAAACATTAGTACTGACATGCGTCCGACCAGTTCATTACCGAAAACCTTAAATTACCTGTAACACAGGTATATGTTGTCCGATTTGGATAATTCCTGTGTCCATACCTATGTTTTTGGGGTCGATCTATTCAATGAACATATCTGTTAGTCTCTATAATTATTATTTTGCCTTTAGATAGGGGTAGCTCTACCCTATTTCATTCTGTTAAGACCGAATTGTATTTAATATTTACTTTTAATGTATATCATATTTAGTATTATTTTATTTGTATGAATTCTTTTATATTTGTGCTTTGTAATTATTCCTATCAAAAGGTTTGCTTAATTAAAATACCAGTGATATATTTTCTTTCATTGTCAGGCTGTCTGAAATGAAGTAACCATGGACATGGAGAAGCATGCTTTGTGTGACAACAGACTGGATGGAGGTGAAGAAATATTTACCATTAGCCAAAAGGGGATTGATTCTATAAACAGAGCTTCTGCTGAACGTGGAAAAACTATTAACATTGAGATTGGTCAGAGTCTTCACAAGAAATGTAGACAACGTTGGGTCAACCCTAAATACATTGCACTTGACCGCAAAAAAACAATCCGTCACTGATGAAACACCTTCCTGTTCCCGTCGCTCTTCTGGTGTGTTCCAATTCAAGGAACAATGCATTTTCTGTGGTTCTGGTGTTAAGTATGATGGCAAAAAGAGAGGTTTTGAGGTTTCCCATGTAGAAACGCTGGAATTCAAGGATAGGTTGTTGACTGTGTGTGAAAAGATCCGGAATAATGATGAGTGGTCACAAATTGTTAAGGGTAGAATTATTTATGCAGTGGACCTTGTTTCAGAAGAAGCAATCTATCACAAATCATGCTACGTGAACTTTAAAACCAACAAGAACATTCCAATGGCATTTTCTTCTATGGAAGTAACAAAAAAAAGAAAAACTGGAAGGCCAGAGGATTTACAAAGAAAACAAGCATTTCTCAAGGTTGCTACTTAATGGAAAATGATGATGAGCAGCTCACTGATTCAGATCTTGTTAACAAAATGAAAGATGTACTCCACAATTCTACCTTGGAGCCTTACTCTGTACCTTATATGAAAACCAGATTGCAGGAACATTTCAAAGACCAAATAATTGTAACAGAAATTAATGGGAAACATAATGTTGTTACTTTCCTCAGCACTGCTAAAACGGTTTTACATGAGTTTTATTCACAGATGAGCTCTAAGGATGACTCAGATTCAGAAGCAGCTAGAATAATTGAAACTGCAGCTAAACTTATAAGAAGTGACATCAAATCAGTAGAAACAAGACCAGATTATTTTCCATCTAAAATTGACCTTGGAGAGGAGGCTGCTCTTGAATATATTCCTAAATCTTTGCAGATATTTCTTCAAAATATTTTTGCAGGTAAAGAAAATAATTTGAAAATTGCATCTATTGGCCAAGCAATTATGCAGGCAGCAAGACCCAGAGTCCTCTTAGCCCCCTTGCAGTTTGGACTGGCACAGGAGATGCATGACCAATTTGGATCAAGATTCATAATCGACTCTCTCAACAAACATGGCTTCTCTTGCTCTTACTCTGAGGTCCAGAAATTTGAAAGAAGTGCGAGTCTGGTACCTGGTGCTGGAACTTTTGCACCAGAGGAAGGAGAGTTTGTGCAATTTGTAGACGATAATGTCGACCATAATGTCAGAAGTCTTGATGGATTCGGTACCTTCCATGGTATGGGAATTATGGCAACGTTTACACCAGGGACAAAGAAATCATATCCAGTTCCAAGAATCAAAGTCCTTTCAGACGACATACTAAGGGCTGGATGGATTAACATAAAGTTTTTAGATTCCCAATGCCCTCACAATCCACCAATGACGTATAAGGAGCTAAATGGAAAAGAGATTCTAGATTCTAGTGCAAACATTGACATTCTGTGGGAAGTATCACTTGCTCTACGTCCATCTAGACCCTCCTGGTCCGGCATGATGCAGTCTGTCCACAAGGGAAGCTACCCAGGGCAATCAGCTTTTCTCTTTTCACCAATGATTGACATGGATCCTGGTAACCCAAACTGTGTGTACTCAACACTGTGTTACGTAAGTGATTTAGCCATTAAAAATAACATTACACCCATCTTGACATTTGACCAACCACTTTGGTATAAAGCCATGATTGTAGTTGAATCAGCACCAATTATCAGTTCCCTGAAATCCATCATCTTAAGACTTGGAGGGCACCACATGCAAATGAGCTTCCTGGGCTCTATAGGCCATCTGATGTTGGGATCTGGCCTACAAGAAGTTTTTGAGCTTGTATACGCAGAGAATACAGTTAACCACATGCTTAGTGGCAAGGCCATATCAAGAGCTATTCGTGCACACATGTTGGTTACTGCTGCTCTTAATGGTGTATTGCTTTCTAAAACCTATGACATTCCTGAGACATTTCATAGTGCGGGTATGGAATCAAACCTTACTCAACAGACACATTTTGAAAACAATGATCTGATGGAAGCACAGAAGTTACTCGAAGGTCTTCTGGAAGGCAGCATAGAATCAACGGATGTCTCATCGTCACAATGCTTTACAAGGATTGCCGAGAAAGTCAAGGAAATGAAGGATAATATGGGTGAACGGCGGACAGCTAGACTTTGGATTCAGTACCTAGATATGAATGGCATTCTTCAGCTCTTCATTAAGGCTGAGCACACAGGAAACTGGGAGTTACACTTGGATGCAACAAGGTAAATGCTACCATATTTTGCAGCAGCTGGTCATAACCTTTATGCAAAATCTGCCTATTTGTACTTACAGAAAATGGAAGCGCACCCATCTAGTCACCCTGATATATACAGAAAATTTATGGAAGGGTTTCATGTGGTCAGACGTAGCGATCGCTATTGGGCTGGCTTGTTAACAGATTTAGCAATAGAACATGTATTGATGCGAAGCATTACGACAACTGGAGGGTTAACACATGGAAGAGGGATGGATGAACTTCAGAGGACGGTGTGGACTTTAGCGATGCCAGCATCAGCAGAAATAAAATTCGCAATGCAAAAACTGACAGGCATTCGGTATAACACGAGTGACCAGCACCGAGAGGCCACCTCCACACGACGAAAGCGAGACTAAATGGACACTGTTAAAATTCTTTCCTTTCTTTCAAACATATGATCCATTTACAGAAGACCCATCCCTTCACAGGATTTCGAGTGGGGTCTCCGCAGATAAGAAGGTGAATGTTGATACAGCAAGAACGGTCGGAAGTAACATCATTGCCTCCATGGTTGGAAAAAAGGTTAATGAATTTAAATTTCAACGGAAAAACCAGGCTGTCACTCTTGGAACCAATATTCCTCTTGGTAATGAATCAGATGAAATTATCCAGACTGATCCACAACTTTTATTTCAAAGACTGTATTCTAGTCAATAATGAAACATCAGCTAAAGAGCAGGCTAAATACTTTGAATATGAACTCTGTGGCCATCCACCAGCATTATTTGATTCTTCAGGACTACCACGAGAGGCAAACAAACCTGCCTCAGCTGATGCAATATGGGAGCTGACTTGTGACGTTCAGCCACCCGATCCCAAATTTGAGGATGTGCAGTATGTGTTAGATGGAGGAGCACTATTACAGCGTATATCATGGCAAAGAGGTACCACATTTGAAGAGACACAGCCCAGTATTGTAGGTATGTCACATCCAGATACAGAAAAGCGTGCATCGTGTTTGATGGGTATGGAAATGGGGCCTCCATCAAAGATGCTACTCACCGCAGACGTGCAGGAGGTTGTGTTGGTGTTAATGTGTCATTCACCCCCAAAACAGTTGTGAAATTGAAAAAAGATGCTTTCCTGGCTAATAAAGAAAACAAACAAATGTTCACAAACTTGCAAGGAAAGGCCCTGGAGGAAGCAGGATGTAATGTTATCCACGCAAGAGAAGATGCAGATGTTTTAATTGTTAAAACCACCCTGAACTCTGCAACGAAAAAAGAAATTGTACTGATAGGCGATGATACTGATTTGTTGGTACTCCTCTGTTATCATGCTAATACTGATAGTCACAACATCTTCTTCAGACCAGAGCCAAAGGGAAATACCTAGAAGAGGAGGGTTTGGAATATTTTAGACAAAGAAAGCTTTAGGAGATGTCGTCTGTGCAAACATTCTCTTCGTCCATGCTATCTTAGGTTGTGATTCGACAAGCAGAGTTTATGGATTGGGTAAGGCTACAGCCCTAAAAAAGTTAATGAAAGATAAAGAATTCTGTCAACTGGCACGGGTGTTTGGTCAAGAAAGTGTGCACAGTAAGAAGGAAGTAACTGAGGCTGGAGAAAAAGCCTTAGTGTGTCCCTACAAAGGCAAACCTAATGAAAGCATAAATAATCTTCGTGTTAAGCGCTTTAGGGAGAAGGTAGCCAGGAGCTCAAAATATGTTGAAGCCAAATCATTGCCACCAACAAAAGCCGCAGCCAAATTCCACAGCCTTAGGGTTTTTTACCAAATTCAGGAATGGAGAGGTAGAAATGAGCTAAATGCTGAAGAGTGGGGTTGGAAGCTAAAAGATGACAAATTGCAGCCTGTTATGACTGACCTGCCAGCAGGCCCTTCCAATTTATTAGCAATGATTAAGTGTAACTGTACAACTGGGAGCAATACAGTGAGATGTAACTGCAAGAAACATGGCATCGACTGTTCATATTTATGTGGTGACTGCAGAGGCCTCCATTGCACCAATTCAACACAGCCTGATATTGAGGAAAGTGAACTTATTAGTGATTAGTTCTGTAGGAGTGTGTTTTGGATAACTAACAATTATCATGCTGTAAAAGAATATCTTTTCTTTTTATTTTATATGCAATTCGGTACGGTAATAAGAAGTCTTTCATTGCATTTAAGGAATTTACGGTTGAATATATGAATGCACCAACTCAGTGTATATACAAATGCACCAACTCCGTTCTTAATCAAAACAGAGGCTTTAAAATGTGTTCATTGAATAGGTCGACCCCAAAAACATAGGTATGGACACAGGAATTATCCAAATCGGACAACATATACCTGTGTTACAGGTAATTTAAGGTTTTCGGTAATGAACTGGCCGGACGCATGTCAGTACTAATGTTTATTATATATATTTTTTATTCTCCTATCCATGACTTTAATAAGCCTTACATAGAGGCCTTATATGTTGTTCTAGATATAAGATAGCTAATGATGACAAAATTACACACATACTGACTAAAAATATTAAAGTTTCCCTTAATTATTGAATAAAAATAGCTTTACGGCAGATATCATAGCATATCTAGATATCATAGAGGGTCAGAACTATAAGAAATGATAGATTAAAACTGAGAAATATGATCTAAAATAGTAATAAAGATGAAATAATTATGATTTTTTTGGAATTGTATAAGCCAAAGCCACAAAACCAGAGTTCAGCGAAGGGGACCAAATTTGGCGGCCATTTTTAAATATGGCTGCCGTTAACCACTTTCCACCAGGTTAATCATGGTAAACTTTTTATTATGTTATAGAGGACATATCAATAAACAATATTCTGCTGAGAAACCTTTTATTGCAATTTGTTTGAGGTTCACCTAAAATATCGGCTAGATTAACTGGACTATAATTATACAAGAATATATAACCCCTTCACTTCTGTGATGCATTTCATATATTCTTGCTCATATAACCTAACCTACTGTGGTGTATGTAATAGTCTAACATTAACCAGAATACTGTAGATGTAGCAGTAGTCTACTTTTTACCTACTTAATATATACAGGTGCAGTTTAATATAAGCCAGAGTATTGTAGATTATACAGTAGTAGTAGTCTAACATTACAGTGCCTACTTTAGTACATGATGGAGTACTGTAGATGCTGGGGTGGTCTAACATTACCTACCACATCTTGCCGGTGGTGCAGTGGGCAGGGTGGATGGCAAGTCGTCCTGCACCAGGTGTTGCACCGTCTCCCTCAAGCGCTAGCGGCCAAGACTGCAGGAGGAACTGCCAGGAGTGCTTGGCAAGAACATCTGGCGCGGACTCATTAGACTGCTCAGGTTCTGTTGGGAACGGCACATAGTTAGGGAATAATATCACCAACATTTTATCCAAATTTCCCATACAGCGAGTTGCATGAAATGTGTGACAAACTTCAGCAAGTTGTTCTTGGGACAATTTTGAGTTAAAAATTGCTGCATCAACATGGGTTCATTTCTCATCTATTATACTCAGGTTCTGTTGGGAATGGCAGCAGATTAGAGACTGGTACAGTACACCCTCATTATCGACGTTTTTTTTATTGATGGAGTTGATTATCGACGTTTTTTTTTTCTCCTGGGAGTTAAATTATTATTATTTAAAAAATAAGAAAATAAAGAATTGTATTGGCACCTCCTAGCAAGTTTGCGTGCCATCCCGCCAGGTGTCTCTGGCTGCTCGCTGCATGTTCCCGCCGACCCAACAAACAACAGCATCAGTACACGTTTGTCTGTTGTTCTCGTATCGTGTTCGGCCAGATCTATCGTGCTTTCGTGATCATCATGGCTCCGAAGCGCCCTTGTAACACTCCAACTGGAAATAAGGCAGCTAAGAGAGCAAGGAAAGTACTTACCTTGGAAGTCTATCTATCTATTGCCAGACGCCATAATCCCGTAAGGGGTGGCCATTTGACTTTGAGTTATTTGTTTTACGGGGAGAGGCACTAACCCTCCACCAACCCACTTGCTGACATGTAGGGAGCACGTATGCTTTGGTTATATGGTTACCACCCAGCGTTGTAAATGGTTTCTTGGCTTACAGGAAACCATTTGGCTTGTCATTCAATGTAAAGCCACCTGTAAAGGAAAGAAACGCAATAAGAAGTGACAGGAAAGATGAGAGAAATAGGAAGAGAGGAGGACATGCACAGAAAAAGAATGATAAAGGCTAAGGAAGTGGAATGAGCTATGCAGCTGTTGGTCGTGAGTATGGAATGAATGAGTCCAGTGTTCGTGGCATAAAACGGAGAGAAAAAGACATTAAAGATGCTCTGGCTTCGTGCACACCAGGATCGGCTAAAATAACGATGCATGTGAGAGATGATGCCTTGGTGAAAATGGAAAAGGCACTGAATATTTGGATTGAGGACTTAAACCGTCGACACGTGCCGCTAGACTCCCAGTTCATCAGAAACAAAGCAAAACAACTCTATGCTCGGTTTGCTGGTGAAAGCAGTGATGTTGGTGAAGATAATGGTGATGAAAGTGAGGCAGGTGAAAATAGTGATGATGGTGATGAAAGTAATGACGATGGTGATAGGCCTAGTAATGTTGGTACTTCTAGGCAAAAGAAATTTGCAGCCAGCAAGGGCTGGTTCGAGAATTTTAAGAAAAGGTATGGCCTACATAACATTAGGATGACTGGTGAAGCAGCTTCAGCAGATCAGATAGCAGGAGAATCGTACCGACGTGACTGCTGAACTTATAAGGGAGAAAGGGTACAGGCCTGAACAAGTGTTTAATGCGGACGAAACAGGCCTGTGGTGGAAGAAAATGCCTAAAAGAACGTACATTTCGAAGGAGGAGAAAAGTGCGCCCGGCTTTAAAGCAGCAAAAGATCGTGTGTCTGTGCTGTTGTGTGGTAATGCAGCAGGACATATGATAAAACCCATGCTCCTGTATCATTTGTTGTGATGTTAAAGACGAGTTGGATTTTTTGCCAATAAAGGATATTTCTTGCAAAAGTTAAGCAGAGATTAAATATGAAATATACGAGCATAAGGAGAGTTGAATTTTCCAAAAAGAAGATCCTAGCAAAAGCTAGGCTAAGATTCATCTTTGATGGCATAAACTGCCATACAGTCGTGAAAATTTAGGTCTGGGAGAAATGGAATATCAAGAATGAAAGGAAACTCTTGAGAATGAAAGTAAATAGGAGAGCGTGGTCTCTCTGGTATGAGCTAGCAGCACCGGGCGTGTGTTGTGAAGATCAGTGTGAACAGCTGATCTAACGTAACACTTGCCTCACACTGTCAGTTATTAGAACGTATGAATGACCACCATTGCTGCTTTCGTTTTTTTTTTTTTTTTTTTTTTTTTTTTACACACTCGGTTATGTAAACGTATGGATGGCTACAACTGCTGGTTTCGCCTTTTATTTTTAGATGGAGTGAGGTGTAAGTGGAGAGAGAAGTGACGATACAGCAGCCATTACAAGTTGAGGTCCAGTGTACGGCCACTATGCGTCAACAACAGAGATTATGCAATTTTTTCCATAATTCTTTACTTAATATAAGTAGTTTTATTATGATATTCAGTTTTTCAATTGCCTAACTAATTTATTTCTAAGAAACACTAAAAATAAACTGCATATTACATACGAGTGATTGAAGGGATACTAAAATATATAAACAAAGGGTACCTGACCAGACGAAAATCGGTATCGACGGTTTTACGCATCGATGGGTATCTTAGGTACCTAACCCCCGTCGATAATGAGGGTGTACTGTATCTGCAAAATTTTATCCATCACCACAACCAGAATTATCATCATCATCATCTCTCTTTTTCCCCACCTACAAGTGGGGTTAGGTGGGGTCCAGATGGCAAGGAAGAGGAAATAACAAGAAAGTGAAGGACATAAACATTTTATCCAACCATCCTATATTTTAAAAATTCAATGCAGCTTTATAATGAACCATGAGTATCTTTGAAGTAAACAGTTAAGTCACCATCAATTTAACAATGAAACCACCATGACATGGAGTACTTGGAGAACACAACACCTAAACCCTTCAATCACCAAGCCCTTGCCCTGTGACTGTGACCTTTGGCTGATCATTCCAAATACAGTAATGTGCCTTACTTGTAATGATGGCTTTTTGTATCCTGGCTCCCTCTCTGCACCAGCTTCAACTTGTTCTTCAATTTACTCCTCAGACCACCAGCTTCTTTCATCACCTTAGCCACATCTTTCTTCTCTTTGGTCATCTTTTTCTCTTTTGCTTCCTTCATCCTGCAAAAGCAATTATCATAATCAGTACAACATTGCCATTTACAGTTGTATTCTTGGTGGATTTGGATATATCTCAGCACCTCTTTCTGAGCCATTCACTGTGCACATTTCATCTGTGTGCTTTTGTATATTACTGATGCGAACACTGTCACTGTACAAGCACCATAAATAACAGTGCATAATGCTGAGGTGTAATATACAAAAAAGGGTTGTTATGAGAGAGGGTTGTATACAAGAGAGAGGCGTGTGAACTGGGAACACAATAGTGAAATGATGGGGGACAGGGCGACATGGAGGCGATTTGTTTGTGGCAACCCCTTATGGGATTAAGGCGTCTGGCAACGGATAGACAGATGGATAGATAGGTTGTTAAGGAAGGGCTGCTATCAAGCCACCTATGCTCCCTACACCATTTAACCCTTTGACTGGACCTGATGCACACAGTTTTTATTCAAGCTAACACCAAAGTATTTTATAAAACTATGACAGTTACTAGCAGTCACAGGCTCATGAAAACTAACTAGAAATAAACTCTTTCTCTGTAACTGATCCATCTAAAAGTTATATTTAGGCAAACACTACATGATTAACCTCAGGATTAAACTAGTGCACAACAGTACATCATTGTAAAGTATCATATGCATTATATACCACAGTATGCACTGTGCATATATAAATTGCTGTATATAAGTGGCGTATATGCTTTTTGTGTCTTCATTGTGTCTTGGGCATTATGGATACTACTTCCTGCTCTTTGGTTTGATTTGAGTGGTGTCTGGGGCAGTCTTAGATCAGTGCTATTAAGTTACTGTTTGGATTCGGAGAGCACCCATTTCTTACTATTTACCAGTCATCATTTGGGAGGCAATGGTGTGAGTACTTTATTTATGAGGATTTTTATGTACTCTTTTCATAAGCAACATTGTTCATTTCATATTGTGATCTACTGCAACAGACATTAGTTTATTATGTGTAACACAATTATTATTATGTGAATGTGTTCCTTATCCCCAGCTGTGTTGCGACACTGTCTTGTTATAACTTATCCGCTTTGTATGTTAGCCATTATGTTTCATGTGACTGATATGTCCTTGATGTAACCAGTTGTAATATAAACGTGTCAAGTGGGGTTGGTGGGCATGTGGAGAGGGTGGAGGATGACAGTTGGGTGTGGAAAGTGTGAAGTGTGAACGTCGGGGGTAGGGCTGTGAGAGGCAGACTGTCACATTTATAATAGCACTTAAGTTAACTGAGGAGGGAAATACCACTCCTGAATGTGTGCTGCTCTTTTTTTTTTTTTTTTTTAACCTGAAGTACCTGTACTGATGCTGTATTACTTGATATATTGTATGTCAGCATCTGTTGTTTCATTCATTCACTGCCAGACGCCATGTATCCCAAACAGGGTGGTCAAGGGCTCAGAGTTAATTGTTTTACAGGGAGGGGCACTAATCCTACTTCAGGTTATAAAAAAAAAAAAAAAAAAAAAAAAATTCAGGAGTGGTATTTCCCTCCTCAGTTAACTTAAGTGCTATTATAAATGTGACAGTCTGCCTCTCACAGTCCTACCCCCGACGTTCACACTTCTCACTTTCCACACCCAACTGTCATCCTCCACCCTCTCCACATGCCCAAACCATCTCAATCTACCCCTCATCACCACAACATCAATACACTTCAGTCCCAAACCATCTCAATCTACCCCTCATCACCACAACATCAATACACTTCAGTCCCAAACCATCTCAATTTACCCCTCATCACCACAACATCAATACACTTCAGTCCCAGCCTTTCTCTCAACTCTTCAGTCATAAACCAACCCCCCAGGTCTCACATCCAAGGACACACTACACATCCTTTTAATCACTGTCATTTCTGTATATTAGAGCCTACAGATCTCGTCTTCCTTTACTGCCCAGGTCTCATTACCATATAGCATTACACTCCTAATGCATGCTGCATACAAAGGTCCTTTAGCAATGAAAGAACCCTCTCCATGTCAGGAGAGGTAATAGCTCCCTGAACTTCTTCCAACCACTCCTCACTCTGGCCACAGAGCTGTCTCCAGCCCCACCTCCAGCACATAACAGGTGCCCCAAATCACAAAACTCTTCCATATACTCAAGAGACTCACTAGCATGATCAATACTTTCAACCTGACAATCTTAAATGATCTCCCCAACACACCACACACATGAAATCAACATTACCTTGCAGTCTACCTCTAATACCACTTCATCTCTTATGCACCCACTTATCACAAGCACTGCACAAGATGGAGTTAGAACTGGAGAGGTCATACTGTATATAACATTCAATTACTTCTTCCCTAAATGAGGTCTCCCTGATGCTGCAGATTAGATGTAACAAGAATAAATAAAATACTTCACTGGAGGGATAAATTAAAATATGAGGAACATGCTTGTCACTGAATACTCAAATGCAGGTCTAAATTAGGATAAATCTAACACTAAAATCAGGCAATATATTCTTTTTTTGACTCCAGTTATTTGTAGGTTAAAAAAAAATCAACAGCATTTCCTAGCACCAAATCTGGAATGTTACAGAAAGAAATAATATAAAGGCTAAGCTGTTAAAAGAGTGGCTAATACTGACATGCAACAGAAATGAAGGAGTGATGTGATGTGGATGTGATAATGTTAGGAGATATACACTGAGGTGGTCTGGCCATGTGATGGAGTGAGAGTCTAACTAGGAAAGTGTAAGTGAGTGAGATGGAAGGGATGAGAGGGCGGGGGAGACTAAAGATGATGTGTAGGGATAGAGTAGAGAGGTATATGAGAGGTGGGTGTGAGTTGGAAGAAGGGCAACAAAATAGCAGAAGGCAAGGGAAACATGCAGACAATTTGTTTGTAGCCACCCCTTACAAGATTTAAGAGTCTGGCTATAGGTAGAATAGATATATAGATAGACTGACAGACAGATAGATGGGTAGATAGATAGATGGACAGATAGACAGTACAGATTGCCTGCCTCATCCAACATACTTGACAGAGTGACTTATGTGGTGCCACAGCTCAGACAGGATGCACAACTCAGAGTCTCTTGAGGTCCATGTAGAGGTCAACCTGAGAACAACAAATTAATTATTATTTCCACGCATTTCACTGCTATCCCATACTGATGACCTTATCTAAGTCACAGTTCACTACCAGTCTTTAACCCAACATATACTTGTGTGTACTAGCTGACAACCACAAATATTTCTATCTATATATCTTGCTATCTGTAGCCAGATGCCATAGTCCTGTTAGGGGTGGCCATATGTCTTTTAGTTGTTTTAATGGGAGGGGCACTATCCCTCCACCAACCCACTTGTTGACAGGTAGGGAAATATATACAAACATTCATTAAAACTCTGCACTGTTTTCTCTCAAGGAATCCCCATATTGGTGTTGGCCATGGTACAGCCAATGTTTCCTATGGACTGCAAGCTAAACCAAGTGCCAAAACCAGCTAATTACTTCCCAACAGTTGCTGGAAGCTGATGGGTAAAAAGACATTATAGATGTGTGATTAGCAAACAACATGACTCTCACCTTCAACCTAGACTCTGTGAAAAGAAGATCAGCAAATACTTGTACAGTAACACCTTGATACACGATACCCCTAGATATGATACCCCGGCTTTACGATGGGGGTAGAAATACCACCATACCCCACCTAACGATGGCCAAACCCTGGTTTAACGATGTGTTTTGATTTTTTTTTCAATTCTGATGATATTTTAGACTAAAATTGTGTTTAGGTTGATTTACAAACTCTTTTAGACTTAGATTATTGTGTTTTAGCCACAGGTGGGGTGAACATTGTCATTTTGGGGTACAGTTTACTAAACTTGATTTTTCCGGACTATATTTGACAATTTTCATATTTTATTTGTTGGTTTTAGTGAGTTATTTACAGGTGTTAGCTTAGGTTAGCTTCTTTTACAGTTATTAGGCCATTTAGATTGGCTTTAAACTTGTTTTTGGGCTCATTTGGGTGGGTTTTGGACTTGGTTTGGGGGGAAACCCAAGGCTGGTAAATGCTCCCCATTACTTTACATGTTAAAAGTACACTGATATAGGGGTTTTACCTAAGCAGTTACTGTATATCATTAAACTGGGGTGAATGTTTGCTGATTAAGAGTGATGCTTGTGTACGTAATTACCAAGACTGTAGCCACATTTCACTGTCATGGTGGTAGCTGCCAGGGTCAGGGCCTGGAAGAAGGGGTTGTTATTGGTACCAAAACACCAGCCAGGTCCAAAGGGGGTCTGCAAAGTAAGGCAGTAGTTACTTACTGTTCAATAATACATCTTATTGATGTACTGAGTGAGGTGGAGGGGGGAAGAGGGAGAGGGAGGCTGAAGATGAGATGGAGGGATGGGGTGGAGAGGTATATGAGAGAGGGGGGTGTAAGTTGGGAGCAGGGAAGTGAAATGGCGGGGGACAGGGCGACGTGGAGGCGATTTGTTTGTGGCCACCCCAAACAGGATTGAGGCGTCTGGCAATAGACAGATAGATAGATAGATAGACAAATATCATGTAAATGTAAACAAACAAAATGTATCAAACAAAATGCCCAGTTAAATGACCCATACATTCATTCACATGTCATTCAAACCTTTGATATCTTGGCTCTACCATACAAAATTATCTGCAGTGCAAGTGCAACAATGCACCAGCACCAGCCAATTACTGTACTGCCAATTACTGCTGCAAACTACATGAGAGGGGATTGACAAGTTCATGGCCTGAGGCAGAAGGAGATGAGCTATAGAGTACAGTTTTCACTGAATGTGAGTCCAGTTCATCTTGGTGAATGACTGCACAGATAATTTAAAGTTACTGAGTTATTTTTCTGTTAGAGACTAACCTGCAGATGCTATGAAAATATAAAATATCAGCCATTATGTAGCGATGCACTACCTCACTGTCAAGAGGTATCGTCCCCTAGTGTAGCCACCATGCCCTCAGGAATCTCCTTGGTTGTTAATCCCTTGAGACTTAGGTAGCAGATGACTGTACTGACACTGATCTGTGGACAAATGAAATTATTAATATCAGTTGCTATGCATCACCACTCACATACACTCTCCTGGCCTCTCCACATGGCCAAACCATTTCAAAGTATTTCTCTTAACACTTTCGGTTGCATACACTCTTCTTGTCAGTCTCTCATTCTCCATCCTCTCCACATGGCCAAACCATTTCAAAAACTGGTCATTTCAAACAAAAAAAAACAATAAATCACACAAAAAAGGCAGAAGAAAATTACCTAACAAAGCCACAGCTACCAGTACTTCATGATATAGTTTAGTTGATTGCGAGAGAGAGAGAGAGAGAATGAGGAGGAAGAGGAGAAAGAGGAAATGATGAAAAGGAGGAGGAGGAGGAGGAGGAGGAGGAGGAGGAGGAGGTGGAGGAGGAAAAGGAAATGACGAAAAGGATGAGGATGAGGAGGAAAAAGATAAAGAGGGGGAAGAGGGCGAAGGAGGAGGAAGTGGAGAATGATAAAAAGAAAGAGGAATGGACAGGAGGACAAGGAAAGGAGAAAGAGGAGGAGAAAAAGGAGGAAAAAAGACAGAAGAGGAAGAGGAGGAGGAGGAGGAGGTGGTGGTGGAGGACAGGAGAGGAAAGAAGAAGAGGAGGAGGTGGTAGAGGAGGAAGAGGTGGAGGTGGAGGATAGGAGAGGAAAGAGGAGGAGGAGGAGGAGGAGGAGGAGGAGGAGGAGGAGGAGGAGGAGGAGGAGGAAGTGGAGGTGGAGAACAGGAGAGGAAAGAAGAGGAGGAGGAGGAGGAGGAGGAGGAGGAGGGGGAGAGGAAATGAGTGTAATAAGGCCGAGCTACACTGCTTAATACATGATAGGCCTACAGTCTTCCCCATACTTTTCAGCATTATAAAAACAATAAGAACAAGGATGACGAGATTAATACAAAATAAAATGAAGAATAAAGAACAGTTATTAACACTACACCAATATATCTAACTGTCTATAGCATGACGACTCCATCCCGTAAGGAATGGCCACAAACACCGCCTCCTTATCGCCCTCCCCCCCCCCAATTCACTCCCCTCCCCTGTAGCTCACAACCCTCTCTCTCTCAGATACGAGCCTGTGGAGTCACATGGAGAGACAGGCTGACGAATAAGGATATAAAGGAGCGTTGTGGTGTGGATGTGGATGTGATAGGAAGCATTATGAGGAACACACTGAGGTGGTTTGGCCATGTGGAGAGGATGGAGGGTGAAAGACTGACGAAAAGAGTGTATGTGAGTGAGGTGGAGGGGGGAAGAGGGAGGGGGAGGCCGAGGATGAGATGGAGGGATGGGGTGGAGAGATATATGAGAGAGGGGGGTGTGAGTTGGGAGCAGGGCAGCGAAATGGCGGGGAACAGGGCGACTTGGAAGCGATTTGTTTGTGGACACCCCAAACGGGACTGAGGCGTCTGGCAATAGATAGATATTCTCTCTTTTTATTCCTTTTTCCAATTCTTCTTCAAACTTTTTCATTGATTTTTTATCTGACTTGTAATATTCTCTTACTATCCATTCCGTATTTCTGAACTGTTTTTCGTTTCTTTGCTTTTATTTTTATATCCATTAAAATATGATCTGACAAATCAAAAAACTCTTTACCTTCGTCAATGTTCATACTTATATACTTATAATTTATCATTGACCAATGTATAATCTATAGTGCTTTTTAGTTTTTCCCTACACCATGTAAATTCTCCTGTACATTTCTGATCTTCATTTAACATTATGAGCCTATATTTGTCCATCCAATCTAGTATCATCCTTCCATTATCATCTAATCTTTGTTCCCCTTTAAACCGTACATGCCCGTTATAATCTCCTGCTATCATTAATGGCTCTTCACTTCTCTCAGTGATAGATTCTATTTCTTCCCTCATTGCTTTGTTTCTGTTCTTATCATGTACAGCAAAATACACCACTATCAGTTTCATCTCCCAACCTCTTATTGAACATTTAGCATGTATCATATCATTATTTTTAGTGTTTACATTACTGACTTCTATCCCTTGATTTCCCTTGTACAGAATCATTATCCCCCCTCCCTTCTTTTCTTCTAAATCTCTCATATTTTCTACAACACATATATTTTGACTAAATATTATATTGCTAATTTTCTTTTGTGTTTCTGTTAGGCACACGAGGCCAAAGCTAACATTAGAAAGTTAATAAATATTAGTAAAATCTGTGGACTAGAAATAAATAAAGCAAAAAGTAAATTCATTATATTCAATATGAAGGAGAAACCAACAGAAAAAGAGGGTATAGAAGTGGTAAATTCAATTAAGTATTTGGGGGTAACAGTAGTGGACTCTAAAGACTGCTTTAAAGGACATAAAGAAAACATCATTATGAAAGCACAAAGACTTGCAAACTTAACCTACTCTGTTATGGCTAGGAGCTGCAATAAAATTTTAATCGGTAAAACTTACTGGAAGAGCCTAGCACTCCCTAGAGTTCTGTATGCTGCAGGAATAATTGATTTTAATAAAGAAGAAATAGACAAACTACAGAAAATAGAAAATGGGGTGTATAGAACAATGCTGGGAGGTAATATGAGCACTGCAGTAGGCTGCCTGAGGGGCGAAGTATGAGCCTCACTAATGGAAACAGAAATAAAGAGGGCAAAGCTTCAATATCTCCAAGGTATTTTAAAGAGAAGAAATAATGCACTATTAATTGAAATTGTAGAAGAGCTGAGGGAATGCAAGAGTAAGTGGATGAGGGAATGTGAGAAGGCACTAAAAGAGCTTGACCTAAATACAGAAGGGTTAAAAAATATAACAAAAGATGAACTAACCAGGAAAATATATGATGAGGACACAAAAAGGTGGGGAAAAGACATGGAAAATAAATCAAGCTTAGAAGTATATAAAAAATGGAAGAAAGAAATAGGTGGAGTAGATGAAATATATGATAATTCACCAGCCTCCATAATCCTGTTTAAATGCAGATCTGATACACTAAATTTAGCAAATAGAAACAGATTCAAGGGAACTGAGACAAATTGTCCAATGTGTAATGCAGAAACAGAAGACTTGATACATTTTTTATTAGACTGCACAGGCTATATGGAAGAAAGAACACAACTGGTAGAATTACAATAACTATATATATAGGAAAGAAATACTTGGGAACCTCCTATTTAATACAAGTGGTATTGAAAAAAAGAAATTAATAATATTTAAATGCTGGAAAAAAAGAGAAAGGAAAGTGAAAAAGCTCAGAAATTCAGGCGACTGATTATAGCTTACAAGTAGTAAGAGAAGAGGAGGTGTGACCACAGAAAGACACAGAAGAAGGAGAAAAGAGAAAGAATGAAATCATTTAGAGGTGCCGTTGTAAAGGCAATATATACCTCAACAACATCACATCACATCACATACTATTATCATTTACTAATTGTTCTACTTCCTTACTTTTACATTTAGACAAACCTTGTATGTTAATAACCCTGAATAAAAATTCCCCTCTTCACTGTTTATGTTCTCATTTCTCCGGTCCCGTCAGTTCTCATTATCATCTGTGTCCAATCTTACGATCTTCTATCTATCTATTGCCAGACGCCATAATCCCGTAATGGGTGGTCATTTGACTTTGAGTTATTTGTTTTACGGGGAGGGGCACTAACCCTCCGCCAACCCACTTACTGACACGTAGGGAGCACGTATGGTTTGGTTATATGGTTACCACCCAGGGTTGTAAATGGTTTCTTGGCTTACAGGAAACCATTAGGCTTGTCACTCAATGTAAAGCTACCTGTAAAGGAAAGAAAAGCAGTAAGAAGTGACAGGAAAGATGGGAGAAATAGGAAGAAAGGAGGGCAGGCACAGAAAAAGAAGGATAAATACTTCTTTAAATATTCTAGCACATACCTCTGTACCCTCTTTTTCTCTCTCTCTGGCCTCCCTATTATCACTTCCTAGCACATTGAACACAACTAAATTCTTCCTTCTCTTTTCCTTATCCTCCCTCTCTTCTAAATTTTCCATTACACTCTTAAGCACCTTCTCAGTAATATTAGTTACCAATTCTTTCATTTCTTTCTCCTTTTCCTCCCATCTTCCATAAATGGCATTCATTTTTTCCTGCAGCTCTATGTGCTTCTTCCACACCTCATCCAACCTCTCTTTCATCCCCACTGTACTGTACTTTCATCCTTTCCCTCTCTTTCATTCCAATCCTTCTTCATATATCATTCTCCTTCCCATCTCTTCCTGCTCCTCTCTCACTTTCTGTAGCTCTTCCTTCATAGCTTGGGTCTCTTCCCTCATTTCTTCACATTGGTCCATGTTAATTTTTACCCTGGGTTTGCAGGCATTACAAATAAACATCATACCTTTATACCCTCTTCTTGCATGTGACATACTTCCCTCCTTTTCTCTTCCTCTTCTTCACACCTTCTGCAAAGTTCCTTGTAATTCACTTTCCCAATAAATCCACATTTCTTGCAGTTCTTCTTCATTGCCGCTCTACCTCTTATCTCCTCTCCTTCCATCTTTAATTTCCAAAAACAATAGCGCTTTGCCTCAGTTCAGTTCAGTTCAGTTGAATGGCGGAAGTCTTGCCTTGGTATCGGCACTTCCTGATGCAGTCTTATTGTGGTCTTTTCGTGGTCTGGGTCTTTTTCTTATGGCATTGAGTCCTTTATTTTCTTTTCCCTTATTTTCCAAAATCTGTATAACATTGATTTATTTTCTTCTATGTTGCTGTTATCGAATAATAGTGTTCCAATAATATTCTCTTCATCTTGCTGGTACAGACGCTGTAATGCAGGATGTTTTTCTCTTTCCTCGTTGTAGGCAGGGCAGTGTAGGATGTAGTGGTTCAGATCCTTGGTGTTGTATCCACACATAAAGCATTCTGTTGATTCATTTCGGAATCTTCTTCTGTCTCTCAGGTTCATGTTATTACTCCTACACCTGAAGAGAATGACTGATGCTCCCCTGTTGTCATATACTTTCTCTTGTCCACCCATCTCTTCTCTCCATTTACTATACATTCTCAGGCTCACTTTTTCTTGCATCTCTTGCTTCCAAACTTTTGTATCCCATGCTTGCACTTTCTTCTTTATCTCATCATTTGTCACATTGCTTCCTCTTATATCCAACATTCTTCCTCCCTCTATTAGTCCTTTTATCCATCCATTCTTTTTAACTTGCACACTCATCTCTCCCACAACTCTTTCAATCAGGTCATTCCCCTCCCCTCTCAAGATATACTGTAGATACTTCAGCTGACTTTCCATAATTCTTGCTCTCATACTTGATATTCCTATTTCTCCCCTTAAGGCTGCTTGTTGTGTATAGCTTGGGGCTCCTAATATCTTCCTACACACACTGTTCTCTATCCTCTGAAGTCTATCTATCTCCTGCTTTGTGAAATCTACTACACTGGAGCCATACAGTATTGCTGGGAGGGCTACGCTCTTCCAGTATGTTTTTCCGATTAACAGTCTCAAACAGCTCCTTGCAACTATTGAGTATGTCATGTTTGCCATTCTTACTGCCTTCTCTATCATTGACTCTTTCTGTGCTTTGAAGAAGTGTCTACTATCATTAATTGTAATTCCTAAGTATTTCAGCCTATCACTAACCTTTATACCAGCTATCTCCGTTGGTTTATCTTTCATGTTGAATATTATGATATTACTTTTTTTGTTTATTTATTTCTAGTCCGCATTCCCTGCCTGTTGTCATCACCTGTTCCACTACTCTTTCTGCATCTTCTACATTGCTTGCCAACAGCATTCCATCATCAGCAAAGAACAGAGATGTTAGTTTAAAAGCCTCATCTTTAAAGCCCCTATCTAGTTCTTCTAGTCTCTGAATTATTTTGAAGGTTACTAACTTGAATAAAGTGGTTGAACCTGTACAACCTTGCCTTATACCACTACTTACTGGTATCGTAAGGTCTTCTCCCTCATCCAACTTCACCTTGGTTTTGTCCCCCTTATATAGTTTTGTAATAATATCTATTGCTTTTTCACTTATCTTGTAATCCTTTAGTAACTTTACCATCAAGTCTCTTTTAACACTATCAAAAGCTTTGGCAAAATCAACTGATATAACTATTAAAATTTTTCTATTCCTATATGTCTGTTCTATACAGTACCTCAGAACAAGAATGTTGTTTTCTACTCTACCTCCTGTTGTAAAACCTACTTGAGTATCTTTTCCCCATCCATTTCTCTTTACGTGTTCTTCTATGCTCATTCTCAGTACTGCCATCATTAGTTTGTAACCTGTATTTGTTAGTGCTATAGGCCTGAACTCATGAACTTTAGGCTTCTTAGCTTTAGGTATCATGACTGTATTTGATTCCCTCCAACCTTCTGGTATGTCCGTTGTTTCCAGTGTTTGTTTCATTGTGTCGATTAATGTGCGTAATAATACATTACTTTCTAGGAAAACTTTGTAAAATTCTGGTTTTCTTCCATCTGGGCCTGCAGCTTTCTTTGTCTTCATTTTTCTTAGACACATTTTCACATTTTCCTCATTTATTATCTCCTCTTCCATATAGGACACATCACTTTTAATTTCTAATGCCATGTCTAAGTGCTCCCTAATTTCTTCTCTACATAGGCCTATATACTCCATGCCTCCATTTTCCTCACCTCCCCTTCTAACTACCTGGCACTGTTTCCCTCTCTCTATCCTCAATTTAATAGCATCCCTGTCTCTAATATATTCCTGCCTTTTTTCTCCATTCCACTCCTCTCTAATGTTATTTAGGTATTTTCCATATACAGCCCTCCAGTATGTCTCAACTTCTTCTTTTACCCTTTCTCTGTCTAATTTCTTGTTATCTTCATCATATACATTGTCCAATAGACAGGTTCTGTTCTTTTCCTTCTCTCCTTTCAACATCCGTATATATTTCCATGTGTTCTTACCATTGCTTTTATCTTCTTTTATTTCCTTTGCTACCTTTTCTTCATGTATGCTCATCTCTTTTACGATTTTTAACTGTACTTTTTTCTTTTGTTCCATGTACAGGTTTCTCCATTTCTCCTGCTCTTCTCTATCAACTGCATTCCTACAATTCCTATTTAATCTTCGTCTTTCCTTAATCTCTTTTCTAATTTCTTCTGTGAACCACACTGGTTCTTCTTCCCTTTCTTGTTTCCCTATATTCTTCCTCTTATATTTACCTTTTAGAACACTATTTGCGATATTAACCATCCTCTTTTCCAAATCCTTTATATTTTTCACCTTCTTACTTACAATATTTTCCTCTAATTCATCTCTATATTTCTTCAAAGATTCTCTATCTGATTTGTAGTAGTCTCTGCATATCCAGTCTTTCCTATTATAGGTTTTCCCTGCTTGCCTAACCCTAAGTTGAATTTCCATTAAATTATGGTCTGATATATCTATTTGCTCCTGCTCTTCATCTATCTTCATACTTACATATTTATCATAAAATTTATCTGAGACAAGTGCGTAATCTTTCACACTTTTTTGGTTGTAAATACATGTCATCATTAAGCATTATTAATTTATATTGCTCCATCCAATCTATGATCATTCTACCATTATCATCCATCCTTTGTTTTCCTTTCAATCCAACATGACCACTGAAGTCCCCTACTATCAACAGTGGCTCTCCTAGGCTATTTTCTAATATATTTTCTATTTCTATTCTCATGGAGTGATTTCTCTGCTTATCGCTAACACTAAAATATACTACTATTATCTTTAATTCCCATCCTCTAATAATTCCCTTTACATATAAAATGTCTCTATTTTTTGTATTTACTTTGTTGAAGGATATTTCTTTCTTATCTTGGTGCAGCATCATTATCCCTCCACCCTTTCTATCATTCGTCTCTCTCATTTCTTCTATGATATTTATTCTGTTACTGAAGCTTACATCTCTAATTTTCTTTTGTGTTTCAGTTAAACAGAGTATAGTTCTACCATCTACTAATGCTTCTGCCTCTTTAGCCTTTACCTTTGATAATCCTTGAATGTTAATCACCTTAATCACGATCACTTTTCCTTTCTTGATGATCCACTTACCTCCATCCCTCCTTCTATTTTGCAGTTCTTCTCTAAGCTTATCATTCTCTTCCCTTTCTTTTTTTGTCAAGTCAGGTGCAATAATGACTTTCTTGATAATAGAGTTTTCATTTTCTTTCAATTCCTTACTTCTCTTGACCAACTCCCATTTCACACCTACTTCATTCACCTCCACAATCACTGGCCGTGCATTCTCTCCTACCATTCGCCCTATCCTGAAAATTTTTCCTACCTTTGTGTCTCTCACTTTCAAAACATCCTGAAACACTGTTTCACAAAACCTTTTGTCCTCTTCCTCTCTCTCATTCTGTTCACTCTTCTTACTCTCTGGTACGCTGAACACAATCACATTTTTCTTTTTCTTTTCCCTCTCTTGCATCTCTTCTATATTTTCCACCACTTTCTCGGTAACCCTTTTCACCATCTCGTTCTCTCTTTCCACCCATTTCTTTTCCAGGCCCTTAATCATATCTCTCAACTCATCATTTGATGTCACTTACTCAATTCCTCTTTCATTGCAGACATTTCTTTCACTGTCTCAACCCCTGCTACTATTAAGACTTCTTGGCTTCCAACCCCATCTTTGGAATCTCCTGGTTTCTCAGGATGATTGGCCCCACTCCACTTATTTTCAATTTCTTCCATTTTGCTGTTGATTACAGTGTATTTCTCCTTTATTACCTTGAGCTCTTCTTTCATCTTTGTATTTTCCATCTTCAGCTCTTGTTGTTCCCTCACACTATTTTTCCAGTCACTGCTACCGTACAAGGCTTACAGAACCACACATTCATTCTTTTCACTGCATTTAGTCCCTCTTTGGTTAATCCTTCACATTCCTGGTGCCGCCAGTTACCGCATCTATCGCACTCGGCACCTCCAGCCTCCACCCAGCGATTGCAATCAGTACATACCTCCTTCTTGGCCCTCACTTCATCGTCACAATTTCTACACAGCATATCTTCACTCAGCCTTCCAGTGTACTCACACCTTCTGGATGTCTTCTTCCTTGCACCACGCTCTTTAGCACCTCTGTTTTCGTCCGACCAACACGTGCCTTCTTTGTTTACAAGCCTCTCGGTCCGGTTGTTTGTTTACATGGTCCGTTGAGGCAACATGTCCTCGTCCACAGTGAAACTAAAGCGGTAAATAAATAATTCCTAAAACTTGACATTAATCAGCTGACTTTTCACTGAAAACATGTGAGAAAAATATCGTATTTATTTTAAATTTTTTGTTACGTCTTTTCTCTGCTGTTTTTATGTATTTTTCTTCAATTTTCAAAACTCGCAAGTGCAACATATAGCAGATTTTATCTCAGATGCTTATGATTTCGACCTAACAAAGTCTCGACTTTGTTATGAGATCCTTAGCCCCCCACTGGCCCCCTATTGGCTCCCCATTTAGACATGATTCCTCAGTTTCTGAAGACATTGCTACGTCATCGGGTGAACCTGAATCTACGTGGCCTGGGAGGCTTTGTAGACCTCTTCCTATTTCCTTCATTACAAAGTTTGCACAATAATTATTATTTGAACAGCTGATAATATATTCAAGAGCTTCTGTGCATAAAATTTGCCATTGAAAAGTATATAATTTTACGGGTGGAGGGTGACGTCACAGGGGCATTGTGGGAGATGAGACGGGGCTGTGGGGATGATGAAGGTGAGCGATGACTGCATTTATTATTATTTATTTATGGTGTTTCTTCGCTTATTTTTACGGTAATTATCATGTCTGTATATTTATTAGTATCTGGTGCCTTTATGGAGACTTGGAGTTGGTTGATATAGTGTATAATTCTTTAGTGCTTCACAAATATCCTTCTCTCCTTTCACACTTTCCTGTAAAATGTCTACGCCAGTTTTCTATACGGCGTGGTGTTCTTTCTGACTTTTTACTGCCGGCTTCGGCTGGAGGGTTTGGAGGGCGGGGGAGAGCCTTCTTCTTTGCTATCCTTATCTCATTCTAGTAGTTCAGTTACTCTTCTAGGAGCTGCCTAGCATGGGCCAACAGGCCTACTGCAGTTATCCTCTCTTCCTGTTCTTATGTTCTTATGTTCTTGTGTATAGGTGATTCCCTTGTCCGTAATGGATTGTATTTTATTTTTTACTTTGTGTGTGTGTGTGTGTCTAATGAGAGAGGAGGTAAGGAGGGATGGAGGGGAGAGAGGAGGTAAGGAGGGATGGAGGGGAGAGAGGAGGTAAGGGGGGATGGAGGAAAAGTGTTTTTCAAGGAGGAGGAAGAGGGAAGGAAGATTGATGACAAGAGATGGAGAGAGGAGGAGGAGAGGTGGAGGAAAGATGGGGGGGGAACTAGTGGGGGTGGAGGGAAGGGAGGATGTAAGGAGGGAGAGGGACAGGAGGAAGAGTGCTTTTCAGGGAGGAGGAAGAGGTGGAAGGAAGACAGAGGAGAAGAAAGGAGAGAGAGAGAGAGTTGGAGGAAAGAGGGGGGGGGAGAACTAGTGGGGTGGAGGGAAGGGAGGATGTCAGGAGGGAGGAGAATTGGAGGAAGAGTGCTTTTCAGGGAGGAGGAAGAGGTGGAAGGCAAAAGGAAAAGAAGGAAGGAAGGAAGGAGAGAGAGAGAGAGAGAGGTGGAGGAAAGAGGGGGGGGGAGAACTAGTGGGGTGGAGGGAAGGGAGGATGTCAGGAGGGAGGAGAATTGGAGGAAGAGTGCTTTTCAGGGAGGAGGAAGAGCTGGAAGGAAAAAGAAAGACGAGGAGAAGGAAGGAAGGAGAGAGAGAGAGAGAGAGTTGGAGGAAAGAGGGGGGGAGAACTAGTGGGGGTGGAGGGAAGGGAGGATGTCAGGAGGGAGGAGAATTGGAGGAAGAGTGCTTTTCAGGGAGGAGGAAGAGCTGGAAGGAAAAAAGGAAGACATGGAGGAGAAGGAAGGAAGGAAGGAGAGAGAGAGAGAGAGGTGGAGGAAAGAGGGGCTGTGGAGGGGGGGAGGAAACTAGTGGGGGGGATGGAGGGAGGGAAGGAATGTGGGGGTGGATGGAATGTGCTGGCTTTTGATCAGTCAGTCAGGCTGCAGCAGTCACAGGGGGAGGGGCTGCAATTTTGGTAAGATATTTTTCCTTTCTTTTTCCAGTAATTACCTTTCTCTCTCCATTAATTGCTTCTGTGGTGATGATATTGATTTTAATGTGTATTGTAAACAGGCCTGAGTGTTTCTAAAGCATACTCATGATTGAAAGGGTAAGAAAGTATCATGACAGAGCTGGGTGTGAACTCTGGGGTGGGGTGTGTGTATGTGGAGCTTGGGGTGTGTATGTGTAGTTTTTTGGGTGTGTATGTGTGTAGATTTTGGGTGTGAGTGTAGATTGGGGTGTGTATGTGTGGAGTTTGGATTGTGTATGTGTATGGATTTGGGGGTGTGTGTTTAGATTGGGGGTGTATGTGGAGATTTTGAGTGTGTGTGTGTGTGTGTGTGTAGAGTTGGGGGTTACTATGTGGAGTTTGGGGTATCTGTGTGTGTGGAATTGTGGTTTTGTTTGTGTATGGATATTTTGATATTTTTTGTGATTTTCTTGTGATGGCTTATAAGGAATATTCTTTTTCAGGAGTGTGAGTTGGGGAGAAGGCAGCCTGATAATGAAGAAGAGAAAAAAAGATCTGGAGGGTTCAGTAATTGGCCATGTAGCTGTAGAGAGACTGCTACCACAACCACAACTACCCCCTACCACAACTACCACAACCACAACCATCTTTGGGGGACATTTAATTGGATACTTACTAGGTGAATATGCCAGAACCTTCTCAATTTTATTATTATTATTATTATTATTATTATTATTATTATTTTATGCATGCTACCTGGAGGGGTTAGGTATATAACTTTCCCAGCTAATTTATAAAAATAATTTGAGTTTTTAGTGACACCCCCCAGCCTTCACAGTTTATGGCCAAGTGTAGCCTGATTGGGAGGGTAATTTTGACTAGTAACCAAGGAGACTTATTCCATACTCATGACCAGGGCTCTCTGTAAAATCTCTAACCCCTTTTCTGTTAATGGCCAGGTGTAGTCAGATTGGGAGGGTGATTTTGACTAGTAACCAAGGAGACTCATGACCAAGGCTGTTCGTAAAGATCCCTAACCCCTTTTCAGTTACTTTATGGCCAAGTGTAGAGATTGGAAAGGTAATTTTGACTAGTAACCAAGGAGACTCATGACCAAGGCTGTTCGTAAAGATCCCTAACCCCTTTTCAGTTACTTTATGGCCAAGTGTAGTCATATTGGAAGGGTAATTTTGACTAGTAACCAAGGAGACTCATGACCAAGGCTGTTTGTAAAGATCCCTAACCCCATTTCAGTTACTTTTTGGCCAGGTGTAGTCAGATTAAATCATTCCATAACTAAGGTTCATAAAATTCCATGCAAAGACTATGTAAAGATTCCTAACTCCCTTTTAGTTACTTTATGGCTGTGTAGTCAGATTGAGATGGTAATTTGGGCTAGTAACCAAGGAGACTCATTCTTTAACTAAGGCTAAAATTCCATGCTAGAATAATGTAAAGATCCTTATGCCTTTTTTCAGTTAATTTATGGCCAAGTGTAGAGATTGGAAAAGTAATTTTGACTATTAACCAAGGAGACTCATGACCAATGCTCTTTATATACTGTATTTCTGACCCTTTTATTCAGTTACTTCTTGGCCAAGTGTTGTCAGATTGGAAAGGTAATTTTGACTAGTAACCAAGGAGACTCATTCCCTAAGACTCAAATTTCATGCGACAACTTTCCAAAGATCCCTAACTCCTTTTCAGTTAATGCCAGGTGTAGTCAGATTGATGCTTTTGATGCATATTTTGACTAGTAACCAAGGAGACTCATTCCCTAACCAAGGCTCAAATTCCATGCAGCAACTATTCAGAGATCTCTAACTCCTTTTCAGTCAGTGGTTGGCCAGGTGTAGCTAGATTGGAAAGATAATTTTGACTAGTAACCAAGGAGACTCATGACCAAGGCCCTGTGTAATGATCCCTAGCCTGATTTCAGTTACTTTATGGACAAGTGTAGTCAGATTGGGAGGGTAATTTTGACTAGTAACCAAGGAGACACAACCAAGGCCCTACGTATTGATCCTTAGCCTAATTTCAGTTACTTTTTGGCTAAGTGTAGGCAGATAGGAATGGTAATTTTGACTAGTAACCAGGGAGACTCATTCCCTAACTAAGGCTAGTATTCCATACAGGAACTATGTAAAGATCCCTCACCCCTTTTCAATTTAATTGGATACTTACTAGGTGAATATGCCAGAACCTTCTCAATTTTATTATTATTATTATTATTATTATTATTATTATTATTATTTTATGCATGCTACCTGCAGGGGTTAGGTATATAACTTTCCCAGCTAATTTATAAAAATAATTTGAGTTTTTAGTGACACCCCCAGCCTTCACAGTTTATGGCCAAGTGTAGCCTGATTGGGAGGGTAATTTTGACTAGTAACCAAGGAGACTTATTCCATACTCATGACCAGGGCTCTCTGTAAAATCTCTAACCCCTTTTCTGTTAATGGCCAGGTGTAGTCAGATTGGGAGGGTGATTTTGACTAGTAACCAAGGAGACTCATGACCAAGGCTGTTCGTAAAGATCCCTAACCCCTTTTCAGTTACTTTATGGCCAAGTGTAGAGATTGGAAAGGTAATTTTGACTAGTAACCAAGGAGACTCATGACCAAGGCTGTTCGTAAAGATCCCTAACCCCTTTTCAGTTACTTTATGGCCAAGTGTAGTCATATTGGAAGGGTAATTTTGACTAGTAACCAAGGAGACTCATGACCAAGGCTGTTCTTAAAGATCCCTAACCCCATTTCAGTTACTTTTTGGCCAGGTGTAGTCAGATTAAATCATTCCATAACTAAGGTTCATAAAATTCCATGCAAAGACTATGTAAAGATTCCTAACTCCCTTTTAGTTACTTTATGGCTGTGTAGTCAGATTGAGATGGTAATTTGGGCTAGTAACCAAGGAGACTCATTCTTTAACTAAGGCTAAAATTCCATGCTAGAATAATGTAAAGATCCTTATGCCTTTTTTCAGTTAATTTATGGCCAAGTGTAGAGATTGGAAAAGTAATTTTGACTATTAACCAAGGAGACTCATGACCAATGCTCTTTATATACTGTATTTCTGACCCTTTTATTCAGTTACTTCTTGGCCAAGTGTTGTCAGATTGGAAAGGTAATTTTGACTAGTAACCAAGGAGACTCATTCCCTAAGACTCAAATTTCATGCAACAACTTTCCAAAGATCCCTAACTCCTTTTCAGTTAATGCCAGGTGTAGTCAGATTGATGCTTTTGATGCATATTTTGACTAGTAACCAAGGAGACTCATTCCCTAACCAAGGCTCAAATTCCATGCAGCAACTATTCAGAGATCTCTAACTCCTTTTCAGTCAGTGGTTGGCCAGGTGTAGCTAGATTGGAAAGATAATTTTGACTAGTAACCAAGGAGACTCATGACCAAGGCCCTGTGTAATGATCCCTAGCCTGATTTCAGTTACTTTATGGACAAGTGTAGTCAGATTGGGAGGGTAATTTTGACTAGTAACCAAGGAGACACAACCAAGGCCCTACGTATTGATCCTTAGCCTAATTTCAGTTACTTTTTGGCTAAGTGTAGGCAGATAGGAATGGTAATTTTGACTAGTAACCAGGGAGACTCATTCCCTAACTAAGGCTAGTATTCCATACAGGAACTATGTAAAGATCCCTCACCCCTTTTCAATAAGCTGATGGCAAGTAGTAGTCAGATTGATGGTAATTTTGACTAGTAACCAAGGAGACTCATTCCTTACTCATGACCAAGGAGGCTCTTCATAATTTTCAGTTAGTTTATGGCAAAGCTGTCAGATTTGGGGGTAATTCTGGCTAGTAACCAAGGAGACTCATTCTTGACTCATGACCAAGGCTTTGTAAAGATCCCTAGCCCCTTTTCAGTTAATTGATGGCCAGGTGTAGTCAGATTGGGAGGGCAGTTTTGACTAATAACCAAGGAGACTGTCACAATAGCTTTGCCCAGGTGTTCATTCCTTTGTATATTATTTCACATAGCGCATTGGCAGAAAAAAGCAATGGTATGGCTGTACATTCATCCCATAGCACTTCTTTGTGACTAGCATCATGTTCTAGTGTTTATCTGATAACAATTCAGCATTCAGGATGGAGAGATGGCAATTTTAGGCCAAGGTAGAGTAAAAGCAAGCTAGTAACCAAGGAGACTCATAGCACTTGTTCAGGACTAGCATCAAATTTTAGTTGTAAATTGGAATAGTAACCAAGGAGACTCATCCCTGACTCAAAACCACAGCTCGTCAGATGCAACCACATCTTCGTATTTTGTGTGGGAGTGACCAGTCAGATTTTAGTAGTTGTAAATTGGAATAGTAACCAAGGAGACTCATTCCTAACTCATAACTACAGCTCGTCAAATGCAAACACATCTTGGTATTCTTTTGCAGGAGTGACTGATTCAGAAGTGGCTATAGGTATAAAAACAACTTTCACTTTGAATACCTGGCTGTAACAAAATTTTATTAGAATATGATGCTATGCCCTTCTTTTTTGGTTTAAAATATCATAGCATCATGAATTTTGAATTGTAACTGTAGATGAGTAGAATGTTGCTAGTCATGAAGAAGTGCTGTGGAAAGGGTACTCTATAGCATTACCTTGTTCTGCCACTGAACTGTGTGAGATGGACTGCGTAAGGCAAAATATAGGCCAAGTAGAAGGTAGAAGTAGTGCTATATACTGTATAACTGTCTACTCTAAATGTGAATAATTTGTATTATATTCCTACAATCATTGCAGTGGTGTTCCTGTGGCGGCCTTGGGTTCGTGTGGGTGTAAGTGAAGTACAAGAAAGCTGGGTTCCAGAGAGATGGCAGCGTGATGGCGGTTCAAGAGGAGTGAAGGGAGACTGCCTGGAGAACTCAGAGTAGCAGAGGGGCCACGACTGCTTGGAGAGGTTGAAATCTGTTGTGATGGGTATAGTACTGTCTCCTGTCTCTCCTGTCTGTTTTTCCTGTCTCTTGTCTGTCTCTCTGTCATGTGTGTCTGTCTCATGTCTGTCTCTTATTTCTGTCTTATCTGTCTCTTTTCTGTCTTTCTCTTTTCTGTCACTCCTGTTTGTCTGTTAGTGTAGGCAGGTAACTATGGAGGGTTGAATTGAGCAAGGACACTCATTCTTACATTATAGCCAAGGATGAGATGGAGGGATGGAGTGGAGAGATGGGAGGGGGTGTTAGTTGGAGGGATGGAGAGTAGATACAAGTAGATATGGGAGAGAATGTGTGTAAGAGGGAGGAGTGTGGGTAGATATGGTGGAGGGAGGGTGTGAGTTGGAGGGATGGAGATGAGAGGGGGTGTGAGTTGGAGGGATGGCAGAGGACAGGACAGTGTGGAGGATATTTGTGGCCACACCTTACAGGATTAAGATGTCTGGCAATAGATAGATTAGATAGATATATAACTGAATTTCCATCAAGCACACTGTATTGATGTGGGAGTGGTAATGTCCAGTGAAAACATATAGTAACCAAGGAGACTCATTCCTACCTCCATAACTATAAAATTAATGAAACTGTAATCAATTAAGTACTAAATTTGTGAGAATGGGCCAGTTCCATCAGGTGAAGGACAGACTACAGTATAGCTAAGTGGCAAGATTATTTTTTCCTTGGTTAAGAAATCTAAGTGAGATGGAAGCACCGATTTTAGCCCATAAATTGGTATAGCTTTTTGTCCTTTTGTGGAGGGATACAGCTTAATGCCAGATTGACCTTACCTTGCCTGTACACCTTTCCCATAGCCCAGAGGTCAGCAACCCTTAAAGCTACAAGAGCCATTTGTTTTAAAGTTTCATAAAAATGTAGTACTCTTGGAGCCGCAATACAAAAAATTCTGAAACTGAAATCTGCAGTATTCTAAACAAAACATTACGGTGATACTGTTTGATCTACTTGTAGTATAGATCTTTTGTTTCATAAAAATGTAGTACTCTTGGAGCCGCAATACAGAAAATTCTCATAAACCGAAATCTGCAGTATTCTAAATCTAAACAAAACATTACGGTGATATTGTTTGATCTGCTTATAGTATAGATCTTATCAAAGCTGAATGGAAAATCTAATGTTGCCTTGCATGTATAATATGATGCCTTTGTTCTGAAAGAATAAATGGTTATTTATGAAGCTCCTGGAGCCACAAAAGTGTCCTAAGAGCCGCGTGCGGCTTCTGAGCCGCAGGTTGCCGACCTCTGCCATAGCCCTTCTTTAGCATAATTAACAAGTCATTTAGATACAGGTGTTAGAGCAGTTAACAGACTATACAGTAGACTATGCAAGAAAGATTAGGGAACAGTTGGTACGTTATGACCTAAGTTTTATCCAGTGTGGGTGAAGGCATTGGTAAAGTATATATCTACAGAGGTGCAGTCATAGAAATTTACTGTCCATTGCATTGGGCATGTGGAGAGAATGAAGGATGGCAACTGGATGCAGCGGGGGAGAGGTGTGAGTGTTGAGGGTAGAGTTAAGGGGTAGATTGAGATGGTTTTGGGAGGCAGGATGGGGCTGGAGTGTATTGGTGTGATGAGAAGGGGGTAGACTGAGATAGTTTGGGAGGAAGGATGGGACTGGAGTGTAGTGGTGTTGTGATTAGGAGGGGTAGAGTGAGATGGTTTGGGCATGTGGAGAGGATGGGGGATGACATTTGGGTGCGGAGGGTGAGAGGTGTGAACATGGAGGGTAAAGTTGAGAGGCAGACTGAAAGACCTGGTATGAAGTCAGTGTCCTCAGGGATAAAGGGCTGGACAGAGAAGCTGCTAGAGATCAAGCAGCATGGAGAACTGCCATTAGGTGATCAAGGCTGATGTATGGAAGCATCTTGGAGTTTTTATAAATGAATGAATGAAGGAAATAAGTTCCCTTTTTCCACTCCATTAGGCGGGTAAAGATGTTGAGGTATAAATGTAAGTGCTTCCTCTATTATTTCTTTCCCTGTCCTTCCTTTCTGCACCCTTCCTCACTCCAGCATTAGGTGGAAAAGATCAGGATGAAGGAAAATGAAGATTGTTCCTAGCTAGTTTGCTGTTTGCATTTACCTAACTTGAATAGGGAAGTAGCATTATACTGTATAGGAATAAATGCATTGGTTACTAGGCATATTTGGGTGTTAACATATTTCACTGAGAAACTTACTTACTAGAGCCCTTAACTCAGTTGTGGGTTCATGCTTATCTGGATATGAATCTAGGAGACTTCATGCTAAAATTCCCCTTCTGCAGTCCACCATCCTCCTCCTGAGAGATAGGTACATATGTGTATGGCAAGAATATTAACTGATAGACTCCTTGAAATGGCTGGTTTGATACAGCCTTCAGTATGTCCTTCAGCCTAAGATTTAACTAGTGTTGATGGTTGAGGTAGCACTGGCATTGTAGTTCAAGGGTGGAGTTGTAAAGCATGTTTGTACTTTAGGGCAGTATGACGAGGGCAGCTTGATGGCAGAGGAGGCCACCCCTGCTGTGGTGGGTGTCTGGTGGTAGACATCCACCACCACCACCACCACCACCACCAGTGATGAAGGGGAGCAACTTGGCTGGATACTACAAGATGAGTACATTTAAAAATGTTATACATACTCACTTAGGTGCCAGTCTGTTGAAATAACCATTGATGGGCCAGTGGAGTGTTTCATACATAACGTATAGTTTTCTATAAATCTTGCTGTGGTGCTGCTTTTGTTAATTGCCAGTTGGTTGCAGAACTGGCCTCAGTAGGTGTTAGTCAAAATGCACTGCAACTTGTGCTTAAATAGCTGAGGAAGCTAAAGTTGCAAGAATCATGCAGAACATTAAAAACTCAATTTTGCTAAGTGGAATTATTTGCAGTAAGTGTGCTGCAGTTAAATTGGCAGTGCTAACAACCATATCCCAGGAAATGATCACTGCCACCCCTTGTGCCTTAGGTTTCATTCTTAACTTTTCCATATAGTTTTAAGTCTTTGGAGACTTGCAACAGAAGACAGATAGCCATTATTACCCCATCAGTAAATAAAATATCCCCAGAGCTGGATAAAACCATTGGCTGTGGCAGGAGTGAATTAACACACAACAGGAAGCTCCCTGACATCTCTTCTGTAATGATTTATTTTAGGGGTTAAACTTAAGTCAGTTGGAGACCCCTGCATTCAAAAGGAAGCTCCCTAACACCTCTTCCTTAGCTATTTATCTAGGGAAATCAGTGGTGTGATAGTAAAGCCTTGTCTTATATGCAGATTTCTAAGTTCCATTGGTACTTGTTCTTCTCTCAAATGCCTTGATTTTATTTTTAATGGAGAGTAACAGTTGGGTGCGGAAGGTGATAAGTGGCAAGGTTGAGGGTAGGGGTGAGAGGCAGACTGAAAAAGACCTGGGAAGAGGCCATAGGGTGTGACCTCAGGGCTAGGACTGAATAGGGAGGCTGCCAGAGATTGAGCAGTGTGGAGAGCTGCTATTAAGTTATGAAAACCGACGCATTCAAGCATGTTGGAGCCTTTATAAACGATGTGATAGCAGTACAGTATTTCCAGAGTCTATATAAACGATACGAGAGCAATATTTCCAGAGTCTATGTAAACGATACGATAGCTGTATTTCCAGAGTCTATATAAACGATACGATAGCTGTATTTCCAGAGTCTATATAAACGATACGATAGCTGTATTTCCAGAGTCTATATAAACGATACGATAGCTGTATTTCCAGAGTCTATATAAACGATACGATAGCTGTATTTCCAGAGTCTATATAAACGATACGATAGCTGTATTTCCAGAGTCTATATAAACGATATGATAGCTGTATTTCCAGAGTCTATATAAATGATACGATAGCTGTATTTCCAGAGTCTATATAAACGATACGATAGCTGTATTTCCAGAGTCTATATAAACGATACGATAGCTGTATTTCCAGAGTCTATATAAACGATACGATAGCTGTATTTCCAGAGTCTATATAAACGATACGATAGCTGTATTTCCAGAGTCTATATAAACGATACGATAGCTGTATTTCCAGAGTCTATATAAACGATACGATAGCTGTATTTCCAGAGTCTATATAAACGATACGATAGCTGTATTTCCAGAGTCTATATAAACGATACGATAGCTGTATTTCCAGAGTCAGTTAAACGATACGATAGCTGTATTTCCAGAGTCTATATAAACGATACGATAGCTGTATTTCCAGAGTCTATATAAACGATACGATAGCTGTATTTCCAGAGTCTATATAAACGATACGATAGCTGTATTTCCAGAGTCTATATAAACGATACGATAGCTGTATTTCCAGAGTCTATATAAATGATACGATAGCTGTATTTCCAGAGTCTGTATAAATGATACGATAGCAATATTTCCAGAGTCTATATAAATGATACGATAGCAATATTTCCAGAGTCTATTAATCCTGTATTTTTTGAACTGAAGATGTAGCCTTATTAACCCCATCAGAGCTGTAAGTCCTCCCTGAGTTTTAAAATGCCTGGTGGTGGCAAGAATAAAACAATAAATCAATAAGGAAGAGGTGTTAGGGGAGGTGCTTCAAGAGTACCAGCCCCTGAGTTGTAAAAATTGCCAAGTAGTAGCAAGAATAAAACCAAAAATAAATCACTAAGGAAGAGATGTTGGGGGAGTCAGGGAATTGGAAGTACTGGGTAAGTTTGAATTAATCTGACTTATTTTTTTTACAAAATGCCTGTGTCTTTCTCCTTCTGCCTGTGTCTTTCTCCTTCTGCCTGTGTCTTTCTCCTTCTGCCTGTGTCTTTCTCCTTCTGCCTGTGTCTTTCTCCTTCTGCCTGTGTCTTTCTCCTTCTGCCTGTGTCTTTCTCCTTCTGCCTGTGTCTTTCTCCTTCTGCCTGTGTCTTTCTCCTTCTGCCTGTGTCTTTCTCCTTCTGCCTGCGTCTTTCTCCTTCTGCCTGCGTCTTTCTCCTTCTGCCTGCGTCTTTCTCCTTCTGCCTGCGTCTTTCTCCTTCTGCCTGTGTCTTTCTCCTTCTGCCTGCGTCTTTCTCCTTCTGCCTGCGTCTTTCTCCTTCTGCCTGCGTCTTTCTCCTTCTGCCTGTGTCTTTCTCCTTCTGCCTGTGTCTTTCTCCTTCTGCCTGTGTCTTTCTCCTTCTGCCTGTGTCTTTCTCCTTCTGCCTGTGTCTTTCTCCTTCTGCCTGCGTCTTTCTCCTTCTGCCTGTGTCTTTCTCCTTCTGCCTGTGTCTTTCTCCTTCTGCCTGTGTCTTTCTCCTTCTGCCTGTGTCTTTCTCCTTCTGCCTGTGTCTTTCTCCTTCTGCCTGTGTCTTTCTCCTTCTGCCTGTGTCTTTCTCCTCCTGCCTGTGACTTTCTCCTTCTGCCTGTGACTTCTTTTCCTTTTACCAGTGACTGTATCTCCTTTCTCTCCCCTTCCTGTCCTCTCTCTACTGGTCCACCTTTTCTTGATAGTTCCATAATTCTTTTGGCCCTACATTTCCCCCCTACTATCAGGCTAGACATTTGGTATTATGCCATGGATAGTTTAAGGCCCTGCCATTAACACTGCCCCATCCTTCCTTCCTCCCTATCCTCCCCTTCCTCCCTATCCTTCCTTCCTCCCTATCCTTCCTTCCTCCCTATCCTTCCTTCCTCCCTATCCTTCCTTCCTCCCTATCCTTCCTTCCTCCCTATCCTGCCTTCCTCCTTGTGCATTAACACCAAACTGTTTCATGGCCAAAGCTGCTTCCATGCCAGTCTTGGTGCCATGTAGCCAGTGTGACTTGGTGCTGGTTCCCTGGTGCTGGTTCATTGGTGCTTCCTACTGTGACATGCTCTTAAATGCAGTGGCCAGGCATCTTGCACTGAATGGTTCCCTTACTTTGTTCATTTCTTGTTTGGGAAGATTTTTTTGAACTGTAGTAGCTTCCTCATGTAATGCAGACTTTGAAATAGTCTCCAGAATTACTTCAGTAGATATAGATAAATAGATATAGATGGATAAAGCACTCAGGGAGTATGGTGAATTATCTTTAGGTGTATTAGCAGTGGTTACAGTTTCTGCCATTTTTCTAAATCTGGCCATCGTCTAAGTCGTTCAGTGGGTTAAGGTGGTGGTGGCTGATGCTTTGAATGTGTTAGGTGGTTGTGCTGCTGTGTTTACTGTAGGTGCCTGGTGGTGTAGTGGGTTAAGGTGGTGTTGGCTGATGCTTTGAATGTGTCAGGTGGTTGTGCTGCTGTGTTTACTGTAGGTGCCTGGTGGTGTAGTGGGTTAAGGTGGTGTTGGCTGATGCTTTGAATGTGTCAGGTGGTTGTGCTGCTGTGTTTACTGTAGGTGCCTGGTGGTGTAGTGGGTTAAGGTGGTGTTGGCTGATGCTTTGTGTCAGGTGGTTGTGCTGCTGTGTTTACTGTAGGTGCCTGGTGGTGTAGTGGGTTAAGGTGGTCCAGCCAGATGTGCTTTGGAATATTAATAGGTCTGTTCACCTGTGGCAAAGCTAACAGGTCTAGAAGTGGTACTTTTTTCTCTCTCCAAGGAAAGTGTAAATATCTGCTCTTGGAGAACTTTGAGTGATTTTATGAAATACAAAGCTGCTCAGCCTGAACTTTTGTTGGTTTATCATGTCAGCCATTGCCTAAGCTGACTATTGGGTGCATTTCAGGTTGACTTTAAGGAAGCATTGTAGTGGCTTATGAAATACAAAGTTGCTCAGCTTGAAATTTTGATTTGATTTGATAGGTCAGCTGTTGCATCAGCTGATTATTAAACAGTTGTCAGTTTTGGCCATAAGGAGGCATTTTAATACAAGTTTCACATTCTGAGTTTGAAAGAGAAACTTAAATATTGACTGCAGTCTGTGCAGATAGGCTCTTGTTGTTTAGGTACAGAATTTAAACTTGTGATCTTGAGTTTAGGTAATCCAGTTGGCTGGTGTTTGAAGGTTAGGTGTGTGTGTGTGTGTGTGTGTGTGTGTGTGTGTGTGTGTGTGTGTGATTAGGTCAGTGGGTGTAGGTGTAGAGTAGGTTAGTGGGTGTTGTAGGTTAGGTCAGTGGGTGTTGGTGTAGATAAAAGCACAGCTAATGTGTTGTTGTATTTGCAGGAAACAGATGGCGTCCAACAAGATCTATGAAGATATCAAGATGGCAAGATGAAGCCAGCTGGGTAAAGAAGCCAGCTGGGTAGAAGAATATGCTATTGGTAATGTGTTAAAACTGCATCTCAGTCATTTTGCTTTAACTTGGCCTTAAAATACCTTGCTAGTCACGAAGAAGTGCTGTGGAAAGGTTTCAACGACCTAAAATTACCATCTTTGAATCGTGTTTAGCTATACTGTATTAGATCAAAATTAGTGATGTTAGTCATGCAGTGCAGTGGAAAGGTTGTAGAGCCAGTGATTGTGTCTTTGCTACTGAACTAAGTTATGTCAGCTGTCAAAGGATATGTCTTGGCCAAGTTTAAGTGAAAGAACTGTAGTTGTGTGTACAGAAAGTCCTCGTTTATGCTAGTCATGAAGAAGTGCTGTTTTCCTGTACGTTAAATCCAAGTAATTGTCATTGTGTTCCCTGGCTGGTTTATATGGTAGTGCTGAAGTGATGTATTTTGTGCCAGGCTTATCTGAACAGGAACATGTTGGTCTGCTGGCTGCATTGGCCCTTATCCTGTAGTCCACCATTTTCCTTTATGGGATGATAGGGAGGTATTAGACTAGTAACCAAGGAGACTCGTGTACTCCACCATCCTTGGAGGATAAGGGAGGGAATTGGGGCATGTTTTGTTTGATGGCATTGTGAATTGAAGTACGTTGTTGATCAACCCCAGTCTGCCTGGCCAAGCAGACCCATCAACCACAGGCAAGCAACAGCCTTGCCACCTCATTTAGTGAACCAGTGTTCCCCTGTGGCAGACAGAGCCCTGCAATGGCAAGGTGCGTTGAATAGTGTGGAGGTTTGGTTCCTGGATGGATGCTGCATTTGCATAATCCAGTTAACGTGAGCACCATAGCAGGCCCCACATCACCCCATTATTTGGTGATATGGTTACCACCCAACATTGTAAATGGTTTCCTGGGCTGCAGGAAACCATTAGGCCTGTCACCTGGTGTAGAACCACATGAAGTGGAAAGAAGAGAAAAAGTGACAGGAAGGAAAGGGAGAAGTAGGGAGTGAGGACAAACAGAATGATAAAGTTGAAGGAAGAATAGGTAGTACTACAGTGCAACCTCAAAAGTTAATAAACCTCTAAAGTTCAATTGCCATAATTTATGAAAAATGTCATTTTTATTTCCCAAACTTAGCTCAGAAATAACCAGAGACTATTAAAAAAAAAAAACATTCCTAGCTACACCCATCTGGTACTGATGACCTCACCATAAAGTGTGTGGTCACCCATAATAATAATAATTTCCTTTCCTCCTCTTGGGTAAGCTCTTTATTATTTGAGTCAGTTTTATCATATCCAAATTTGACCATAATTGTGGCTTCAAACAGGTGTCCTGGCTTTACCAATTAGTGCAGTGCTGGGAACAAAACTGATGCAGTATAAGAATGCAGCCACAAGTACTTAGTGTGTGTGTTGTGAAATGATTGGTGATGGAAACTACCATGTATGACAAATTTGACAGTTCTCAGTGCTGTACCAACTGAAACTAGAGTAAATAACTCATTGCAGGTGTTGTCAAAGATAGCGGTGGTGTTAAACCTGACAGTGTATGACATTACAAAGCAGTGTGATAAGGTTTTTAAGTTTTGGAGTGGAATTATGGTAAATATTCCTTTATCACACAACACCATGCAACACCACTTGTCAGACGTCAACTGATTTTATTCACTTTTGACTGAAGCATGATTGTTGGTAGGCAGCAGTCTTAGTGTAATTCTAATAGATCATTTGCATCAGTGTTAAACCACTGTGCAATCTATTTTTGAGCAGATATAAACCACCACCATCATCATCCATTTTTGTCCACACACACACGTACTTAAGTATTTCATCACTGAGATTGCAATATTTCTGCAAGATTATAGTAATGCAGACTGGCAGTAATTGTACATATCATAAAATATCATAAAATAAACTGTGTAATCAGTGCACAATATGTGAAGTGTAGCATCACGTATGGGTTGGTTATATGGTTACCACCCAGCATTGTAAATGGTTTTCTGGCTTACAGGAAACCATTAGGCATTTACTCAATGTAAAGCCACCTGAAAAGGAAGGAGTAATAAAAATTGACAGGAAAGATGTGAGAAATAGGGAGAGAGGAGGACAGAAACAAAAGTAATGGAGATAGTGGGCAGTGCTACATCAAGGAGTGGATGGTGGTTGCTGAAAGATGTAAATATTCATGTTCAGTACTGTAGTTTTTACGTAAATAAATGAATGCATAATTACTGTCCCTTGCAACTTACTGATTGATGTTAAATATGAATAGAACTGCAAAGTGTTTTAGAACAAGGGGACATACACAAGATGAGGAAAGGAAATGTGAAAGAATCACTTCATGGTTTGTAGCGATTATTGTACTGATCCTTGAGTTAAGAGATGAGATAAATGGTAGTGTTAACAATGGAAAATAGGATGCCTGAAGCCAGCTAGTTAGCCCAGACAACAAAGCTTGTGTCAAAAGCATGTCTAAACCATGAGAATTAAGACAGCCACAGAAATGCTTTATTAAAAGTTCAAATTTTTCAAAAGTATCAAAAGGACACAAGAACTTCGAATTTAAGAGGTTGCACTGTATATCAAGTGAGTGGATGATCACAGTCACCTACCACCTGCAGGACTAGTAACCAAGGAGACACATGAAAGCAAGCCTCCTGTACCTGTAAAGTGTATTGGTATAGCACATTGATATGACTAGTAGCCATAACCAAGGAGACTGCCACCTCATGAAGGCAACTTTCTCCATTGTCTGTTAAATTTGTTATAGCATGTTATCAAACCTGACAGATCCCTGTTCCCTTTTGTCTCAGTTGATGGCAGTGTGTTGTGTGATTGGAGGGTTGATACGACTAGTAACCAAGGGTGATGGTATCTAGGGCTGGTGGTGGTACTGTCAAAGCTGAGGGAGTGTGGCCATGTGTGGATTACCACTAGGGTGTGGGAAGGAATTACAACTTGTTCAGTGTTGGTGAGAGGCTGTGTATGTGGTGTTAGAGGTAGACTGTGAAAAATGCTGACATGGTGTGTGCAGTGTGTGGGGGGGAGCATATGGAGATTTCAGGCATGAAAGGATTAGTCTTGCTGTTGAGTGTGTAGAGGATTTTTTTATTATTATTTTGAGGACATGCTATGTGCTGGAGGTGGAGCTGGTGTTAGCTGTGTGGCTAGGATAAGGAGTGGCTGGAGGAAGTTCAGGGAGCTGTTGCCTCCTGACATTGAGAGGGCTGTCCCTCAGTGCTAAGGGATCTTTGTATGTGGCATGTGAGACCTGGGCAGTGAAGGATGAGGATGTTCATAGGCTTAAACATACAGTAATGACAATGATTAGATTTGTTTGTAGTGCATCCTTGAATGACAGGCCTTGGGAAGGGTGTTAGGACTGCAGTTGAAGAGTTGAGAAGAAGAATGGGACTTGAATGTATTGATGTAGTGATGAGGAGGGGTAGGTTGAGATGGTATGGACATGTGGAGAGGATGGAGGGTGAGAGCTGTGATTGTTTAGGGTCGAGTTGTGAGAGGCAGACTAAAAAAAAGACCTGGGATGAAGTCAGAGTGAGACCTCAGGGATAAGGGACTGGACAGGGAGACTGCCAGAGATCAAGTAGTATGGAGAGATGCCATTAGGTGACCAAGGCTAACTTATGCAGGCATGTTGAAGCCTTTGTAAGCGATAGGAAAATAAACGAAGTAACCAAGGAGACTGTCATACCTCATAGTTAAGGACCATCAAACAATGCAACCCCTCTCCCACCCCTCTCCATTTTTATGTTGATAAGTGTTTCTGTAAAGCTTAGTCAGGGTGGAGACTTTGCCATTACCAGTTGTATGGTGGGAATACTGTTAGTTTAGGCCATACCTGTGGCTAAACGAGGACATCTGTATATGCACTGTACAGTATTTGTGGATGTGGGAGCATCTCTTGGCCAGTCAGTCAGACCATATGATTTTTCAGCAGAACTTCACTCGTGTAGATTTTAATATATTGCAGCCCTTCATGATCCCACATCCATTACTTATATATTTATATGTGCTGACCATATTTTCTTTATTCCAATAAATGCATCTGTAATGTATATGCTTCTTTATTATAAATGTTTCAATATTTTGTGTAGTGGAGTAGAGTTTATCGCCTTTTAAGACTAATGAAAAACAGCTGGATTTTGACAAGACAGTCTTATAATTTCCGATATTTGAGAGGTAGTAAAATTAATTGTGCTTTTTAAATCTAACGTCAGTTGCTTTGCCAATGAGTGAAATATTGCTTCAACTTTAAAAATACTAAACACATAACCAAAGAACTGCAGCTAAAAAATAAATAAATGCATGCTCCTGGTGCAGGCCAAAAATTATTTGAAACATCTCGACATATTGCATCAATGGCACATAGTGATGCAGGTTGCCAATGTTTATTCCATCTGACTACAACTGTTGCATGTTTATCTCATTTGTACTGCTGTGTCAATGGTCACTGCCCCTCCGAAACGTCTGCTTGCATCCTTCCACCACCCTGGCGGGTGCGTAGCACCTGTCTAGCAGCAAACTCTCATCCCTTTTCTGTCCAGCTATCAAATGCAGGAGTTAACCTTCATGTACGCAATAGGTCAACTCTGGAACTGCTTTTCACTCTTCCTACTGCCTATGACCCTCCAGTCTTTTTAATGCTGTGTCCAGGCATCTCAAGATGAACGATCTTGAATTTGGCCCTTAACTTAGTTTTTTGTTGGAGGGAACAGTCGTTCAGGTTTTCTAGCATTTGGTTCCCTCTTCCCTGCATAAAATAATGATTTAAATTGTTGTGGGAACAACATTGCCTAAAAATTACCTGCTGTAGTGTTCATCTGTCATGTTGGACTAAAAGACCTGTTGCCTGGGTCTGAATGGCTTGGTAGGCCAGGAGCAGCAGTACTGATTTTATACATACAGTACTTTATTAGTTGCCTACTTGCACCAGACCATGAGCAATAGATTTAAACTTCAGCCAGTCTTGGTTAAGATGTGTGTCTGTTTATGACCAAGAAATTAACAAGGGTTATATAAACTGTAGAAGCCAATTCATAAGTAACCTTGTAATTTTTTAGAAGTGCTATTCCAAGGTTTTTTAAGGGAACAAAGTCTTAAAAGGCGAGAAATATTACTTCATTGCTTTTACAAATATGTGGCCATATTACTTTTTTTTTTTTTTTTTTTTTTTCAAAGATCTGTTATTGGTAGGTAGGTTATGGTAACATTTCATGAGTTTAGTAAGAAATCATATGTCATTTGGTTGTCTATGCTCCATGAATTAGATATGGGAGACTGAGGGATGCAGTGGGAGAGAATTAACTAGGAGTGTATGTGAGTGAGGTAGGAGGGGAGACCAAGGATGAGATGGAGGGCTGGAGTGAGAGACTAAGGGCCAATTCACACTATACGGTTCGTCTTCGTAGGGTTACGGTTCATTTGCTATGTCACTGTTCACACTATATGTCCATGATCTCGTCAGTCTGCGTGCAGCTGTGGCTCCGACAAGAAGCCTCGGAAATTAGTGTAAAGCAGCTTGCTGCAACTTTCAATTTTGCACAACTACTGAGGTGACAATGCCACTGATGTTACAACCATGAATGTCATGAACAATGCAAGCTCTTTAGTAGACATAACTAGACAGGGAGGAAATGCTCCACAAGGTGCATTCCTTGTAAAAGAAATTTAAAAGATTCTTGAAGTCCCACTGGTTCTCTTCCATGGAATTTAAAAGATTCTTGAAGTGCCACTGGTTTTCTTCCATGGGCGTATAGAGGGTTGAGAGAGAACCTACCAATGGTTATGAACAGGATGTTGGGAGAACCTGTGAATGGTAATGGATAGGGTGTTAAGAGATACCCTATGAATGATAATGAATAGGATGAAGGATAAAATGCTATTTGTCACACTGTTAAAATAAAATAGTGAAATATTTAAATATCTTACCCAATATTTCCAATCCCTCTCCTATTAATTTCCATATTTTTTCTTTCATATGGTTATCGTTGTATTTTCTGTTGCCCCTGTCATATAGTTCCTCGTAGCCTCTGACCAGTTCTAATAACTTCTCGTCACTCATGACTACTTATAGTACTGTTCACGGCCAAAAGCAGTGACAGGCTAAAGTTGTCCTCTGTTGTCTGTAAACACACCGTGACTGATACGTATTGATGTTCACACTGATTGGTGGAGGTACGGAGCGTTTCCATACGTATACGTTTCGTTCGTTAGAGATTTCTTCCAAATGTAGGCGATCTGTACGTGTGAAAGCCGCACGAAAGATGAACAATAAACGGAAAATATAGTGTGAACAGCCCCATTGATTTCGATAAAATAATTAACGTACGAAAGCCGTACGGAGACGAACCGTGTAGTGTGAATCGGCCCTAATGTAGGTGGAGGGGAGGGGAGAGGGAAACTGAGGGATTGAGTAGAGGATGTTGTAAATTGAAATGGGAAGGAGAGGGAAACTAACTAGGAGTGTATGTGAGTAAGGTGGATGTGGGGTAAGAGGGAGGGGGAGACTGAGGATGAGATGGAGGGATGAGTGGAGGTATATAGGAGAGGAGGGTGTAAGTTGGGGGTGGAGTATGAGAGTGAGGTGGAAGGATGGAATAGAGGTATGAGAGGGAGGTGTAAGTGGGGGGGATGGAGAGAGAGACTAAGTAGGGGTTTGTGAGAGTGAGGTGGAGGTGGGGAAAGTGGCAGGGGGAGACTGAGGATGAGATGGAGGGATGGAGTGGAGAGGTGCATGAGAGAGGAGGGTGTAGGAAGATTCTGAGATTGTATGTGAGTGAGGTGGAGACTGAGGATGAGATGGAGGGAGGGTGCATGAGAGAGGAGGGTGTAGGAAGATTCTGAGAGTGTATGTGAGTGAGGTGGAGACTGAGGATGAGATGGAGGGATGGAGTGGAGAGGTGCATGAGAGAGGAGGGTGTAGGAAGATTCTGAGAGTGTATGTGAGTGAGGTGGAGACTGAGGATGAGATGGAGGGATGGAGTGGAGAGGTGCATGAGAGAGGAGGGTGTAGGAAGATTCTGAGAGTGGATGTGAGTGAGGTGGAGACTGAGGATGAGATGGAGTGGAGTGGAGTGATATGAGAGGGGGTGTAAGTTGGGGGAGTGGAGAGTAGGAAACATAATCAGGAGGGTGTATGTGAGTGAGGTGGAGGGAGAGGGCAGGTAGATGGTAGTGGACAGGGAGGAGATATGTACCCTCACAGGATGGAGGTGTCAGGCTATAGGTAGATATAGCATGTCCACACTTTCACATTGTTATAGTAATATGGCCATTATGTTTGTAGTTTTATTTGTTTGCTTGAGATTATACTCTGAACTTTAGCTTGGCCTAAAATTATAAATCTTTCCAGCCTGAATTATGAGTTGTAACTTTCTTAAAACCGGATAGTAGGCACAGTGTGAAAAGGATTATGAGTAATAGCATTGCCTTTCTGTGCCTCGAGTTACTCTTATGTGACACAGCTGGAAAAGACTGAGAAATTGGGCCAAGTTAGTGAAGAGTAAATATTGTTCAGTGGAATGTGATTTTGTTGTTATTTAACATGCATCACAACCCAGTCCATGTTGGTATTTTTGAACCTCTTCAGTACTGTTTACATCATTTCTGTGTATTGTAGCTGTGTCCCAGATGATTGTATTCTTGCTGCTGCCAGACGATTTTACTCAGCTTAGGAAGGGGGTCTGATACTGAAGGGAGACTGTCTCCTCCAGTATGAGATCGCACTCCAAGCTGAATAAAATCGTGTGGCATCAGCAGGAATAAAATGTCCTCATACTGAAGGGGTTAATTGGCTCATGTCTTTTGTATACTGTATGTCATGTTGATTAATGGTCCAACTGCTTCCGTTTTAACATGCCTTAGCAAACACAACGTTGCGTGGTGCACACCGTGTTTAGCAATGCATGTTAAGTAGCCCTTTTGATCACTCTGTTGTATGCCATGTGTTCTTGTATAGCTCTGCCTGGCATTAGCTGGGCAGAGCAATACAAGACATGGCATCTACACAGTGATTTGAAGGGCACGGTCTTGGAAGCATCTTGGGGTAGGGCGCAGAACCTATCTCGATAAATCGGCCACGAAAATACGGACTGGCAACCCTCCCTTAGGGTTCCCAGTCCTTATTTCTCTGGCCGATTTATCGAGATAGTTTTTTTTTTCACCTTCTTCACTTAAATGTATCTTAGTGGAAATAAAACCAATGTATTTACCTTGTCTTTATTATATATACATATACCTTTTTTGTATATTACTTATATATGTATAGTACTTATATATGTAGTACTTATATATATATTATATGTATAGTACCAGTATATGTATAGTACTTTGAAAAATATCAGAAAGAGAATACCAATAGACATTGAATAGTATGGAGGAGACATCACTTCATACTATTCATGTCTATTGGTATTCTTTTTCTGATATTTTTCAAAGTACTATACATATAATAAGTACTATACATATATATAAGTAACTTATAACATATTCAAACTTTAGCACTTAGAACTTAAAAGGACAATATAAAAAGACATTAAAGAATAAAAAACATATATTATGAACTGAAAAGGACAATATACAAAGACATTAAAGAATAAAAGAAACATATATTAAAAACAAACAAAACAAGACATGGAGCAGGACATGGCAGATAACAGGGCAAGAACAAGCAGGACATGACACATGATGGAAGGACAGAGCATAGATGATGCAAGGGCAAGACAAGCAGGATACAGCAAAAGATGGAAGGGAAGGGCAGGGCAGGGCACAGCAAGAGTGCAGATGACAGTGCATGGGTGTAGAGCAGGACAGGGGTGGCAGGGCACAAAGCACGACATAGCACAGATGATGGAAGGGCACAACAGAGCAGGTCATAGCAAGTTACGTAAGACAAGCAGGATACAGCAAGAGATGGAAGGGCAGGACATGGCAGATGACAGGGAAGGACACAGCATAGATGACAGGGCAAGAACAGCAGGACATGACACACATGATGGAAGGACAGAGCATAGATGATGCAAGGGCAAGACAAGCAGGATACAGCAAAAGATGGAAGGGAAGGGCAGGGCACAGCAAGAGTGCAGATGACAGTGCATGGGTGTAGAGCAGGACAGGGGTGGCAGGGCACAAAGCACGACATAGCACAGATGATGGAAGGGCACAACAGAGCAGGTCATAGCAAGGTAAGACAAGCAGGATACAGCAAGAGATGGAAGGGCAGGACACCCTAGGCAAGAACAGCAGGACACAGGGTAAGAATAGCAAGGAGGGGAGGACAGACCAAGGATGGCAGGGCACAGCAAGAGTGCAGATGACAGTGCATGGGTGTAGGGCAGGACAGGGGTGGCAGGGCACAAAGCATGACATAGCACAGATGATGGAAGGGCACAACAGAGCAGGTCATAGCAAGGTAAGACAAGCAGGATACAGCAAGAGATGGAAGGGCAGGACACCCTAGGCAAGAACAGCAGGACACAGGGTAAGAATAGCAAGGAGGCCAAGGATGGCAGGGCACAGCAAGAGTGCAGATGACAGTGCATGGGTGGCAGGGCACAGCAAGAGTGCAGATGACAGTGCATGGGTGGCAGGGCACAGCAAGAGTGCAGATGACAGTGCATGGGTGGCAGGGCACAAAGCATGACATAGCACAGATGATGGAAGGGCACAACAGAGCAGGTCATAGCAAGGTAAGACAAGCAGGATACAGCAAGAGATGGAAGGGCAGGACACCCTAGGCAAGAACAGCAGGACACAGGGTAAGAATAGCAAGGAGGGGAGGGCAGGACAGGGGTAGCAAGGAGGGGAGGGCAGGACAGGGGTAGCAAGGAGGGGAGGGCAGGACAGGGGTGGCAAGGCAAGGCAGGGCATGGCTGCATATTGCAAGGGTGTAGGGGAGGGCATGGCTGCATATTACATGGGTGTAGGGGAGGGCATGGCTGCATATTACATGGGTGTAGGGAGGGAAGGAAAGTGCAAGGGTGCAGGGCAGGTAAGTGATGGCAGGACAGGGGTGGCAGGACAGGACATGGTTGACAGAACAGGGATGGAAGGAAAGGACATGGCTGACAGAACAGGGATGGAACGACAGGACAAGGATGACAGGAACAGCAAGGGACACCTAGTAAGGCAAAGCAAGGGTGGGGGTGGTAGGGTGGGTTGCAGGGTGGTAAGGTTAGGAAGAGGAAGAAAGAGGGGAGGAAGGGGAAAGAAGAAAAGGGAGAGAAGAACGAGGAGAAGAGGAGGCCTAATACAATAAGAGGAGGAGAGGAAGCCTAATACAAAAAGGGGAGGACGAGGAAGGAAGAAAAGAATGAGGAGGAGGAGGAGGAGGAAGGAGAACAATGAGGAGGGGAACAGGAAGGAAGAAGAGGAAAAGAACAACAAGGAGGAGAAGAGGAAGCCTAATACAATACTTAACTATATGAAGTACTAAAACACACAGAGAATAAACACTCAACTTTGTTTTCCTTTGTAATATTAATGCCAGCAAGGGGTATCATTAGTTTATGCTTCAAAAACTGCTTGTGGGTCAAATAATAATAATAATAATTTACTGGCAAACCCCTATCAGTAATTCCTCATTTAAGATACTTTCACTAAGCACAGTCTCTCTCTTAATGTCACTCAAAAATACACTTTTCACAAACTTCTTAATTAATCTCAAAGGTGTGCTGTGAAAGATCAATGTTAATTCATCTAAAAATATAATTTTTTTAAATTTAACACAAATAAATCTTGCTAGTTAGTTCTGTCTTGCATATGATCCTTAAATGCTGGAGAAAAAGTCCCTCTTGCTGGGACCCGACCCTAATTTCACGCAATCAGCAATTTACGGGAATATATATCAATTATTAAATGAGGAATTACTTACTGCTGGCATTATACACAAACAAAACTCACAATTTACACATATTCTGTTTTAAACTGTGTGGAAAATGTGCCACTAGATCTCAGATGATGTGTTTATATATACAGTATTTCAAAGCTATGCCTATATATACTGAGGTGTACATGATGGGCCTGTAGAAACAGTTCAGTATTTTTATATCATTTGTATCGTACTATTCATGAAGGCTCCAACATGCATTCATTGGCCATAGTCACCTAATGGTGGCTGTCTATGCTGCTCAATCTCTGGCAGCCACCCTATGACCTTGTCTCGTATTTTTTCCCAGTCTGCCTCACAACCCTACCCATAAAATTCACACTTCTCACCTTACGCACCCAATTGTTATAAAATTGCGGTGCAGGGCAGACACCTTCAGGTGGTGGCACTGATATAACCAGGCCATGTCCAGTGAAAAGGACCAGATGCTCACTCACTGACCATTTAAGCCCCTGGAATCCTGACTACCTCACATATTTCTCCCTACATAAGTGCTTCAAACTTATCAACTCCAGGACTTTCCTATTCCAGACCAACACCACTACAATACCAGCTGGTGTTCTCAGTGCCAAAAATCCCTCGTGGCTAAACACACAGACACAGGACAACAAGGGGACTCTCAATGCAGAAAAACACGAACACATAAACCACCACCACAACCCAACAAGACCTCCACACAGAGTTATAAGGCTGCCTCCTCCCCCCAGCCTCACTATGTACCTCTTCATAATAACTAATCCCATGAAACAGTGAAATTTTTAGTACTGAGACAGGAATGAGTCTCCTTGATTACTAGTTCAACTGACCCTCCAGTCTGGCCCCACTTTGTCAGAGGAACATAAAAGCATTACGGCCATTCAAACCACCAAGGAAGTTGTACTAGACCTATTACTTGACCACTGCCCCAAATTAGAAAGTTACCTAAATCCAAATAAAATGGGCAACCATTTCTATTTCTCCTCTTTCTCTTATTTCCTTTTTCTTCTGTTAATAATTTATCCTGTACATACTGCCTACCTAGCCACTACAGCCATTCAAAGCCTATAACACTGCACGCCAGCACTACATTTCACAAGATAGAGTCAATATTTTTTTTCCTCGCCACTAAAACGGCCCCCATTCAGAAGGAACTGTGCTGTGAAAATACATGGAATATCACAGTACAGGTCATCGGCTCCGACCACCTGCACTTGTCGCAGTCCGCCGATGGCTGTGGCCGTCAACCTCTTATTTTTTATTTTTTATTCCAGTACTTTATTATTTCAGAGTGTACACAGCTTTTTTTATAAATAAATATATATATATACAGTACTTTATTTTTATTATTTCACACTGTACCTAGCTACCTATACACACAAGGCCACTACAGACATCCACAAATCTGCAGCCAAACAGGACCCTTCAAAAACCATCACCAGACACCCACCCTTCACAAACAACCCTACCCAGAGAAACACCAATACACCTACTCTCTCTCACCCTCTCTTTACTCTAACTTGGTCTAAAAATGCCTTGTGCTCTCTCTCATGGATCTATCTATCTATCTATCTATTGCCAGATGCCAGCCACAAACGTATCGCCTCTCTCATGGATGCTGGGTTGTAAGCATAGTATATAAACACTAAAATACGATGCTGGTTATGAAGAAGAGCTATGGAAGGCATGTCATAAAAACTTGCATTACAAGAAGTACTTTTAAAAAATCTATAAGCCAAGAAACTGTTTACAATGCTGGGTGGTAACCCTATAATCAAACCATATGTGCTCCCTATGTGTCAACAAGTGGGTTGGTGAAGGGTTAGTGCCCCTCCCCATAAATAAAAGTCAAATGGCTCCCCCTTACGGGATTATGGCAGCTGGCAGTACGCAGACAGACAGACAGATATTCTCATCCTAGACCCAACACTGAAATTCACAAGGATACATATTTTCTTTCCTACCCCCTTAAAACGGCCCCCATTCCAACAGAACCATACTGGGAAAAACACATGGAATTTCACAGTACAGGTCAGAGGCTCTGTCCACCTGCAATACCTGTAGCCAAAGTGCAGATCCACCAGTGGCTGTGGCCGTCATCCACTTTTTTCTCTCTCTCTTTTCTAACTTTATTTCTACTACTTCAGACGGTACATAGCAACTACCTAGATATACATGGCCACTACAGCCAAACAGAAGCCTTCAAAAACCATCCTGAGACACCCACCCTTCAGACACAACCACAGCCAGAAAAACACAACCTATACTCTCTCTTTTTACTCTAACTTGGTCTAAAAATGCCCTGTGCTCTCTCTCATGGATGCTGTATTGTAAGAATACAGTATATAAGCACTAAAATATGATGCTGGTTTGGAAGAACAGCTATGGAAAGCATGTAATAAGAACTTACATTACAAAGAGTACTTACAACCTATTCTCATCCTATACCCAACAGTATTTTTCAGAAGGATACACATTTTTTCCTACCCTCTTAAAACGGCCCCCATTCCAAAAGGAACTGTGCTGTGAAAAAGCATAGGGAATTTCACAGTACAGGTCACTG